>NC_071639.1:10376592-10702729 GCF_014839835.1 Dryobates pubescens
TAGTAATCTGCTGGCACAACAGGCCATGACCAGCCAGGTACATTACCCTATGTGCAGGAGGAGAGTAAAGAACTGTTGTAGCTGTATCAGTGGTTTGATGTTAGCTGTGTAACAAAGCCCAACAGCCAGAGTAGTTCAGAGTTCCTGCATTCCATAAACAGAGCTTCGAGGCAGTTGGAAAGAGGATGCAAGCCTGTATGGTGCTGAAGCTGCTCCCTGTTTCCATTGCTAAACCATCTGCAGGACACAGAGCTCATGGAACGTGAAACAATCTTTGCTCTTACCCATATTGTTGTACAGGGCAAGCTTGGGGGTCAACAGATAACCAAGTCCAGAAAGAAAGATGGGGAAGTATTAATCTTTTATTGTGTGGAAAGGGCAATAATGAATTCTATATTCTTATCCAGTCTCTTTACACTTGCCCATTAGCACAAAGGGGCTGTAGAGTTCTTAACATCTCTCCCTAGGGAATACTCCTCGTGTAGAGGTTTCCTCACTTTGAACAGCTATTTTGAGCTGCTGCAATGATCCATAGGGGGCTGTGGCAGCAAAGTAATTTAGAGCTGCCAACTTGCATGAGAGGCATTGCCAAGAAAAATGAAGATTCCAATCTGGAATAAAGCTGCCTTTACCAGCCCTCCACCCAACAGGCAGGAAAGAATCCTGCTTGCTCTTTGTGAAGGAGAACGTTCATTGTTAATATTTATGTAAAGGTCATGTTACACTAATTCTATGCACCCCTGGTATGTGACTGTGAGAAGTGAAAACTGTTGTGTGCTGTGAGGAGGAGCACTTTTGCTGTCTTGCTCTGATGATTGCTACTTAAAAGAACAGAAAAGTAAGTTGCTGCAGAGCCAGAGTGGGCACAGCGACTGCATTACTTTCAAGGCATTTTTCCCCCCTTCTTTTAGAACCAAAATCATTCATCTCTAATATGGCCAACCTGGCCCCACTCCTTCATTCCCATTCTGATTTACTTGCCCCACTTCTCAGATTTCTGCTTACAGAGAAGACAGCAACCACAGCCAGCTTCACACATCAGAGAGTCATGGAACAGAATTTCCCAGCAAGTCTAGGCTGTTCTTCCACATGAGAGAAATTCTAAGTTGTGTCATTATAGCAACAAGCAGCAGTGATCTTTCAGTAACTTGAGCTACCTTCAGCTCAAAATAGTGATTGCAAGCACCTCAAATGGTCATTTCCTATTGAATCAATTAATGTATTCAACCAGGAGCAAATACTTGGCAATCAGAATAATCCCTTGGAAAAGGTGACTGAAATAAAAAGGATAGAGTTTCAATTTTGGTCTAAACTACAATTTCTGCTGCTTTG
Organism: Dryobates pubescens; assembly: GCF_014839835.1. NCBI lineage: Eukaryota > Metazoa > Chordata > Aves > Piciformes > Picidae > Dryobates > Dryobates pubescens. The sequence goes on from NC_071639.1 coordinate 10,377,925, forward strand.
TGTGTGTTCTGCAGGCCTGGATGTGATGGTGGTGGGCTATAACCACCTTCTTGGTCACAGGTGTGAAGGCTGCTCCTCTCCACTCACCTGGCAGTAGCCCCATGAGGTCATGTGTTAGTTCCTATCAGGAATGGGGTGGAGAGGATGTGGTCTCTTGAACAGGCTGCATTCATTTTCTTGAGTTCTGCTACACCTGTGTTCTGAACCATGCTTTTCCCACACACCCCTCACATTATCTAAACTATCTTTGCTCCCATGATCAGTCATTGCACTCATTAAAACCCAAGGCAGAGAATTTGTTTCAGATCAGAAGTGAAGTGCAATTTATCTTTTGCCAAGATTATCTTCCATCTCTCTCCATTTCATATCCCATAGCACTACAGTCCTTTCTTTATTGCCTTTTGTTTATGGGGATGAAGACTCTTTCTTGTTTGCTTTTCATATCTTTTTGGAAGCCTAACTCAGCTTGACTTTTGGCAATTCTCACTTTGCCCTTCCTCTTCTTGATCCCTCAGATAACGTTTCCTTTGTGCTTAATCCTCTTTGCTATTTTGTAAATGTTTTGGGTTTTGCTTGTGGTTATTTATTCAACTAGCTCTCTTCAGCAGAGCTTTCCCCACTTTCTTGAGACACGAAATCCACATGCTTTCATCCCTTTCACTTGAAAAATAACTATATTAGCCTCAATATTTGAAGTCCTTGGTTTTTAAAGCTTGTCCTTTTGAAACTCAGAATATTGTTTACTTTTCATAGAATCATAGAATTGGCAGGGTTGGAAAGGGGCCTCAAGGATCATCCAGTTCCAAACCCCCTGCCATGGGGACACCTCACACTAGATCAGATTGCTCAGAGCTACATCCAGCCTGGCCTTAAAAACCTCCAGGGATGAGGCTTCCGCCACCTCCCTGGGCAACCTGTTCCAGTGTCTCACCACCCTCATGGGGAAGAACTTCTTCCTGACATCCAGTCTGAATCTACCCACTTCTAGTTTTGCTACAAGAAGTCTGCAGCAACAGGACAAGGGACAATGGTTTGAAATTAGAGAAGAGCAGATGTAGATTGGATGTTAGGAACAAGTTCTGCACCATGAGGGTGGTGGAACACTGGAACAGGCTGCCCACAGAGGTAGTTGAGGCCCCATCCCTGGAGATATTGAAGGTCAGGCTCAACAAGGCTCTGAGCAACCTGATGTGGTGGAGGATGTCCCTGCTCACTGCAGGGACGTTGGACTAGATGACCTTTGGAGGTCCCTTCCAACCCAAACCAAATTGACTGTACTGAAGAGAGCCAGCCTGTGTCCTCTTTGTAGTGGTCACTTCTGCAGAGACATCTGATTGTGATTGATTTATAATCAGCCTTCCACAGGGAAAATCTCATCAGATTTATCACAGAAGTAGTGACAAAATACTTACACAGCTTGTAATTGCTTACATTGTTTCTAATTGCTCATTTATATCAAGAAGGGATTTACATTGGTTATATTCTTATCAATTTTAATAAGCCTAAGCATAAAAAATCACTGGTTAGGTCTTAAACTAATGAGATTTGTTCAAAAGTAATGAGATTGCAGGCATTAATAAATTGGGATTTGGCCTCTGGGGGGTATTTGTCAGTGTGTACATTCAAAACTTCAAAACTCTGAAGCCAAAGCCAAGGGAAAACACAAGGCTATCACATGAATAAAACCATAAATCTTAAAATGAGACACTGAGCCACACTGAGATGATGAAACAAAAGAAGTCTTTATGTGGCTTTATCCACACTGCTACATTTCATCCATAGAAGGAAAAAAAATGTTTCTTCTACCAAAGAGGAGCAGATACCAGGTTTAATGGATAATTAGCAAGTTAAGTCTCTCTGTAGTAGCATCCCCACAGGCTGCCCAGAGACGCTGTGGAGTCTCCTTCCCTGGAGACTTTCAAGACCCACCTGGATGCATTCCTGCGCTGGATTCTATGGTCCTGCTCTGGCAGGGGGTTTGGACTCGAAGACCTCCAGAGGTGCCAGCCAATCTCCTCAGTCTCCAGTTTTAGAAGGGAAATGGCCAGATTTGGACAGGTAATCTAAGAATTTATTTACCTATCTTTATATCCAGATCTGTTTTTGTCAGGAAAATTCCGTAGTTTAGCATGCTGACACTGTGTCATCTGACAGGACTGCTGGAGTGAGGAAGCTTGACTACTTTCTCAGTTTAATATTCTAGCCTAGAACAGGATATAGTTCAGTCTGAGAAGCACTCCAGACTGAGGTTTACACAGAAAACTAGAAAATATTCCTTATATGGAAGAGAAGAGAGAAGAGAAGAGAAGAGAAGAGAAGAGAAGAGAAGAGAAGAGAAGAGAAGAGAAGAGAAGAGAAGAGAAGAGAAGAGAAGAGAAGAGAAGAGAAGAGAAGAGAAGAGAGAAGAGAAGAGAAGAGAAGAGAAGAGAGAAGAGAAGAGAAGAGAGAAGAGAAGAGAAGAGAGAAGAGAGAAGAGAGAGAAGAGAATTAACCAGGTTGGAAAAGACCTTCGAGATCATTAAGTCCAACCTATCACCCAGCACCATCTAATCAACTAAACCATGGCACCAAGTGCCTCATCCAGTCTCTTCCTACACACCTCCAGTGATGGTGACTCCACCACCGCCCTGGGCAGCCCATTCCAATGACCAGACCCTCAGTAAGTTCTCTCAAAGTTTTGCCTGTACCCCTGCCTCAGATCATCTGCTCCAGATCTCAGCACCTTCTAAATTCTTCTATATTATTTCTGTGTGCATCTACTTTGTGGACTTTTTTAAGATGTTAATCGCTCTGTGGCAAAAAAAAAGATTCATGAAAAGGCTGATCTACAATTTCTTTTGGTCAAAGAACTTTCAGGTCCTGTCTTGGCTTTCAAAACCCAAGTATCTGAGCTCTCTGGAAGGTGCCATGGTTCATTTTTGCTACGAAATGGCTGAGGCAATGACAGACACCACCAGGGAAATGACTCTTGTGTAAGTTTTACATGTGCAATGCAGATGCTGATAACTGAGATGTGTCACCCAGGGCTTCCCTTGGTGGTCAGTGTAGGAGAACTGGTAGGTTTGGGGCATGAATCACCTGAACTATTTTAAACAAGGATTCATTACATTTTCCAGGTACACCAAAGAGTCTACTTGTTCTACTGGAAGAGTAGGAATATGGGTTGCAGTGAAACTCCATGGCAGGTCTGGGAAGAGTGAGCAGGGAACTGAGCTACCTGTGCAGCAACAGCAACAGTTTCGGGGCACATTCCCAGGAACATCAGAAAGTGTGTTGTGATAAATCATAACCTATGGGATATGAACTTATTCACATAACTTACTTGAACTGCTACGAATTGTGCATGAATGCTGTATGAAATGGCTGCACAAAAGCAGGCCTTTCTCTTTTCAGGGATTGAAAGATTGATGCATCTTTACTGCAGGGAAAATATTCCTAAGTTTCTTAGAAAATTCTTAAAGACTGGCAACAAAGACCCCTGCTGAACACTGAGCTGAGAGCATTTGTCTTCCATCTTCACAGCGTCAGCACTGGAATTTTTATTACCTAACTTCAGATGTCTGCAGCACTGATGTGAAGCATCTGAGCTGGGTCTCTAGGCTTGGAGTCAAAGCAGAGCAACTGACAGGGTTTAAAGATATGACTACCTGAGAAAGCATGCTGGCAGCCTGCAACAGCTGACACTGCAACATCTGTATGGAGCTGCTCAGCCTGACACAACCCAGCTTCACCCAGTGTGGTTCTACTGGGTGGAGCCACACCAAAATGTGAGGAGGTCTCTCTCTGCTAGCTTGCATTGCACTCCTCTGCAGATTTTTCCCCAGTGTCAAGACAGCAGAATCAGTTTCCCACAGTTCTCCATAGCACATTCTAAAATACAGTTCCTTCCGCCCCTTTCTCTCCTTGTAAATCCATTTCTCTCTGCAGAGAGCTGAGAAAGGCAACACACCTTACATTTCTGCTTTACCTCTCTTTCATATATGTGGAACTGAAGCTAAAATGCTGATTAGTATTGGGACAAGAATAATGACATTCTGAGGAGGAGGAAGCAATAACTCCATGCTATGGAATAATGTTTCTGGGGCTAAAAAGCCACATCAGAAGGTGAAACTGTGTGCTGTAGGGTTTGGGTGACTAGCAGCAGATGAAGAAATTCTGAGTGAAGGAAGCCACATAAATGAAACTGCATACTGAAGAGGTACTGGCCCTGGGCTTCTTCAAAGAGACTCCAGAGAGAGAGCCACTCTGATGACAGATAGGCAAATAACTTTCACACTCTGGAAGTGAGCAATGCTGGCCTGCTCACCAGAGAGTGGGCAGTCAGCTGTGCTGGAAAATCCGCAGGGAAAATAGTTGCCATGCAGGTCTGCAAGATCATCAAGCATCTCCTACTTTCTTGAGATTATGAATCAGGGTGGTGCCTGGGGAACAGAGGAATCTGAAGCAGGGGATGACGAGGTTGTGGTAGGGAAATAGGTTGGATGCATCCTGTGTCTGCGTCCTCTGAATACAAATGGGCACATTTGCCCGTGATGTAAATCTCGGCTGCTGAAGGAAGGTGCCTGGCACTCACAGGAAACATTTTTCTCTGGCTGTGTTTTACTGAAGTGTGGATATTGAAATTGAGCTTTTGCTTCCCCAATGCAGAAACCAAAGGGAAGAGGTTCAACATTTGTGTCAGCAAATGCAAGGTGACTTTGGGTAACTTACTTAAAACTCACAAGTAACACATCCTATTAATCCTAGTCTGAGTGAAATAAGCACCCTGTTGTAACTGACTGCTGTGTACTTTAATTCGGGGGTTGTGAGCCCTGCTTTAAGCATTAGGGAAAGCTTAGCAGCAGAGTGGCAGGTTGAGTAGGCAAACATCCAGTTAGTCACAATGCATTGTTTGCTTAAGGGAAGCATTAGGTCCTTCTGGAGCTGTGTTCTCAGGAGGACTGTTTGCTGATAGTCACTTTTCCCATTATTGACCTTAGAAACAATGATCAGTTTCAAATTAACTACATTCATTGCTGAATTCTCCTCGCTTGGAGGTCAGAGTCCAGAAGAGGGGGCAGAGCTTGGAAACATCCAGGAGCACAAGAGCACACTTTGAAACCAAAGAGAACATAGAGCGCTGATGCAGGGTACTTCTGGAAGGTCCTGGTCTCGATTGCCGAGCACACCTCTAGGAACGCATCTCCACAAGGAAAGACCTCCCAAACCGGAATAGTAATGTGGATTCTCCCTGAGGTTCCCTCCCTGAGGTTTATCACTTCAGGCCCCACTGTCCTTGCAAGAACTGCCAGAGGAACATGATGTCAGAGCAGCAAGTGCCAGGAACCACATTGCCTGCTTTAATCCAGAGAGGACAAATGGGCTGCCTGGAATTAGAGATAAGGTGCCTGGATACCTGAGGCAGCTAGGAATACGGAGGGAGCTGGGGACCAGGAGCCAGAAGTGGGGAGCCTAAGGACTGGGGTGTTGTAGGAGGATTTGTGCTCAAGCTTTAAATGCAAATGCTTTTACAGAAACTTTTGCCATTCAGCCAGCATTGTCACTACAAAGCAAACCCACTCTCACGCTAAGGAAACTGCTGGGGTATGATTGCTTTTAGCATTAGCATTGTATATAATCACTCAGTGTATGGTAAGGTAGCCTGCAGTTTCAGAGTCTCGGGGAGAAAAGCTGAATTGGTACTACAGACAACTCTGCAGGGATTTAATCCTGTAATTCCAATATGCTTATTGAAAGCAAACAAACAATGCAAACAAACAAAGGCAAAACATGAATGCCTGAGTACCTCCCTGAGCAGGAACTGAACAGTGCTTTGTGGTTTGGTTAACTTAATAGGCTAAACCTGTTAATGTCCTGCTAAGGTGTGTCCTTTCCTAGCTGGCCAGTATGGTTCTTGTAGAGGTAGTCACATTTTTGCTGGGCTGTCAAGCTGGTGAAGAGGCTGGAAATAGCTTGCTGCTCGCAGGGTGAATCAGGAATTACAGCTCTGCTGCCATGGACATTTGAGAAATTCCAAGGAGGAATTTGAGCCCGAGGGAAGGCTTGTTTCTCTTCCTCCATGACTCCTGAACTTGTTCTCTAAGGAGCTGATTGATAACAGATGCACCTCTCTGCTTTCTGTTTTTCTTGAGGAATATTGGTTTTCAGCAACAGCATTTTCCCTGTGATCTCCCCAGGATGTTGTCCCTCTACTGTGTGTGCTGCTGATCAGCACTCTGTGGAATAAAGAGTCTCTGGAAGTGTGTTACACCTTGTTAAACCCCTTTTCCTACTTAATCTGCATCAGTCCCTCACCAGGCTGTGTTTTCTGGACCCTCTGTGAAAGGACAGATTGTTAGATTGCCTCAGTAACAGGAAGGAGAAGGAATCTGGAGATTCCTAAGATTTCTTTCACTGCAGGAAGATCTTTCAGATACCAGGCAAAGGGGCTGTCTGCTTCCAGACAGCTTGCTCTGGGTAACTGGCATGCCTGCAGCAGTGCTAAATTGCCAGGGATTGCCTGTGAGTCCTATGGAAGGGGAAAATGATAGAGGGGATCTTAAAGTATGAGCAGTGGAACAGAGTGAAACTGAGAACAGGAAGCAGTGGCTATGCCACCATACTGTCTCCAGCAGTGACAAAAGCACGCAGTTGCAGGTTCCCAACCACATATCCTGGAAAGATCCAGGGGCACATCTTCATGGGGTGAAGGTAAGAAAAGCATGGAAACCTAAGAAAATTATGTGGAGTATTACCAGGGAGATAAAACCCCAACATTTTGCTGTGGGGAAAATCTGCATTCGGAGAAAATCCGAATTTTTCCCTTGCCCAAAAGCCAAAGAAAAGCAAGCTACCGTTAAAAGCCTAGTCCTTTGTTATGCTAAGCCACAGGAGAAAAGGCTGTTCCTTTCAAGAGGGGAAAAAAAGGCAAGTTCAAGTATTGCCACAAAGAGAAAAGCATAGCTTTTACAGAAAAATGGAGTAGGACATCCTTCAGCTCCTGTGCCCTTTCCTTGCTGTACTCTTCCACCCTCTTTCAAAGACCCCCTGTATTTCCACACTGCTCGCTGCTTGCTCTTCAGGGGTGGCCCTTTTGTTCCATTGCAAGTGCCAGTTGCTTGGGGAGATTATATTATTCATGCAACACTCAAGCTGAGTTTTTTTTTCACCTCAGCCTGGTGGTAGAAATATGGTTAAACATGACAAAAGCAACCCTTGAATCGGGGCAGGGGATGCACATTTTCTTTACAGGTCCAAGAGAATAAATAAAAAGGAACTCAGTGCTGTGGCATCACTCTGAAGGTGGAGCAGCAGAGCATGCTCTCTGCAGTCTTCTCTTACATGCTGCTCATGATGATACATTAATTGAAAGCAAATAGATTTATGATCAATAGTCAGTCTGCCTGTGGGTCATAGAATGAATGAATAAATAAATAAATAGAAGGTAGGCTCTTCCAAAACCTGCTGCACCAGGAAAATGAGGCACAAAATATCCCTAAACTTGATCAGGGCCTTTGGCTTCTGCAGTTACCTCCAGCTTTAGCAGAAACTGCAGCTACTAATGGCCTCTCACATAATACAACAGAATTGCTGTGAGCAGGATTGGTTATTCCCAATCCTACCAAAAGCTCTGGGTGAGCCCAGTTTAGTCAGGTGTTAAATATGATTAACTGTGGTGGCTTAGGGTGGCTTAACATTTTATTTCCAACACCTAGTTTGGTCTTACAGTGCTGCAACAGATGAGGCAATCTGAAGATTAGACAGCTGTTGATTTTTTCAGATGGCACAAATGCATCTCATGGAAAAAAACAGTAGAAAAAAACCCAGCACACCACCACATTTATGATGATTATTAGTATATAAGACAATGGAATAAACATAATATACAAACAACATCTTTATTGTGAGACTGAAGTGGTTAATTTTGCCATATCATTGCAGCTGATAGCAAGAGACTACACAAAGGTTGAAACCATCCTATTTCTGCCCACATCTTAGGTGCCACGTTGGGTCCAAAATCAACAGAGACAACAAACTCCTCATTCTCTGGATTTCATGCTAAATCTCTGGAGTTCACAGCTGGCTCCCAAATACCTGAAGTGTGTCAGTTTAATGACAATCTACCTGTCACACCCTACGGCCAACAGAGCTTCTTTCAAGGAACAGCAGAGCTTGTGTGCAGATGTGATGCTCTGAGCAGTGGGTTTGTTTAGCTCTTCTGGGGCACGGAGCTCCCTGTGCTGATTTAACACAGTATGTGAGGCTCTATGCAAATGGCTGCAAGGTATTTACGTCTGTCAGGGACACACCTAGGAGCAGCTGCTGAGCATTCCTGCATTTCCTGCATCGATGCAGCAGCAGGAGCAGGCAGGCATCTCACCCAGGCAGTGTGAAGGCGAAGGGTCTGTGGTGCCCGGTGCAGCACAGCCACACATTGATCTGCTTGAAGTCAGGGCAGTGAGAAGCGCAGATGAGACGCTCCGTGCCAGGAGCTGAGATCATCTGTTTTGAAAGAGAGGGATATACCACTCCCTGATTTTCTATCAACAAGGATGATGGTGCAAGGTGGCCTCTCCTACGGAAGCGAGTGAGCAACAATGGGACCTGCTGCAGCCTAACCCAGGCGGGGCACCGAGTGCTCTGGGTGCTTGGAGCTGCAGACCAGCATGGAGATGTGTTTTGTCAAACCCTTTCCGAGTCAGGGTGGATGTCAAGTTGTCTTTGTGTCCTGGCTTCTAACAGGAAGCACTGAGGGTTTGCCTCAGGGATAGTTTGCCTTTGGAGTCCTTCTTGTGGGCTTTGGATCCCTGAGCTGAGAAGATGTGCACATTCCCCATCTGTGGTAGTTTCAGGCTGTGCCTGGAAAATTTTCCACAGATCTTGAGCAGAAAGTGGCAGAATGTAAATAAATCACTCTTGGATGTAAAAGGGAAAATAATACATAGTGAAGCTTTCAGAATGGCTTAAGCTTCAAATCCTCTGACTAAGAAAGTTATCTGAGTTTGCTATTTGCATGCTGAAATTGTCCCACAGGATAAAATGATTTGATTTGGATTTGTTATAAGATTGCAAAGAAGGAACCTCCTACCAGGATCAGAGTGCTGCAAAATATTTGCATTCCTAAGATGTGTATTGTGCCTAGGTGGAGCTTTTGCTAAGTATTAAGTCCCTTCTGCAATCTCTGACACTGCCTTTGGGAAGACTGTCACAGAATCATAGAATGGTTTGTATTGAAAGGGGCCTCCAAAGGTCACCTAGTCCAGCCTGTGTGCACTCAGCAGGGGCATCCTCCACCACATCAGGCTGCTCAGAGCCTCATTGAACCTCACCTTCAGTATCTCCAGGGATGGGGCCCCAACCACCTCCCCGGGCAGCCTGTTGCAGTGTTCCACCATCCTCATGGTGCAGAACTTGTTCCTAACATCCCGTCTAATTCTGCTCTTCTCTCTTTTCAAACCATTGCCTCTCATCCTATCACCACAGGCCTTTGCAAACAGACCCTCTGCAGCCCTCTTGTAGCCCCCTTCAGGTATTGGAAGGGTGCTATTAGGTCTGCCCAGAGCCTTCTATTCTCCAGGCTGAACAACCCCAGCTCTGTTCTGGCTCTGTTAGGGACTTGGGCGTCTGCCTACCACAGTGTGGGATTAGTTGTTCACCATGCAGTCACAGGCATGTTACTTGCCTGCAAGTGTCATTTCAGAGCCTGGTGAGTGTGTTTATAGCTTTACAACCCCCTCCAGGCAGCAGGGTGGTCATTCCTGAGGACTTTGAGATTCAGGTGAAGTGGAAGGGAAGAGCAGAACCTTGTGACAAGTAAGCACATGGAAGGCATGGTGCTAAACTGCACCTGAAGGTTACACTTCAGGCAATAATTCACCAGGTATAAAACTGATAACATGCAATAGTACTGTAAAGCACACCCACAGAGTGAATGCAGAGACAGAAGAATCCAAGCAGGTAAAGCAGCCTTACCCCTGTTAATGCAATGTCACCATTCAAACAAACAAACAAACAAACAGAATTATTGTATATGTTATCTATTTAGGCATTCAATATTTATCCTTCCAAATGCCACAGAAGGGGATTGAGGAGTCCTGGCTCCAGCTGAGGGCTATTAGCATCCCTCAGTGTGACACTCTCCATGCCACACAGCACAGGAACAGCATATCATAACTCACAGCCTGTCCCTCCCAGCTGTGCTGCAGCATCATCTGCCCTGCTCAGGAGGTGTTTTGGTGGTCCTTTTGCTGCACTAAGCTAATAAAGGCCTCCTAGAACTACTTTAAAAATGCTCTATTTTACATTACAGTATAATTAGATAGGAACAAATTAAAATGGTCTAGTGAGATGACAGATAAAGAAAAGATGTAGGTAAAAGATAAATGAAGACATTCATCTTCTTTTGTGCTTCTATACTGGCTCAGGATGCAACACAACTTCCTGCTGTAGATTATGATAAAATGAATTATTGCATTAAAGGTAAATGAATAACCAACTTATTGTATTAGAGATAAAGTAATAAATAGCTTATTATATTACAGATAAAATAATAAATATTTTATTGTGTTTGAGGGGGTTTTTTTTCACTGATGTGAAAAAAACTTTGGAATAGTATAGAAGTTTTTTATACTAGGGGTTAGCAAAATGATTTCCAAATCACTATGAAACAAATAAATAACCACACACATATTTATATTGGGGTTATCTCTGCTTGCTGCAGGGGGATTGGACTAGATGACCTTTAGAGGTGTCCTCCCACCCCGTAGATTCTGATTCCATGATTCTATAGTACACAAGGCTGTGGGCAGTCAAGGTTTTAGCATGGTTTAGATCTGTTTATCCTGGTTTAGCCATCAGCAGGGCAGCAGACTGCTGCTCCTTTCCCAGCATAGCTGGAACAGCTGAAGATGCAACGTTCTCAGTGCCTGTTACCATCCAGCAGCAGGGTTACTGCACCCACATCTGCTGTGTAGGTGCTCCTTGGCCTCTCTGGAGGTTGCTCACCAGCCTCACTGGCACCGAGGGACCCATTCTGGAGCCGGCTGGCAGAACTGTGGGTGGAAGTGGCCTTTTGCTAAAGGTCAGTGATGGAGGGCTGGGGAGTAGCAACAGCTCTGAATGGAGCAATTGTTTGCAATCTTCATTTGTGCTTATGATCTAAAGGGATAGTCATAAACAAAGCATTAAAACGGCTTTAAGTCAATATTAAGAGAAACTACACACAAAAAAATCAAACTTGTTGAGTTAATATTGCTTGGATTAAGTCCATATAGCTTCTGTATGTAGGAAAAGGCTCCTGAAGGGGATTTTATTGGATCTGGCCTGCTTGAAAGCTCGGCAGTGGTCACAGCACAGCACGTCCAGCTGCTTTTTATACATGAGCAGTCTGAGCTGGTAAACAGAATTCCTCAAATTCTAGGGCTTTTCTTCATCTTTTATCTTCATTTTCAGTGTTGTTTCTCACAGAGATGTGCAGAACTTCTCTGCTGGCTCCTTTCTCTGTGGCAGTGTGCCCTGCTGCCTGGCCAATATGAGCTAGAGTCACTGCATAGTTTTGATCAGCCATTTACCAAATCTAATTCTCTGTTTTCACTCCATCCAGGAGTGTTGCTTGCAGGCACTAGGTCCTTCTGGAACATCTTTTTGACACTAGATGGCTTTTTTCTACCATTTTGGTGACCTGACGTGCTTTCAATGAAATCTGAATTAGTGATAGACAGAAAGAAATCAATTTGCAATGCCACTGAGTTCAGCTCATGTCTTTGTCTTCTTTCCATCAAAGTCATGTCAAGGTGAATCCGATGTTTGCCTGCCTCCACCCCCCCGTGCTTTAAATGTGTTCTGGAAGGGATAAGGATGACATGTGGTATCAATATTGAAGTGATAACCAAGAAAAGAGATTACACACAGAAGAAAGCATGCAGTTTTATCAGACTTCAATTTTAAACAGGTATCATGTTACCTGCACTGGTGCCAAAACCAGTTCTTTTTGCATCTGAATTTAAGTTGGATACAGTCTGGGATGTTGGAAATGTGGAAACAAAAAACCCCACCACAAGCCAACAACTTAACACAGGCAGAAAACGCACTCATACATACACAGCATGTGATTCTCATCCGTGGATGCTCAAGGAAAAGATCTTTCATATGCAGGAAGTCCTAAAGGCAATGTAAACCTCTCCCTCAGCAGGGTTGTATAGGATGGACCTAGAAATCCTCTTGTTTTAAAAAAAAATATTTATATATATATATTTCAGTTTACAAATAACACCTCCCAGGTTCTGACAACAAGCTACCATTTAATATGTCTGGGAAATGATGCCTAACTGCTGCAGAAGAGACACAGATTCATACGTTCATAGCATGATTTGGGCTGGAAAGGAACCTTCAAGATCATCTAGTTCCAATCCCCTGCCATGGGCGGGGAAACCTCAGGCTGGACCAGGTCCCTGGCAGGGGACACATGTTCTGACTCCTGAAATGCAGTCCTGCTCTCTACTAATTTCAGTATGAACCCCTGTAAATCAAAACAACTGTCGTTTGTCTGCTGTGATGCCACTCAGTGCCTTCCTCCTCAATGTTGTAAATGGTATGGAACCTCCTGAGACCAATATTTTGCGTGCTTCCAGCCTCAAAACTTGCTTTTAACCTACTGGGAATTGGATCTGTTGTATATTAAAAGGGTATTTCTCTGTGATTATAAGCCCCAGGAAAGCAGGGCTGAGGTGATAGTGCTGTCTGCCTGCCCATCTTGTCAGACCCTCTCTGATAACTTTTGAACTCCTGAGTTCATTTTAGTTGCATTTGACACAGAAATATAGAACTTCAGGCTATGAAATTCTTCCAAGTTTCACGAAATGTAACAGCTCAGTGAGGGAAAGACTGCTTCCTTCAAATCACTGCCATGACTGAGAGGCTGTTGCCCAAGCTAAAAGGTATTTATTATGTTTAGTTTGCTGGCAGCCAGCACATGCCTAGCTCAGAAGCAGCCACATCCCCTTGGTTCTCACCCAGCTGGTAGCTGGGAGGCAGAAGGAAGGAGCTGTGAACACTGGGGGGAAGGGAAGATTTATGATGGGCAGAGAGCTTGAGCTGTGGACACTGGAAAAGGGCAAAGAACAGGATGAGGATCTGAAGAAGTCAGGACTTAATTTCTGCCACTTCTTAACAACATAACTTGATCTCTACCTGGGAATGACTCGAGTCAAAAACAACACATCAAAATTAAACAGACTGAAGGGAGCTTGGCACCCAGAAGGAATTCTTAGTGAAATCAGTACAACAATCACCATTGTAACAAATTTTCTTTGCATTAGTTTGCCTTTGCTTTCCATAAGCACTCCAGTTTCCATCAGCATTCCAAGTCACAGGCATCAGTGTTCAGCATTTCACCACCCAGAACTGTTTGGCAAGGTGATGCCAGCCTGCTGCTCTTGTTTGTTGCCACTGATATCAGAGTTATTTCTCTTTTGAGCATGCTTGCGTCTGTAACAAGCATGCTAAAGTTACAGCTCCTTGTGTTTTATCTCATACCAAAGAGCACACAGCAAGTGATAGACTCAGTCAGCTGTATAAAGAAAGTTTTCTTTGCACTGGCAACATTCATTTTGCAAAATAAAAAACCCCCAATAAAATAATGGTTAATAGTCAGTGTCCAAAGTTACTGATTGGGTTTGACACGGGCCTGTGAAGAGTGTCTAAATATTATTGTCTCTACTTTATAAACACAAGAACTGAAACATGCCAAGTGGGTTTTTCTCACTGTAACAATGAAGTTTGGAACAGACTTTGGGGTAAACATGGCTCCATGAAGTTACTGTTGTAGTTCTGTTTGATTCAGAGAGCATCATCTGTTTCACTCCCTAAAATTTGAGTCTACTTACTCTCAGGTATTACACAACAAGCAACACTTCCCACCACCACCTTTCCATGTGTTTCACTATCAGACAGTCCTGTAAAGCTCTCACCCCCCTAGAATCCAAATTCCTGCAGTTCCTCAGCAGTCACAGGGTTAGCAGAGGAACCTGTTTTGCCATGGGGTTGCCCAATGCTATGGGAACTTCAGTCAGAGATTTTTTTTGTTGTGTTGGCTGTCATGGTATCAGGCTGTGGCTGTGCAGAATCAAACCCAACAGCTTCAGACTGAGGAAAGTGAGAGATGAAAGCTCAAGTTCAACATTCTAAGGAGTGGACAAGCTCTGTAAAATGCCATTGTAGGCTGCTAGTAACCATTCTGCAGGAGAGCAGAGCTAGGTCCAAGGAGACAGGGAAACTTTGGCTTTAGAACTGTTGTCAATTTGTTAGTCCTTTTCAGATCCATACTGCCTTCTTCATCTACTGCCACCAGTTGATGGGAAACAGAAAATGAATGGTGACCTCTTCCACTGAGTTGTAACAATAGGGATTTGGTAGTTTCCACATGCTGAGTAGAGGATGAGAGCCACAGCAAAGCAATTGGCCTGGTAAGATTCATCTTACTTCCTTCTCATTTCCTCCTCAGGGCTTTCTTAAGGGAGGCAGGTTGACCCTGGCCAGCAGCCAAACACCCACCCAGCTGCTTGCTTACTCCCCATAAAGTGGGATGGGGGAAAGAACTGAAAGGGCAAAAGCAAGAAATATGCATGTGTCAAGGTAAAGACATCTTCGTAGGTCAAGCAAAGAAAAGAAAGGAAACAAGAGATGGAAAAGCACTCACTCACCACCTCCCACCAGCAGGATGCCCAACCAGTCTGCAAGCAATGCAGCTTTGCAAACCCTCCCCCCGGTGTTATTGCTGAGCATGATGTTACACAGTGGCTCTTTGGTCAGCTCCTGTCAGCCTACTCACTGTGGGGGCAAAGTGGGAAACAGAGGAGGCCTTGGTGATGCACAACCATTGCTCAGCAGTTACTAAAATGCTGGTGTGCTGTATTGCTGGCACTGTTTCGGTCACAGAGCGAAGCCACAGCACCGCTAGGGCTGCTACACTGAAAATTAACCCCACCCCAAGCAGATGCAATACACTATCAGAGGCCACAGGGAACCAAGGGCACTTTGTCCTTCGAAGAAACATTAACACAGGAGCTGAAAGAACTGCAGCTTAGGGGTATTAATTTAATACCTTTGATGCCTTTATTTTGCTGATTTCCTGTGTGTAAAGTTGGAGTGAGGATAACACAGAAGGTAGTGATAAGATGTCTTAGCAGCAAGGGCAGTATTGAGAGCTGCTAGTGATGGTCTATGGATGCATTATCCCCATGCTTGCCTTGCATCAGCTCTTATCTCTGCATCTCCTGTGAGGCCAAAGCCACACTCACCTTCTAGGTATTTTGATGCACTGTAGAGGTTTGACAACAAAATATCCAAGGTCTGGCAGCACGTGTTTAAGAAGTATTTTTGCTCCAACAGCCAGAGCTTAGCCTTTTCCTCTACGTGGCCTTAACAACGGTGCTTAGCCTTTTCTCTATGTGGGCTTAACAACAAGTACTTATTCTAGGATAATATCTTTGATAATGATGATGATGATGATGATCTTCGAGTTGCAGGGGCAAGATCATAGCCCGAGGTATACAAAGATTTTGGTCAGTTCACTCGTTCAAGCTGACTGAAAGCTTGCAAATTCTTCACTGATGGATGGACATAGCTAGCAGAGCTACCCGATAGGTTTAGCAATACTTTCATCCAAAACTCTTCCTAAAGATGGGGAAATACTCTGCCTCACGTTCCAGAGAGAAAACCTGATCACAAAAGAGACAAATCCATGCAGGACAATGGAACTCCTGGTTCCTGCTCTCGTTAGACCATCTGGCTTTCTTTTAGAATTCAGAGTTGCTCAACTTCTTCAGCATAGTGAGCCAGCAGCTGATGCTGTCATTTCCTATTTGGCTATAAATACAGTTCTGGAATCTAGATAATTTAGGATTTTGCCACTGAGGCACAGATGGAGTTAAGAAATAATAAAATTAGAGTGGAAATAAGAAAACCAGAACTTCAGTAACATATTGAGAGGCTCTCAGCATATTAATTCTTCCTAGGTTTTCCTAAATCTAATTCCTCCATAGTTTCAGGAAGCTCAAAATCATTCACAGGCAGGAGAGATTCAGCTCTTGGACCACTCATTTCTTTTGTTATTACATCTTGTTAGCTTCTAACAGACTGTGTTGTAGTAAATTCCTGAGCTGGAAGTTCCCTCTGGACCATGGTATGCAATTGCCACAAATGACACACAATTAATTCTGTCCTTTGGATCAGTTTATTTCTTATCATTTATCACCCTCCTCATCACTTATTCTCCCAGCCAACAAATCTAAATGTATTTGGCTTCTCCTTGCAGGACCATAAGAATGGCTGTAACAGACGAGACCAGAGGCTCATCCAGCACATAATGAAAAGGGCAGGCTGATAGTAAGGATCCCTTCTGATCCCTTCCCAGCTTCCAGAAAATGAGTCCTGCAGACTTAGTGAGACAGAGGCAATATCCTGTGTTTAATAGCTGCTAATATGTTTGTATCTGTGTACCATTCTTTTCCCATTTCATATTTCTGAGTTTGGATTATCCCAGAACTAGAACCAACAGCGGTGCATGAGTAGTGCACCATAGTCGTGTGCAGCGCTGTGTAAGTGTGGTTTATGCTTTGTTATCTTACCCTTTTCCTACAAAAGTTTACCTTTCTTGGCCTGTTTACTTTGGAGCACTGAACTTCTGTTCAGAGATCTGCTCACAGCGACTTCAAGACATTTTCCTGACTGACACCAGCTTTTAGAGTTCATCGCCGTGCCTGGTTTTACCCTCATGCATTACACTGCGCTTTGGAACACTGCTGTTCAACTACCACTCACGCAGCGTCTTGGGAGCCTCCTGCAGTACTTTTCAGTCAGCTTTAGATCTGAGTCATTAGATATGCTCTTCAAATGTTGTCACATCATCACTCATTCCTTTTCCCAGTTCACTTATGAACTGTGAACAGCTCAGATTTAAGTATGACTCCTTGTGGGATAACCTTCCCGACAGGAAAACTCGTGGCTCACTTCTGTCTTTTTAGGTTTTGACTTCTAATTTTTTTGCCATAGTGCATGAAATGAGGCTCTTTCTTAAGTCATATAGAATAACAGAGCCATAGAAAAATAGGGCTGAAAAGAAAGCAAGAGTTGCCAGCACTCTCCTCATCACATTAATGTGACCTTATCTACAGAATTAGCTAAACTTTACTTCCAAATATCTAATGGCATTTAGTGTAATGATTGCACAGTACCTCCAGACAATTTCACTGTGTAACTGTATCTAGCACTCCAAGGTTTTCCTATACATAAATCTCACTTAAGACTGTTATTCCTTGCCCTATGTGTCCTAGCCAAAACCAATTTATTACAAGCCTTTTGAACATTTGTTGTTGAAAGCACTTGTAATAGGGCATCACAATCTACTGAAGTAGAATAGTTCTGTATGTGAAATACAGTGAAATGTTATGGTGTTATTGTGTTGCCATATGGTGTTATTGTGCAGCCATAACTTGTCTTTAGGATGGATTCTGCCAGTGCAGTGGTATAAAACTTACTATATCCAGTGGGAAACATAACAGTGGAACTTGAGACAGTTCAGGTTACCTGTTGAGCACAGTTTCTCCTGTGGGAATTCATTTTACTTCAGGAAGGTATCAGACAGTGCAGTTTTGCTGTATTCTCCTTTGTATGCATTAAGGACAAATAAATAACCATCCTTCCTTTTCCATTACATACTACCCTTTCCCAGTTCATGGATTCTACAGGGAAGTTCAGAATTATTTTAGCTTCTGAAAACTTTTACAACCAGCAAGGAGAGGTGGTGGAGTCACCATCCCTGGGGGTGTTCAAAAAGGGACTGGATGTGGCACTTGAAGCCATGGTTTAGTAGTCACGAGGTGTTGGGTGACAGGTTGGACTTAATGATCTTTCAGGTCTTTTCTAGTCTTCTTGATTCCATGATTCTATGAAATAGAATAGGTGCAATGCAGTGGTGCTGGAATGAGGATGTCAACAGTGCAGGTAGTCTGAACCCATGTATACCACCAAAGCCAAGGGAACTCAGTCACACTGTGCCTGTGTGGCTCCAGTGTAGGACATTTTGGGCTGCTATATTCAGAATTAGAGTTTATGCTTTCTCCATAATTATGGGCAGCTTCTATATTTTTAGAATTTAAAGCTTTCTGCAAATCTGACTTCTGGAGGTATTGGCTGGTCCTCTAAACCAGCTGTCGTGCTGATGCTCAGATGCGAACACAACGGCATCAGCTCACAGTACCCTCTGGCTTTTTTGGTTTGGTATGTTTTTTCTGACCTACCAAAGCCAGGCCACTACTACACTGCATGCTGTACCCCAAATAAAAATGAAATGAGCTTCACAGTTGGCAGGGAGGAAGTGGCTATAGTAAGAAAGAGACACCCACGGCCACACGTCTGGATCAGCGCTAAGGCTGAGTCGTAGCTGTGCGGGGCTGCACCGAGGCACACACCATGCAATGCAGAATGATTTCACTTTCACTTTGCCATGTCCCATTTTTCTCTAGTTGCTGAATGCTGAATTCTCTTGTGTTTTTTTTCTCTTTCTCTCTCTCTCTCTGTATTTTTTTTTGTGGTCAGGGAACTCTTCAATCTTCCCAGCCTGTAAAGAGAAGGTAGGGAAGAGCTTTTGTGATTTTTGTGAGGGTTTGCTTTTCCTCAAGGAAAAAAACAAAACCATGGTGAAAAGCAGTACAGACTATTCTAAGAGCAGGTTCCTGGATTATACTCAAGAAAAGCAGCAAAAGGCTTCTATTTTAGTGCTATTTGAACTATGGTACTATAAAAATGAATTAAAACAAAACCAGAGCTAACCAAATGATTACACCATGAGAGCAGAAGTCAGAACTCCCATCTTCCACTCCTAGCATGCTCTCTAGTTTCACTGTACAATGTTGAGAGATCCCCTTAGTTATGCACTTCATTTTCTAAGCCTATAAAATAATGTTAATAATTTCATTATAGTCTAAACTTCATTTAGAAGTTAACTGACTTAAGTTAGCTGACATAAAAGACTCCCAAAATTCACAGTTTTACTGGGAATGATAACATATGAGCTAATCAATCCCTATTAGAAATCCTCTGATGTGCTGTCCCACTTTCATGAGGCTCTTCACACTCCCACAATGGTATGTTTAAAATCCCCAAATATATGTCTAGGTTCTTTGGAATAGAGCTATTATTATTTTCTCTGCTTCTGTAGAGCTAATGATACAGTTCATGTGAGACCTCTGTTTATTCTGAATATTCTTTGCTTTAACTCATCAGACTTCTGAGAAGATGCCTCCTTCCCCCCTGAAGTGAAGCAACATCAGCTTAAATGCAACTGACACAAGTAAACACTGTTTGTCTGTGTTTATTAATACTCCACTCAAGAGCGACTGGAAAAAGGCTATCTTGATCCCTAAGAATCCAAAGTTTCCCTCTGTATTAACAAGTAAAAGCTTGCAAAGAGAGGAAGTTTGGAAAAAAGGTGCAACTGCTTCCAGAGGTGGCCTGGAGAAATTAGAAAAAGAAAAAAACCAACCCACAAATATTTTTGGGGTCTCACTAGTACACAAAGAGAGACCTGCGAGGGATTGTCTGTGACAGAGCTTTCCAAGCCAAAGAACAAAGTTAAGACAAGCTGGAAAGAAAACAAACCGGTGTGTTTTACATGCACAGCACTCTGTAAAGAAGAAATATGGTCTGTGTGTATCACTTCCTTGATGTTGAAGTGTTAAAGACCAAATTCTTCCCTTTTACATTAGAAATGCAAGTCTTACCTGTCTTTTAGAGAACCGGTGACTATGTTCTCTTTCAGGCTTGCCTAAAACACCTGTCCTCTCCACCAGCCTGGGCATTATTGAACTGCAGTGACTTGAGATTTAGAAGACATGGTGATTCTAACCAGCAACATCCTGGCACCTTCAGCCAGGCTGGCAGGCTGGAAGAGCCGTGCCTGCAGTCTGCAAGCCTGTCATTTTCTGTTTTCTTTGGTGGGGCTGCTCAGACTTTCTGCATCAGCACAATTAACAAATGATGGAGCATAACATATTAAAAATGCTCCAGTCATTTATCTTCTGATGAGTAGGGAAGAGCAATGGAAATGCCACAGTACTGCCTTTTTCCTCTCATGCCATTTGTCACCACTCAAAGATTCATCCTGGTTCTCCAAATGGCTGCCTGAAACTTCTTCTCTGGGAACCACCTGGAAAGGAGATGCCACGCAGCTGTTCTCCAGCAGGCTTGACACTGTGCGCCCACATAAACAATTTTCTCCATCTTTATGAAGTGGGATCCTGCCAAGTGCTCCAATCCCAAGAAGAGACAAAAGTGTCCATTTCCATCTTTTAACCACAAACTGGAAAATGTTCTTGAGTGAAAGGGTTGCCAGGCATTGGAACAGGCTGTGCAGGGAGGTGGTGAAGTCACCATCTCCGGATGTGTTTAACAGCTGTGTAGATGTGGAGCTTGGGGATACGGCTCAGTGGTGGACTTGGTAGAGTAGGGTTAAAGGTTGGACTTGATGATCTTGAAGGTCTTTTCTGATCTAAATGATTCTATGACTGATAAAACATTTCCATCAAATGAGAAGGTAGCCTCATTCTTAACAGCCTCTGAGCTGGTCTACCCTTGTAGCTGCTTAGCTGTTTCTATGCTTTCAGTGGTTTTATGTAAGGATTCAGAAACGTTAAGTCGGGCAGTGTCACAAGGGAAGAGCCCAGGGCACAGACCACATTCTGTATTTCCCATCACCAGCTTTGTGCCAGTCCAGTTTCCACTGTGGGGGCTCACGAGGGGAACAAGGAGAGCGTGGCTTGTTTAGTTCAGCAAAGTAACGGCCGTGTGGGGATGAGATTGCTCTCTATAAATACTTTTGGCAGGAGATACGCAGAGGAGAGCAGGAAAGGCTACTTCAGGACAGTATTTGCACAGGAAGAAAAGATGGACGCAGGCTGGTCACGGGGAAATGTAACTTTGAGATTTTCAAAAGGCTTCCAGCTGTTAAGAGAGGTTTCTCCCGGACAGCCTCCCAGTAGCAGCAGTGAGGGCCAAAATATTCACTGGCAAAGCACAATCAGTTAATGAAGAAAAGTTAAAATGGCTGCTTGGGGAGTTGGGTACAGTACAGGGTAGAGGAGAATTGCCATGGGCTGCAAATGCCAGGCTAGCTGGGCTTCCATAATGAGGGATGCTGTTAGCCCTCTCTCACCCGTGCTGTGGAGCTCAATGGTTCATGCTGAAAGCTAGACTGGGCATTATATGGTGGAATTGAAATAAAATAAAACAAGAGCTTTGGTGATGAAAATGGACAGTAACAGCTATTTTTTTTTTTTTTCAAAACCAATAATGACAACCACTTGCAGAGTTTATTATTGCCAGCAGCAAGGTAGTCCTTATTGCACGTGCCTTTAGGACTGAGTGGATACATCTGGGCAGCATAACCTTCTACAGCTAGATGCTTACCTTTTTAAGCCTATGTCTCTTTCTTCTTGGTGTTGTCTTTGATTACTAGGTGACCAAAGATGCAAAGCTTTGCAGAACTGAAATGATAGCTCTGATTTTAACATATATCTTTAAGGCTGACACTGAAAGATCAATGATCCTCTCTCTCTCCTGTATTTAGGAAATTTGCCAGCTCATGATCGAGCCTTGTTCACAAAGAGCTGTATCTGTGACTGCGGAGAAAAGCACTTGGAGTCCTCTGGAAAATATTACTTTGGTAAAGGAGTTATGAAGTTCCCTGAGAATTTTGGTTGTTAGCTACCTAGCAGTAGGGAAATTCTGAATCATCTGGTGCCTTCTGGAAGAAATAATCACTTCAAAATGGTTACACTCCTTCTGCCATTACTTGGGAAACAAACTTCTGGTTAGGATCTCATGACTTAGCTATGCACTAGTAATCACATGTAGTACCTTACCTTGTAGTGCAGCGGACCCCTCCCTTTGCTCTGTCAGCAATGACAGCTTGCCATCAGCTCATCTACCCCTCCCACCCAGTGTGTTAGGCAGTGGAAAAACTTTTCCATTTAGGTAACCAAAGCTGGCAGGGCAGGTGATGAACAGAGATGTGCTCAGCATGTGGACAGCCTCTGGCTTTAACTCTTCCCTTCTCTAATTTTGTTCTTTCAATTGCTGCCGACTTGAAAACTCAGGATGAACACACAAAGTGAGGATATTACTTGCTTGTATGACAAGGTATGACCTTAGTGTTTGGTTAGCTCTGTGGGGTCCTTACATAATGCAAATACACTCCAACAGATGCTCTTTACAAAGGAAGCTCTCAATGAGAGATCTCCAAAAGCAGCATCGTGTTTTCCTACAGCTGTGCTTGGAGCCGAACAGAGCTTTGCTGCCATATCGAAGCAGAAAGCCTCAGCGATAAGCCTGGGTCGGTATCTGAATGCAAACGCTGTAATCGGCCGCTGTCGATCTGTGAAAAATTAGTTTATTTAGCAGCGCCTGGCTACATCCAGCCCCTTTCTGAACATTCCCGTTCCAATATAGACCTGCAGCGACACAAAGGTGACACCCGCGTGGTCGCCACCTTCTCCGGCTTCTCGCCGGTTTCTCGCTCGGCGCCTCCGAAGCGGCGCACCCGAAACTGAGTCTCGGCTCCACTGCCGAGCCGTTTGCTCTGGGTGGGCCAGGGCCCGGGTGGTGACAGCATCGGACGCGGCAACCGCCGCTCCCGGGGCTGCACCTCCGCCCTCCAGGCGAGCAGGAGCTCTTCCCTTACGCCGCCAACTCCCGGGTTCGAGCTGCCTCGAATCAGCCGCCCGCCCGAGCTCTGCTGTCGCGCGGGACGCCTCCACGATCCCACCCGAACCCGCCGCCGGCGGCGGCGCCCCGCGGCCCAACCACGGCAGGGCGGGGCGACAGCGGCCAATCAGAGGGCAGCATCCAGCGCAGGGCGGGGCTGAGCCATGAGTGGCAGCTGGCGAGATAAACAAGTTGCCGCACTATTCGGTGCCCCACGGCTTGGGGCTATGCGTGGTGCGGCCCTGGTTGCGGTGAGGCGTGCGGCCTCGCTCCCTCCGCCCCAGCGAGAGTAGGCAAGCCCGGCTACGCTCGCCGCTCCCGTCTCTGCCCGCAATGTGAAGAGTCAGCAAGTTCCCAGCGGCCGCTGAAACACTCAGTGCCTCCGGGGAGCCAAGTGCGCCGACGCCGCCTGGCCGGAGCGGCCCGGGGCATACCGGGAGTTGTAGTTCTGCCGCCACCATGTCCGGCCCATGGTGCCGGGGCTGTCTCCCGCAGCCGCACTACGACTCCCGGCATCCCCCGCGCCGCGCGGCGAGGAGCCGAGTTGAAGCGGGTGGCGGCGGAGCGCACCCCCTCCCCCGCCAAAAAGCCCCAAACCAAAACAAAAACAAACCGCCCCCTCACCCCCCTCTGCTTGCCCGCCCGCCGCCCCCCGCCGAGCCCCGGAAATGGCGGCGCCGGGAGGGGGCTCCGCCAGCCGGGGGTGCTGATCCGGCCGTCGCGTCCCTTGCCCGTCCCTCCCCGCCCATGGGCGAGACATGGACTACGAGTTCAAGTCGAAGCTGGCGGCCGAGCGCGAGCGGGTGGAGGACCTGTTCGAGTATGAGGGCTGCAAAGTGGGCAGAGGCACCTACGGGCACGTCTACAAGGCCCGCCGCAAGGACGGGTAAGGGCCGCGCCGCGCCGCCGGGCCCCGCCGCCAACGGCCGGCTGGGCCCCCCTCCACCCCCCTCCCCCCGCCCTCCTCTCTCCGGAAAGTTTCTGGCAGCCGGCGGGGGCCAGAGCGCGGAGTCCGCCCAGGCAGCCCTCAGCCCGCGCCGGGAGCGGGCCCCGGTGCCTCGGCCCTGCGGCGGGGGCGGTCCGCGGCCCTGCGGTGCGGTGCCTGTGTAAGCGCGGGTCGGTGCTCGGCGAGCCCCGGCGTGGCGTGAGGGGCAGACGAGCCCGACCGCCCGTCTCTGCCCGGTGGCAGCGCCCGCCGCCCTGCTGTGGCGGTCTCCCGCCGTGCCCGCCGTCCTGGCGGCCGTGGGACGCGGCGGCGCTCCGCCGCCGGCGGTGACGATCGCGGCCGAGGCCCCGGTGGCGCGTCCCGCGCTGCCCCCTCCACCGGCGCAGCGGGCGAGGGGTGCTGTGTCAGCAGGCTGTGTCGTTGGGATCGCCTTTGGTTTCCATACCGGGTTTCAGGTCATCGCTTTCACCCTTTGTGTGACTGCAGTCGTGCTTTGACATGCTGCTCCGAGAACTTGCAGAGGATTGGAGACGGAGCGAGTTTGATGCGAGCAGCGCCTGGCTACCGACCGCCTCTCCAGAGCTCTCCCGTTCAGGCCGATGCACCCGAGGGGGCCAGGAAACCCCCGGGGAATGTGGTGGTCCCTGGTTTGGCCCCAACCCCGGTGCCCGGGGGCTGAACACAGAGCCGGGCAGGCTTGGCTTGGTGGCGTGTCCAGCAGGCTCCTCGCTGGCAGGGCTGGCAGCTTCTGTCAGTGCCAGCGCAGGGGTGTGCGGCGGGAGGTGTGTCTGCATCGGGCCTCGTTTTCCATGCGAAAGCTCCATGCCTGACCTTGCCTCCTAATACCTGTCTGCTGGCTACATCCAGAGAGGCCATTCGGCCGTGAAACCCATGTATCTTGCTAAAGCAGGCCTTCTTTCTTTGCCCTGGTGTAAAGACAGCTGGCACCGTGGGATGCGTGTCCTGTGGATGCCGTTGTCACTGTACTGTGGTTGAGAAAGTGATGGCAAACGATTCAGAATTGCTTAGGTGGGATGCAGCTGTTGGAGAGGAGCAGTCCTGAGGCCTGGGTAAGGCTCCAGCATGCAGGTTCCAAATGCAACCCTTTTCTTCTGGAAGAACCATCAAGTGCTTTTTCAGAGTGGTGTGTGAAGAGTGCACAAACACAGACTGCATTTGTAGAACTGTCTTGGAATACTGTAGAGTTAGATTAAAACATACTTGCAGATCAGAGGTGACAGCCTTCTAGCAGAAAGCCAAAGAGTAATAGCCTCCATCCTAGGCAACTGAAACTTTGAAAAAGAAAGAAAACCCCAAAACTGGATAGGGATAAATGGCAATTTTCAAAATACAGTTTTGAAAGTGGTTTATGGAAGGCTGTAGGTTAATGGAGAAGTCCAGGGATTTTTATGTAGGGGTAAATTGCATTCATGTGTGTCTTGAAAAATGTAAAAAGAGTTAAAAGGATGTAGTGTCGAAGTGATGGATAGCAGAGAAGGTAGCACAGTAATTAGGTGGTAGATCAGGTGCTGGGAAGGGAGCTCTGATTCTGACTGGTTTGTTCTGCAACCTTAGAACGCTAGAGCACGGCCAGCTTTGAAAAAGAAGTGTTAAAGCCTCTTGGTGGATTGTTGCTGCCACTGAGCTCTTCTGATATTTGTGGGTTTGGTGGTTTGTAAAAATTGTATGTATTTATTAATTATTTATTAATGCCATATATACATGAGAGGAAGGGGTAGCAAATCCACCCAAAATGCTGGCGAAATGTGGGTTTTGATATGGCAATCTTAAAATTATTGCTTGCAAGAATAGCATGAAAGAGGCAGATCTTTGGAGTTCTCTGTTTTGTGAAAAACAAATGAGCTTTGATGTCTGTTTCTAACTTAACCTCTTCAGTGATCGTCGTTGTCAATGTGATACGAAGGCAAATGAGTGGCAAAGGAAAGGTAAACACAGTAACAGGATAGATAATATGTCTGAGCTGGGAATCATCAGACATTGAGCCTTAAGAAAACTTGGCTGGTAAAAATACATGCAAAGATTGAGTAGGCAGATCGAAATGCAATGTGATAGGGCACAAACATATAAAACTTGTGGGTACATAGTACAGTTACTTCATGAAGCTGGAAAGCTGGGGTTTGGTTTTCCTTCTCGTGGCATTGGAGAGTTCAGTCTCAGTTGCTGTTGTATGACTTCAGGACCTTGGGTGAATGCAAGGTGTGAACAAGTCAGGAAAAAAACCCCAAACCTAAATTATTGAGTGGAGATGAGTTCCTTATGAAAATAGCTGAAATATCTTCATGGGGTGGAGGACATTTAGCATTAGTTCTTAGCTGTAAGGTGTCCTTGAGGAGGGAGAGAAACGTTTCCCAGTGATGGCAACAGAAACCCAGCAGCGATTTGTATTTACAGCGTGCTGATCACAGGGGGATTTTGAGCCTCATGTTGAGGAATTCTTCTTTGGCTGATCGTAGAGACTGCTTCATTCTTCCAGATTTGCAAGGCACTCCTGTATGAGAGAAAAGAAATCTGGCTAGTGGCTTCTTACAGACAATTTACAGTCTCAGGAGGCTGCAGGCAATAAAGAACCTCGTAGCTCTGCAGAAATTGCACTGAGAGCCTGTCACTTCACGTTTCAAAAACTTGGCATATAAACTTTATGAAATAGTAAAATGTGTTTATACGGAGCCTGGCAAGCTCTTGGATAAAATGCTTGTAAAAGAAGTGGCTGCATTGCTTAGATCTCTCTGAATAGCTTGGGCATAAAAGCAGTTCTTGAACAAAGTAGCAGCTTAGTTTGGCTTTTCCCAGCCGTTTGGGCCTGTTTCTAGAGAGCTTGATTGATTTCTGTGAAAGCAAAAAGATTATTATTGATGAGTGAATGAATTCATTTATTTTTAATAGCCATTCAGATTTGAACACAATGTTAGACTCGTAGAATCAGTCAGGGTTGGAAGGGACCACAAGGATCATCTAGTTCCAACCCCCCTGCCATGGGCAGGGACACCCCACACTAGATCAGGCTGGGCGAAGCCTCATCCAGCCTGGTCTTAAA
Source organism: Dryobates pubescens (assembly GCF_014839835.1). NCBI lineage: Eukaryota > Metazoa > Chordata > Aves > Piciformes > Picidae > Dryobates > Dryobates pubescens. Next base: position 10,404,663 of record NC_071639.1, read on the forward strand.
CACCTCCAGGGATGGGGCCTCAACCACCTCCCTGGACAACCCATTCCAGGGCTTCACCACTCTCATGGGGAAGAACTTCCTCCTCACATCCGGCCTGAATCTCCCCACCTCCAGCTTCATTCCATTCCCCCTAGTCCTATCACTACCTGGTATCCTAGTTGGTGTGACATTTGCATGCCCTGCCTGAGCACCTGCAGCTTCCATTTGCTTTGGTTGTGTTTGTGTGCTCTGAGCTCTGGTGGTATCACCTGCTTTAGGCATGTACCCAGGCCTCTGAGTTTACAAAACATATTAATATCTTCGTAGTCCTGAAGGGCTAGAAAATAGGGGTCTCTAGACAGGCAATCTAGTGGTGTATTTCAGTGTACACAAACCCAGGATCAGTGTCTGAGAGGGGGAATGCTGATGTAAGCCTCATGATTGCAATTCAGTTGTCCTTGTTGAGTTTTTAGCTCTTTATGTAGCTGGGAAATCTATTGTGATGTTTTTGGTGTGTCTGTAATACCTCAGTGTCATCTTTTGCTAACTTTTTTTGGACCTTTGTTCACATTTATGCAGTTTTTCCAGCCATGGTTAGGGAAGTGAGGTTTTTGTTTTTTATCTTACCTCTCCTTCTTACATTTCTTGCTGCTGCTTTGGTCACAGTTGTGCTTAGTTGTTTCACTTCCTATATCTCCTTATCGTATGGGAGGCAATTTTTAGGATGAAGCAAGGATTGGAAATTCTGTTTATTTGTTGTGTTTGCCTCAATTATTTCACTTTACTCGTCAGGAAAATTCCTCCTGTCAGTCCAAGCCACTACAAAGTGTTTCAGTAGCCTCACCAGGATGTCAGCTCACCTGCAGGAGGATGTTTGGACAAGTCAACAAGCTGAAAAGATAACCTCTGTTGATTAGTCAGGAGCCTGCAAGGAATAATGGGATGCAGGAGTCAAGTAGGAAATAGGCCACTTCATTCTTCATTCTGTAGCAGCCACAGCAAACATAACACTTGCCAAAGCTGAAATCTTGGTGTGAACAATACCTTTCCTAGTTATTGCTGATTCTGCTTACCTTTACACAAACAACTGAGCTGGCTGCTTTCTCTCAAGACATGGCTGTGTTAATTTTAATTTGGCTTTTGGTTATTAAAATAAAGTGACAGCTTTTGTGGTGGTGTTTTTTTCTTCTGGGTAACCAAGTAGATAGCCTTTTTAATCTCCACTATTCAAAATACATTTTAAAAAGCAGATATGTGCTTTTAAGTCTTGTGACAGAGGGAATGACAGGAAAGGAGGGTGAGCAAGATGATGGCAGGGGAAGGACCAGGGGCTGTACTCTGGGCAGCTCCCAGGCTCACTGCTCTGCAGATGGCACTGCCCTGGCAGACCATCCTGCCCTGTTAACCTCTGACAAGTATAAAATGTTTGGCACTGCCCTGAACTGTACAACGTATCAGCTGAGTGAAATGTGTAGATTTGTAGGCTGCTGCAGGGATACACTTTGAAAAACCCAAACAGCTCACTAGTTGTAACTTGTCAGATTACTTAGTTCTTAATTTATCCCTAACTTTCAAACAAGAGGGCTGAACAAGAGAACTGCTATAAACCAGGCTTCTCCTCAGCTGCCAAATATGGAATTCTCTTTTGGAAGAGGGGCAACATTCATGCAAGTGCAAAAAGATCACTGTGAAGTACATGCATAGGAGGGGGGAGACTAATACAATCTTCTGCTCCCTCCCTCCATTTTTGAGTACTGTGAGCTTGTTACTAAAGAGGACAGTCTGTTTTCTTTCTTGGGCTGATACTGGTGTGCAGGAGCATTAATGTAAATTCTTAACACGGATCTGAAGTGCTTACAGCATCCAGGCCCACGCAGGAGTCAGGTGAAAGTTGGGCCATAGGAAGAGGAAAGGAGATGAAGTACACACAGCCAGGGCAAGTGTGTAATGTAATGTGGGAATGCTGGCTGTGGTCCTGGCCACAGAACCTTTTGGTTTTAGTATTTTTTTATTTGATGCATCTTACTTGTTTGCAGCAGATGTAGAAACATCCCAAAATACTGATTAAGAGAGGAAAAAGTAGCCTGCTCTGGGGGAAAAACCACCTTTCTCCTGGGGCCACTCGCTGCAGTTGGGGCTTCTGCTAATATTGTTGTGTTGTTCAGAGGTTGCAGCTGGTCACGCTCATGACTGAGATTACTGTGGTGGTAGAGAGCTGTCAGTGTAGAGGAGGCAAAGGTAATCTGCTTATTTTCTTAAATCAGTATTTGTACAGCAATAATTTGTGTGCTGTTCTCTCCACATTGTTGTTCTGCAGTGTTTTAATTACTGAAGCAGAATAGCAGGAGTGTGTCGGGAGCTGCAGTGTTCTGTACCAATGCTAATTCATACTTGTAAGGTGTTTGAGAGTCTGTAACAATTGATGTATTTGCATATTTCCTCTATCTGACATTGTCTTGAATGTAAGCAATTTGGCTTTTCAGCTGCAGTTGTTGATTACTAATGTAATCCTGTGGCAGGCTAAAGCACAGAAATATTGACCCAAGTAAGGAGGCAATGCATTTGATCCTGAATGCAGAAATTCTGCTGCTGATGGTATCTGAAAAGCTATGTCTTGCTCCTCAATTTAATACTTTTCATTCTTGATGGAACTTATTATCTTGAGGCAGGTAAAATGGCTCAAAGTGTTCATGCCTCACTATGTTCATGCCTCACTATAATCTCCCAATAGCTAAGAAAACTTAAATACTGGATTTACCTGCAAATCCTGAAAATACCTTTTACCACTGAGTGCTCTTAATGTGTGAGAAGGAGCAGCAGAACTAACCCAAACCTGTTTAGCTAGTTGCCTGCAAAGCAGTCTAATAACTCCTCTAATCTAGGCAGGGGCTGTTAGTATTTCGTAACTGTGCCTTACTGCGAGCTGCCAGTGCAGCTACACGGTGGCTTTGCTTCCTGCCCAAGAGCATAGTGCAAGTGGTGAGCAGTCGTTTTTAGTGCTTCTTGCATATGGTCTCTTCCATGGCTATTTTGGCCTTTCTTCTGTTCCTCTCCCTGGAACCAAGTGTAGAAATGAGCTGTACAGCCTGTAGCCTTTCAGAAAGCCAATGGCATTCAGCTTGGTATTTAGTGTGCTGCTGTGGGAAGCACTCAGGTATTGTGGTGGTGATAGGAGCTTGAGAAAGAAAGGAGTTGATGCTGATGAGATGTAGAAGAGGTTGTGTTTGAGAGTGAAACAGATGAAGATTTTTGCCAAGTGTGCAGAAGAAGTCCTGTGCATAAATTAGCCCATAAGAAGCTATGAAGGAAGACCTCTCAAGATTTAGTGGTGCTTTTTTAAAGAGATGAAGAGGATAAGAAGTTTCCTGTTGCAGAGTGAGGGGGTTAAGAATTTTCCAACAGTGATGCAGTAAGAGCTTGAAGGAGAAAAAAAGAGATTCCTTTCTGCCCCCAAGAAGGGTGCAAAGCAAGGCATGACAGGGGTTAGGTTAGAAGCTAAATACTTCTCATGTGAACTGCTGCACATACAGAAGTTTCATATGTTGATGTATTTCTGGGTCATCCAGTCTAATCTGTGTTGTAGGCACAAGTGTTGCACAGTTTCTTTCATAAGCTTACTTTCAAGATGAGTATTTTCACATCATGCATGATGTAAAAACCGACCAGAAAAAAAACCCCCAAGCAAAAACCCCCAATCCCCACAAACTGCAGTGATTGAGAACACTACAGATGTGCTTGCACAAGCACCCAGGTTTTCTGGGCAACCTACTTCAGAGTCTGACCACCCTTGTACTGAAGAAATTCTTCTTAAAATCTAGCCTAAACTTACTCTTCCTCGCCTTACAAAGGCCATTCATTCATGAAGTTCCAGTAGCACGGATTTACTGCTTGACTCCTAAGCAGAGTGTTTTGAGAAAGGCACTTCGTATCTTCTGACTCATGGAATCTGCTAATTCAAAGGTGCTTCAAGAAAATTCTCACTGTTTTAGTACCTCCATGGATTATCACAGATTCCTGCTCAGCTTTGACACCTTCTCACTCAGAACTGCCACGTTCGGTGCTTTGGTTCACTCTCGTTCACACAGCTGAGGCTGGGTTTCAGCCTGTGTCTTTGAGTGTCTATTCCTGCTACAGAGTTCCTATATGAGTGTTTGCTGTGTTCTCAAGGGTCTTGTAGGCTTCAGAAGTTATCTTTATCACAGAATGGTCTGGGTTGGAAGGGACCTCAGAAGGTCATCCAGTCCAACCCCCTCTGCAGTCAGCAGGGGCATCCTCAATTCGATCAGGCTGCCCAGAACCCTGACAAGCTCCGCTTTGAGTATCTCCAGGGATGGGACCTCAGCCACCTCCCTTGGCAGCCCATTCCAGTGTTCCACTACCCTCATAGTAAAGAACCTTTGTACCTTTTGATTAAAACCATTCATTGCACTGCACAGCCAGTTGTTCTTTTGCCCAGTTCTGTCGTGCTCCAAATGAGAAACAGAGGTAGACAAATTACCAAATTCGATTTGACCTTCGGTTCAGAACAACCAAAAAGACCATTATGAATTGAATGCCATTTATTCTACTTTTAGCTTGAGTTCAATGGTGGGAAACAATGTTAGTGCAAAACTTTATCCAAGTGATGATCTTAAGCTACAGGAAGAGCATGAGAGAAGTTCTGTCTGTGGGACATGGCTTTTTAAAGTTCAAAGGAAGCAGGACATGGGTCACGTTCCCCAGGAGCAGATACGGTTGTTGCTGACTAGAGACCTTGTTTGTTGCTGGGAAAGTAGCAAGGCTGAAGAAAAGACATCTGTAACTTTGTGAGATCCTAACTGCCTGACATTAAAGTGAGGAGAAAAAAAAAGGGAGATGCTCTATTACCAGTGATGATTTCCCTTCCCTCCCCCCTGTTTTGGACTGAATTGAATGATCATAGAATCGTTTTGGTTGAAAAAAAACTGTTAAGATCAAGTCCAACTAGCATCTAACTCTACCAAGTCTGGTGCTAAACTGTGTCCATCATCACCCAAGTGAACCATGCTTCAAAGATTCCAACCCAGTGCATTCCATGATTCTGTGCGCTGGGGAACATGCCCAAACCCCACATTGTTCAGCACACAACCTGAGCGAGACCCCAGGAGCTCAGCTGCAAGCAGAACACCTTCTCTGCCTTTCCTACACCCATCCCTGACAACAAGCATAGCAACTAGACCGTGCTCCAAACTGGCATTATCCTTTCAGTGTCCTGGTGCCCCAAGAAGAACCCAGCTGGGGGTTTCAGCAGCGTAAGAAGTTGGATGTGTTGTAGGAGGTGGAGAATTTGTGCTAAAGAAAAGCTGGCTCTTGGTGACTTTGTATCATTTAGTTGCAGCCTTTACACCTTCTTCTGGGGGTGTTTTTTCAACTGGGCAATTTTCCAGCTGTAACAAATGTGTGCAGTGTCTCACTCTGCCCATACGAAATGTTTGGTCTTGCTTCTTACCCATGATTTGGGTGGCAGCTTTTGTACCTAAAGGCTAGTTTAGAGAGAATTACATCCACATAGTGTTAGTGAGCTTTCATGTAGGTCTGGCTATGAGAAGTGGAGATTTCACCTCACATCATTTGAGTTGGCAAGTCTGAAGGAAAAGAACAGAAATTGTGTGGCAGGTCTCTCTGATAAATCTGAGCTTTCTATATGCTGTAGAGGAAGCATTTGTCATGAGCTGGAAAAGGAAAGCTGAGTAACTTTCAAGCTTTAGGCCATTGTCCTTCTGATAGGTGCTACACTGAGCTTTCTTTTCTGTTCTTTCCTCCTCTTCCCCGCTTTTAATTTTTCCCCTGCAGATGAAGCTCATGCATGGTAATGATTTAGGAAGAAAATAACTAGATCTACACTTGGTGTTTGAAACAGGCTCTCACCAAAGAGACTCCAAACAAATGTGGGCTTCCCAACACTTGGTGATTTAATAGTAATTGCCCACTTAACGAGGTTGCACTATTTAGCACTGCAGAGGAGATGTGATGCACATGAAGCTGGGACTGTGGAGTTAACAGCATGCTTTTTACACCGTGGCTTTAGGACCTCTACTTATAAAATTGCCAAACCCAGACAGCTAATGTTCTTGACACTTGTAGTTAGTCACAAACATTCTTCTTCTAAGTGATTTTTACGAAGCACGACACAGATGTATTTTTGTCGTAGTCTAAACAACTTTGTGGCCTTGGTACACAGTTCACTGATAAATACAAGTTTATTTCCTCCTTATTTCAGAAGAATTTTTCTCCTTACTTTAAGGTAGCAAATCTTCACATGGAGTATCCTTTCTGGAAGGGAGGTATTTCCTAGATCTAGTCATTATCTCTCATCAAGCCTGTCTATAAAGAGATAGAGCTCAACCTGATCCTATCTCCTGCAAATGGTAGAAGAAATTACCTGGAGCAGCAGAGTAATTTTGCAGCTTTCATGGTTGGATGTGAACATTTAAATTTTTTACCTTTACAAACAGGCTGCTAAGTCTGCTTATGCCAATCTGTTATAAAAGAAGCCTGCTCACATGAAATTCACAGTTCTCAATCACTCAAGATACTTTGGAGCCTAATTTTAGCAATGGCAACAACCTTGTAGCTGCTTGAGATATCTGTGAATCTTCATCAATAAATTCAGAGAAAGTGTGGCACTGACTGAAGCTGTGCTCTCTTTCCTTACAATTAGGAAATGTTGCACTGTAAAGGTTAAATTCTATTAAGATTGAGGTTAGTAAGATTTCCAGGGGTCTGTTATTACAGAGATCTTAAAAATCTGTCTGTGGTTGTGACTGTGAAATAGTCTGAAGCTGTAGTTAACAGAAGGTATCTATACTTATCTGTTTGCTTGTTGAAGAACATGGACAGCATGTGTAGATTTTGTTGGACTTGTAATTGGTTTGGGCTAGTGGCTGTTTGTGTATGCATGAAAAACACTGAAGGGTAGGAATTCATCGTGGTTTAGTGGGCATGGTGGTGTTGGGGTGATGGTTGGATTTGATGATCCTGGGGTCTTTTCCAACCTTAATGAGTACATGATTAAGTCCTTTTCCCAGTCAATCATAGGGACTTTTACTGGTACTGTTGCATTTGTAAGGGGCTGTGGCTATGTGCAGTGTTACCATGAGGGTAGTGGAACACTGGAACAGGTTGCTCAGGGCCCCATTCCTGGACATATTCAAGGTGAAGCTCAGCAGGGCTCTGAGCAACCTGATCTAGTTGAGGACGCCCCTGCTGACTGCAGAGAGGGTTGGACTAGATGACCTTTGGAGGTGCCTTCCAACCCAGACCATTCTGTGAGCAGCTTGTTCACAGCCCTGAATGTGATCAGTTTTGTGGCTCTGCTGCCAGGCTCCTGATACCATGGAAGGTTTTTCAGTTAAATTCAGGTGCACTTCATTGTCACAGTTTTGCCTTATCTTGCAGGGGAGGGGAAGTTTGTAACTCTGTGGTGTTAATCACTCCTGCTGAGTGATTTAATTTGTGCTGTATGGCAGCAATAAACCAAAATGATTAGAGCATCACACGGTATCTGTGTGAATACTGTGTTGGGGGCAGCACCCTGTCTGGAGGACTCTGAGCTCCACACTCTTTGCAGGCTTTGTCCTACAGTGTCACAAATGTTTGAATTCCATCAGTGGTGCTTTCAAGGAGGAATTGTTGTTGTTTTCTATTAGGTTTTTCTATCTGTATCTTGGAATGCTTTTATGGTGCACTTAATTTAAGAAAATGTGCACTTTCTTTACTTCTGTTCATGATACTGTGCACTTAAGGAAGTTATGCCTGATGTATACTGCAATGGTAATATCAATATTCACTGATGTGATACTCTCAGTTGTAGCTTCGGTGTGACTGCAGTCTTTCAAGCCACTTCCTTGATGTGGATATTCTGAAATTGGGATGTATTTTAAATTTGATAACTGAATTCAAGACAGATCATCATTAAAAGTTTAAACATTTGAATAGTAGAGATAAAACAATACTTTGAACCATGCACTACTTTTGAATCCTCCTGTTCTTCTTATGGTCTTGGGCAAGTTGTTTCTAGTTTTCCATTGGCTTGTTTGTAAAGTAGTTTCTCTTATGATGGGAACACCACGAAGTACAACTGCAGTAGCTGAGACAGTTGAACTCCTTTGAAATGTTTTAATTAGCTTCTGAACTGCACCCTTCTGAAGTGAATTCAGTACTTTGTTCTTTTCAAAGCTTTGGGAAAATGGAAAGTGCTACCTAGAAGCAGCAGTAGTCGTATTTCCATTTTCTGCGTCGAATGTGGCAGTTGGATGCCAGCCAGCTGAGTAAATTTTTGGGGGGCAAGAGGGCAGAAGTTTCCTTTGCACTGTACAAATTAAAATGTTAACATTAACCTTAAAGATTACAGAATGGCATAGTTATTGCTGAGGGGGAAAAGCTTAACCTCAGAGACCAAACTACAGCCTTACGCTGGCATGGATGTTTGTGACGGAGGGATCTTCTCAGTTACTGCTGATAGGTGTGAGGCCCCTTGCATTTGGATGCTGCCTATGGCAATCTGAAATGGAGAGTCAGGAAGCTCTCAGCATGAGGGCATCTCCTATCAGAAGTTTCATTTTTGTAAACAGCTAATAACTTGTAAATTAGCATGAATGGGAGTGCTGCTGGAACGAGAAACAATGTTGATTTTAGCCTTTATCCCCTAGTTTGGAATGAGGGAACTTGAAGCCTGGCAGTGGTGTGATGTGATACTTGTTTTAGCAGGCAAATAAATCCTTCTACACTGGTTTTGAACAGCTTTAATAAAAGTGGTTATCTCACACCCTCTGAGGAAGCAGATTCCCTTTCAGCTCTGTTTTGCTGTGCTTTTCACTTGGATTCAGTGAGCACACTGGCACTGTTAGCCTGGGGTGGTGGCTGTTCAATAGAATCGACTTGATTAAACCTTGGTCTGTGCTGCTTGCTCCCTGCCCTCAGGCAAACCCCCACACAGCAGGACCTTGAAGTTAGTTGGCTTGCTCCCAAGCCACTATTTCTGTGGACCAGATGAAAATGATTACGGACAAAGACCTTGCTTCTGCTTGGCTATCCCTGGCATGGGTGCCTTTTGCCTCATACCAGAGCTGTGCAGTTTGTTGTTGTAAAGGACTGGGGTTTAATCTTAATCACACTTGCTCCACTCTCTAGTGAAAAATGTACTTACACAGGATCTGTCAGAAAAGGATTTATGAAACCTTTCCTGCTATTTAATTCTGCACAAGCTCTTGAAATGTGTTCAGGGTTCACCAGAGTTTTTCTGTGTATTCAACACGAAGTAGAAATACTTCGTCCTGCCTCAAGTGTTTCATAAGAGCACAGGTCTTGAGGGAGTTGAGCAGTATACTTGCCTATTACACACATCATTTGATGTTATTTATTGAGTTCTTACAAGTGGGGAAATAGCTAATAAAGCACCATTTTTTCTTTCCCTTTGGCTACTTAATATTGTTTTATTGAGTATCTAGAATTGCAGATGTCATTAGATTGCATTGACTGACTCAGTGTTGGAGTTTTAAATGCATTTCTCTCTTTCTTCACTATGAAACAGGAAATATTAGTTAAAATACCACTTGGTGGAGATCTTTTGGCTATTATGTTTGCATAAGAAGAACAGTTAACTTTGGAAGAGTAGTCACACAGACCTGCATTTCTGCCAGAGCAAGTAAATGGTATTTATGTCTTTCAGGGGGGTTACGTTTATGATTCCAATGCTGTTGGTAAAAAACATTTTGGGAGGTCTAGAATATGGTATTTGGATCCTTGATACTCATTCATTTTAGGTAGTATTTAATGATCTCCTTTCTTGCTTGATGCTCCCAAAACCCCGTGTCCTAGAAGCATCCTGTTTGCAGCTCGGTAAAGTTGCAGCCTTTTCCTACACGCTCTAGGACCTGAAGTTGTTCTTTGTTTTGTGGCTGGCTAAGTGCTGACAGGCTCTCAGTGATGTGAAGCAATGCTGCTGAAGGCAGTGTGCGCCAGCCGGAATCCCTGGTCTCTGCAGTGACCTTCAGACTGTGAAGGTCTGAGGAGCTGAATGCAGAGCTTGCGTCTGTAGAACTAGTTCAAGGATAGCTGTGCCAGTGGGGTGCTGTGCCTGCTCGAGCAGATGTGCCAAAAGAAGGGTGTACTGCAGTGCTGTAGTGGCTGCACTGTTCTGGATTCAAAGTGATGATGTGTGCACAGGATTGTTCTGTGCCATGTGGTTTAAACATGACCAGAGTTTAAAAGCCATGACCAATCCTTCATGTCCAGAGTTGGTCTTGGTTCTGCAGACAATAGAATTTTGTCTTCACAATCTCACTAAGCAATCTGAGTTAGGGAGTTACTAATTTGCAGTTTGTGTAAGCCTTTGACATAGCAGAACTGTGTATGAGAGGGGATGGACTGCAAATTAATGAAATTTAAAGCAGTTTCTGTGAGACAGGTCTGAGCTTACTGCCTGTACAGTTACACATTGCCTGGTTCTGCATCTGGATGTCGAGCAGAGTTCTTGTAAATGACTGATTCCTGAAAACAAAGGGCTGCTTAGTGGGGAGCTGAGAAGGAACCTGCATTGTGGTGTCAGTAGGTCCTGTTGAGTCCTGCTTAGGAAGCAGACATGTCCACTTCTGAAGTTACTCCTGAAAACATGGATCCTGAACAGCTCTTAGGAGCTTTTGCTGGGAATGTTTGGAGTCTGTTGGAAAGAAACTTGCTTTTAATATCGAAGTGTAGGTTCTGCATGAAAACAGATTGGCTTTTCAGCCTCTTGTTTGTATTGATCCATGCAACAGAACTCAGAGCTAAATGTATTCCTCTCTTTGTTTTGTTTTCCTGTGTGCAGAAAAGATGAGAAGGAGTATGCACTGAAGCAGATTGAAGGTACAGGGATATCCATGTCGGCCTGTAGAGAGATTGCAGTAAGTGTACATCAATGAAAGCATTTTTACTGACTTCTATTTTCTCTGAATTAAGTGACAAAGATTATCTAAATGTTTTCTCTGAAGTATGCAAACATGAAAATTATTCAAACCTGAGCTTCTCTTGAAATGTTTTCTGAATAATGCAGTGTTTTTAAGTGGAGAGAGATGTTCTTGCTCCATAATAGTAATGCCTCTTCCTGGTATAATTCTGTTTTATTTGCTTTTATGTGCTGAGAGGGAAATCTGTGTGAACCTTTTAATGATGATTTATTTCACAAAAGGATGTTTTTAAAATGACTTCAAGGAAAATGGTTCTGAAAGATTACAAGTGCCATTACACATCTGCTTGCTAGTAATGTATTTTACTTCAGACTAATGGTAGCTTAGTCTTTAGTACCTGAAAACAGTTTGTTCTCCTCATTCCTTGTTTGTTTTGCTAAGTACAGGGAAACTGCAAAGCCAAATAAAAACCAGCTTTAATTGCATTTTTATTACAAGTGTCTTAGGAGAAAAAAATGGATTTGGAAATTGCACACTTTTGAGCACTCTAGTGCCCATCATTCCTTCAGTGTTGCTTAAATGCAGTTGTTTGTGTATGAAAGTAGAGTTTAATCTTTCAATGTTTCTTTTATGACTGAAAATGTGCATTACAGTCCAAGGGCTGGATAGCAACTTCAATTTTGTAACCCAAGAATTTCTTGCATTGCAAAGGAAGTGCACTTGGTGATTAAATATTTACCTTGCTTTAATGCTGTCACTTCTGAGAGCTGTTGCAGTGTATGTGAGGATTGTGCCTAAAAGCTTTTGATATAATCCAATAGTGGTGCACTGAAATAAACAGCATTCAGGTGTGCAGTGCAGCGTGAGGCAGGAGAAACTGTTGGTGTTCATGGACTGAACAAACCAGTGTATTGTGTTCAGAGTAGTGCCCACAGTAAGGCTGTATGAAGAGACTTAGCAGATAAAACTGCTGTCCTTTTAAAGTGCTTGTCACTGTAAGGTCAAGGTCACTTGTGGATCTGAGAGGTGGCTGCATTGCTGGCAGTCACTTCACACAAAATCTGCCCAGTGCTAATTTTTCTGCCTCTGGAGGAAATAAGAAATCCTCTTTTGTCACCAGTACCAGATTATGTTCTGGTTACTATGAAGCTGATTTTGACAGCATTGGAATTTATTTTTATTTTAAATCTCTTTGATTCTTGTCCTTTGTCTGTTTCAAATTGTACTATTATGGGGATGATGTGTGGAATAGTATGAAGGAGGCTTCCCTACTGTCACGTTCACATTGTGATATGGAGCTGGTTCTGTCCTATGTGGACATAACATCATAAGGAAATAGAGAGGATCAAATTACATTTATTTCTTTGATATATCACCATTTCAATCTTGATTCTGCTTCTTTGTTAAACTGTTTTATCATTATTGGTGAAGCTTTGTGCAAAGCTTAATACAGCCTGGGAAATTCCTCAGTTGCTGTGTAAGTTGCTTAAATCCTCTCAATGGTTCTTCCTGTAATTGTTCCTCAAATGATATTTTACTCTTCTTGAGACTTCATTGCAAAACCCTGTCACCTGAGGTAATGTAGCAAATCACTGTTTGCCTCAGTGAAATTTGAAATTGGTCTGTGAAAGAGGTGAAGGTGAAATAGTTGAAAAAGAAATAAGAACTTTTTGTCTCACAGAAACAAGCAGAATCAAGTAATCTTATGTTATCTAGTATCCAGACTTACAATGGATGTATTAATAGCTCATCTTGTATTTAAAGGCTTAGATAGGTAACAAAGAGGGTAATGTTTACTGATTAAGTAAAGATTATTAGCCAGAAAGAGGCCACATTAAAATGTCAGAAACAGTTCTCTTGACATTTAAACCCCCTGCCTAAACCAACCCCCCCCAACCCCAGAAAACCCCCAAACCCTACTCATATTTTATGGAAGCCAGGAACATGAAAGAAGCAGCAATGTCCTGGTTGTGTGAGTGATCAGAACATTTTAATAGTTCTGTATCCTGAAGACATTTGACAATATGCTCAAGAAATTTATTGCTGAACTAAAAACTGTTTGGTTTTGCAGTCCAAGACCATTTTGTGTGTCACACTGCCTAGACACTCAGAATAAGACCTAATGGCCAACTTTCCCTAAGAGGGGAAAAAAACCCAAACAACTTCCCCTCTCTTCTGTCATTACAGATCAAATTGGTCTGTTTTTGCTTAGAACTTTGAAAAACATAAAGCCTCTTTTACCATTATTAGTGTGAGCTTTTCCTGGAAGGAGGCTTATGTCAGTGAAAACATCATAAAGGCAGTAATTCCTGGGGCAAGTGATGATTACTTACTTTCAACTTTTCAACTCTAAATATTGTTTCATTTTTCTATATCAGGGTTAGTTTTTGTTTCATTTTATAGCTCAGTAGTCTTTTTCTGTTAGAAAAAATAATTAGCCTAAGCTATTAGAGGTGATTTAAATTGGAGTAGTAGAGCCAGAAACCAGCAGCATTTCTCTCCTAGCCTTGCTTTAAGGAGTGCCCTGGGTGAGTGCTGGGTCTGGGACGCAACCATTTCAGTTGCCACATCCTGTGCCTGTGTGTGCTAGTCCTTAGTGAAGCTGCTAAAGGCTGCTCCTTCTGGGAGACCTTGAAACAATGCCAGCACACTGTGGGACGCTGGTGGGAGCATTAGTTGGCCTTTGTGTTCATAGTTGCATTTATGGGTACAGGCTAAAATAATTCAGACTGTAATGTTAAATGAGTTACTGAAAGCTCTTTTGAACAATGTAGCATGCACAAATTATTCTGAGGCCTTTTGCCTATTAATGCAATGTGTGTTACAAAGAGCTAGAGGGTACAAATATTTTGGCATCCTCAGTTTCTGAGGGTGGGCAAGGTTTTTAGAAGCCTCCCAGGTTAAATGATAGGTTTGTGTAACCTTTTGGTGTTTGTCAGCTGGCTTGAGCAAGGCTGTGGCTCACTATTTATGTTCTCCCCTTCCTTTGTGCACAGGCAACTCTTCTGGGGCTGTGTCTCCCTCCTCCTGTCTTTGGGGATCTGTGGTGGTGTGATGTTGAAGCTGAGCCAGGGAGGTCCAGCTAGACTTACCGTCACTGCCTTGAAACACTTTGTGCCTTTGCTGTGTGCTGCTCAAGCAGTGCTGCTGGCAGCCTGGCACGGGGACGCCCAAGGGGTTGAGCCTTGCTGGTGGAGCTGGAGCAGCTTACTTGCTTTTCCTTCTGTCAGGTGCTGCATGTCACTTCCAATGTCACCTCCCTGGTCGGGAGCTTCTTAGTCAAATCAACTCAGTGTGAAGCTACTTGATTTGAGCCTGTGGACCAGGCTGGCCTTAGAACCTGTTTGACCTGTCTGCATCACTTAGGAGTGCAGGAAAGAGCAGCTCTACAGGAGTAATGATAACTTTTCAGTATTAGTAAAACACTTTGAAGATTTGTAATACCATTGGCTCACTTCAAGTACAGTTACATAGAATTTCATAATAGGTACAGGTCCTCTGCTTTGGATCTATTGATATGTGACCATGGCTGTCACAGCAGCTTGCAGTATTTATTGCTATGTGGAAAAAGAGGTTTCTGACCTTGGCCTCTGGCTTTGCTTAAGGCCAGGTTGGGTAAAACAAGGCTTAATAAAGTCCATGTCCCTGAGTACATTTGCTGTAGGAGATTCCTTTTGAATGTCTGAATTTCTTTTCCCTTGCCAAGATAATACAAATGTGTAGGATATTTGGCAGTGTAAAGTCTGCCCATAAATTTTCTACCACCTAATTAGAAAAGATGGGGAGATTTGTTTTTGGAAACTTTGAAACTCCGCTCCCTCTTTCAATAGCTGCAGGTAGTGAAACAAGCTGGGGGGGTGGAAAAGGTATTTTCTGAAGGGATTTTTATTAGAGAGTTAAGGCATGTGTTGGCTGGAAGTATGTGCAGCATGATTTTTTAAGTGTGAATCAGCTGGAAGGAGGTTGTTTTTTTGATTCAGCTACATGACAACTCATGTTTTGCATGCCATAGGAAGAATAGGAGCGCTCTGTGTTACATGGCCTAATCTTGTATAATCTGTGTAATTTAAATCCTTTTTGTTTAAGGGAGTACTTAAATTCCTACTTGGGTTATTCTTCAAAAGAGTTATGTGGACTTTTTTTTCCCACCCCCCCCCCCCTGCCTTTTTTGTATTTCATGGTATCTGAAAGAACAATCAGCTTCATAAAATAAAACGTACACAAGTTGTAAATCAGTGGAATGAAAAGCAACTTTTGTTTTGATCAATTAAGTTGACTTCTTATCAGCCTGTAAATGCACTGAAATGTTCCTGAAAATAAGTCTCACAGCCTGAAGTATAATTTTTTTGTCAAGTAATTGTAAGGAAAGTAGAGCATCATCTGAAGCAGCTAATCAGTTCTATTGTCTGGCTGCAGCTACCTCCTTCAGATATTTGACAACAACATCAAGGAGCGTGCAGAGGAGGAAGGGAAAGGGGAGCACTGCTTTTACCACACCACTGCTTTCTAAATGCAGAATTTGAAACTTCATCTTTGCACACAGAGCTCATGTACTAAACTGTATGCAAATGCATGTGCTCAGTATTCTTGGCCTTGAGCTTTTTCGTATGCAGCCACCCAAGGATACTGCAGTTAGGGTAGTCCTGACAGACTGTGCTGTGGGAAAAAGTCATCAGTGTTTTGAGTATGTGAACAGCATATTGAAAGGAGCTATCAGTAGAATAATTTTGGTTATAGACAGTTAGGAAATGTGAGATCTGCTGCCAGTTCTTGAAGACATTTGAGGAAGCCTCTGCCTGTTCTTTCTGTGCTAATGAATTTATCCCACCCCACAGCCCCTGCGGAGTTTGTTTCTCAACTCTCATTGTCTTGCCGTGTTTTCACTCCCTCATTAGATTAGTTTCTTTTTCACCTCAGTTGCCTTTTGTATTATTTTCCTTGCTTTCTTCTCCCTTTATCTCCAGATGCTTTTAATATTTACAAGCAGTACAATGGTTTCCTTGCCACTAGCTCTGTCTGAGATCCATTTTGATTTGACTTCTCTGAGTTTCTACTCCAGAAAAGCTTCTTGCTCTGATGAATGATCTGTCTCTGACCAAGCTCCAGTATTTGTTTGGTATCCTCATCTGCCTTAGTATCTTTGCTCTAGTAATTGTTCCTTCTTTTTTGCCATGTGATTGTTTTGTATGAATGACCTTATTCTTGCCCAGGTTTATCTAGTCTGTTTTATTGTGCTGAGGGTGGGTGATCCTCTAGCTTTACATTCTATCACTGAGTATTTATTATGCTTGTGGCCTGTAAAAATATTTTACTGCTACTGAATTGTTTGTTGTAGTGTTCCACATCTGAAATTCACTGATCTTGCTCAAAACCTTGTAGCCTATATAAGGAATTAGACTGTGATTTTAAGTTCTCCTCATTTTCAGCTATTTTCATTGTTCAGCTTTTTTTTGGTCTGGGGCCAGATGGATATTTCCTCCTTCTAGGCATCTCAAATCCAGACCATTTCCAAGCTCTTATTTTCTTTCTTCATTACTTAGAGGATTCATGGATTATTTTTTTTTCCAACACAGATGGGCCTGAAAAACAGATCTATATCCTTGTCCCACTGGGATTATTTCAAATGTTATCTTATTCCTGAGAGACACTGCTCCAGAGGTGCTGCTATAAAGGTGCTGCTATCGAAGCCTTCCTTTAAACAATTCCATTTCTGTCTTACCAAATTAAGTGGCCTTGAAATCCCCTCTGAAAATGCAGACTCTGCAAAGCAAAACAACCCCATGCTTATCTTCTGTGGTTAAATTTAATGGTCCTGGTTACTCCAGTTAGTGCTCAGAATGCCATCTACTCGCTTATCAGTTGTTCATCTAATTATTTCTGTGTTGTTCTGCATGCTAGTGGAAATAGAACTTGTCAGAGCATTCCCAGAGAAGTAGCAGTCATGTTTGCATTAGTGGAGTCCTCAAATGTTCAGTTCTCTTGTGTGGTCTGTGGTGAACTGATTGCTTCTATTTTGGTTTAATAGCCTTTTCTCCTCTTCTTGGTGGCATATTCTGGCGCTATTGACTCACACTGACTGACTTGAAGCACACACCCAGGGCATGGTTGCAATTGCTTGTGCAAGACCAACTGCATAAAAACTACAGGGGTTTTCCTACAGAAGCTTCCCCCCCTAGCAGGGACAGCTAGAGCATATTTGAGGACAGATAGGGCTGCTCCTCTTCTTCCAGCCAAGAAGCGGGGAAGAAAGTGAAGAAGCTAAAGTTGGTTTAGGGTATTGTCACAAAGGAGATGAAGTGAGGTGAATTTAGGGTGATGGCTGAGTGGTGGTGATTGTTTTGTGGCTTATTCTGCCCCACTGAGCTCTGTTTTCCTTTCTGAGTGCTTAATCTACATTTCACACATCAGTTGAGCTTCCATGTTTGTTGGTCCTCCATCCCATGCACACAGGAAAAAAGAAAATAAATCCATGCCACTAAAGCACACAGAGGAATTTGCCATCTAATGCACTTCTTTTTAGTTTATTTGATCACTATTTATAAAAATGTGGCCAATTTACTAAAGCAACAAAGGGCACCTTCTGAAGGTGAAATCTGCTGCTATTCTCCTTACTTTGGCTTGGGAGCACTAGTAAGGGCTGGTGTCCCGTGAGCACTTGAATAGCTCTGCTAATCCAAGGCCTTGGTGGTGAAGGTGACTGTTTCTGCAGCACATTCAGGGGGACTGAGCTGAGATTTCAAGATCTGATAAAACATTGCTCTCAGAGTACTGATAAAGTGCAGCATTCTCTGCTTGGCATCTTGGCAAGTCACAGCAGTGGAAACTGGCCAGATACGAAGGCTCAAAGTGACTGTTGCCTGGCCAAAGGGCAGTAGCACAGCTGTTGCTTTTAATGGATGTGGAAGTGGGTTGAGTTTGTGGTCTTACAAATATGGGCTTAAGAAGTCAAGGCCCTGAGTTGCATTAATGATAAGGGAGCAGTGGGGAGAAGGAAAATGAAGTGTGACTTGGGTTGATATTGCCCTTTTATAGTGCGTGATGCTCAGAAGGATTCTGTTGTCTAGGTAACAGGGTCTGTACTTCATTTCTTAGGAAAGATGGAACAGATGTTCTTGCAAGAAGCAACCAATTATCACCAGTGAGAATATTGGCAGTATTTAAACTAATTGCTCTGTTGTTGCATGCAGTCCAATTCAGATGCTATGAATAGTAAAGAAAATGCAAATGAGGGAATCTTCCTTGCATGGCTTTTCCTGAATGAGGTTTTTAAACAATATTGGGGGGTGGGGGGGTGGGTTATAAAATAGCACTCATCAGTGTGCCTTTTCACACTTCCATTTATCATTGCATTTTGTTCAGTATAATTTAGTCCTTTTATTTGGGCTTTGTAATGTCTCTTTCATGCTCCATCATGCCCCTTGCTCTCTCAAATCTGTGTCATACCGTGTTCATTTATTTTGTTCATTTAAAAGACCTAAAAATCTGAAGGCAATGGGCTAAAAGGGTGCTCCTGGTGGAATGAGAGACTCTGAGGGCTTTTTCCAAATAATGTAAGTCTGTTCTGGGATTTGGTGGATTGAGTCATTGATTTAGGGGGGCAAAATCCAGACACAGCTACTCAGATGGGGGACAGTGCCGTGAAAAGCTGGGGCAAAGGAAAGCCATATGGACACATCTATACCTGAAACCCCACCATGTGCCACTTAAGTGGGGACCTAGCTTATGTGTAGTGGGATAGCAGGTGGTGACAGTGCCAAGAAAAAGAAGAGAGCTGAAGGGGACAGTGTAGAACAAGGAGAGCTGCCCAAGCACTCAGCGGTGTGCTGTGTTTTTATGAAGGATTATGCTGAGGTAACTTCATGTATGAGTTAAAGTGTTTGGGTTTTTTTGCTTATGGATTTGGCTTTGTCTTCCTGGGAGATTGTTGCAGCCTTTACAGCACAGGACAAGGTGGTGGGACTGGAGTAGGTTGCCCTAGGGAGGTTGTGGGTGCCTCCTCCCCGGGAGTGTTCAAAGCCATGTTCAATGAAGCTTTGAGTGTCTGAGTTGAGGTGAGAGGTGTCCCTGCACAAGGTGGGGAGGTTGGACTAGATGATCTTTTAAGGTGCCTTCCAACCTAAGCCATCCTATGATTCTGTGACATGCTCTTGGCTATTATAAGAGATGTTGAGGGAAGTGGCTTTATAAATTCAGGCTAAAATCTGATGTTGAGTATTAAGTAAGAAGAGAGGACATTAGGCCTGGATTCTCAGGCTACTGTTTGTGGGTCCTTAGCAAAGCTAAGCCATACCCTTATGCATTTAACAAAACATCTAGCTTCTTCCCTGAACTTTTCCATGCTTCTTGCCAAATACAAAAGATCTATTCTATGTTTTTAGGTAGGGCATTGCAAAAACATGTTTTTCTGCCTTGGCAATAATAGGATAAAGGAAGAGCCGTTGACCTACTCTCTTTTTATTGACTCCGATAAAGGACACACTGTTTTGATTTTTATCTAACTGTGGAAAATGTCATAATGAGTGGAAACAAAGTGCATGTTGCACTTCTTGGATTATTTGGCTGAATTATCCTATTGTATAGCAGGGACATGTTGATTGGGACAAAATGTCTTACTACATTCAGTTATTTCAATAACCATTGTAAAGCATTCGCTGGTCGAGTAGGGAAAAAATACTATTTGTGGTTGGGGTTTTTTTTTGTTTGGTGGGGGTTTTTTTAATCCTTTTTTTACAAGGCTACTTTGCATGTAACTTCTAATCTTTTGGCTGCTGTTCTTCCTCTGACTGCCTCCTGGCTCTTCTTCTGTGAGCTCTTCCCGTTCATCATTTGTAATTTAGTGCGGTCGATGCACCTTGTCACTTAGCTGTAGGTGTTAGCTTGTCTTTGCCCTCTCAGCCAGGGACAGCACCACTTCAGTGTTTGTGTTCACTAACAGAGCTGCTCATTTGTTGTCCTTCTTAAATGCCCTTGTCTCTAATTCCTATTCTAAGCCTATTTTTTGGTTGTGTAGTTTCTTCATTGTGTAGCATCCTTCGTATTCTGTTGCTTAGACTTCCTTACAATGCCTGGTGTGTAAGTATCTGTGACTTCTCGTACTTTCTTCTTCCTCCTTGCTTTTCTTTCCTTGATACACTTTCTGATTCTCCTGGTGCTTCCCTATTTGACCACAGTCTGTCAGCAGCAATGTTTCCTAATTTTACTTCTTCTTCTGTATGCTGCTTGTAGTGAAATCTGACCATCAGCAGATTTTTCGCCTGCTTTCAGGAGAGTTTTCTGGTTTTACAGTTTAATTGTATCACATGTCACCAGTCCCAGGTTCTTTTTACCACCCTTGACATACTCTTTGAGCTCTCCTCTTTTCCTGCCTTCCTTTTTGATACAAATCTGACTGATTTGATTCCTGAAGGTCGTGCAGAGAGGATAAAAGAATTTGACAGGTACTATGCTTTCCCATTTTCTGTCCTTAGAAGCTCCTTCTTTGTGCCTCTTTTCTCTGCAATGGTTCTGTTTCCTTATGCCTTGTTTTCTGCTTTCTGACCTTCTGCTCATGACACGGACATTACCCTGCTGTCTTAACTGACCTCACTTTCATGGCAACTAAAGCTTAAAGGAGAAGAGGAGGGCACTTTTGCCAGAGAGCTGTCGGGCCTCTGGACCTCTTGCCAAGGTTAGGAGGGGTGTTGGCTGTGTTGGACACTTTTCTCTGCATCTCTTCCTCCTTCACATTTTCTCTATTTGCCTTTTGCTTTGTGTGAACAATCAGATGTTCATCAGTGCTCAGACTGGAAAATCTCAGCCCAAACAATTAGTTTGGCAAAGTTAGGAGCAACAAACTTGCAGGAGGCTTGCTGTAGTCCCAGGGCTTCTTCGAGGTGGGTGATGGCATAAATGTGAAAGAAAATATTGTAGCTTCTTAATAAGGTATTTCTTTTTCTCTAGGCAGTTGTTTTTCCACAAGGGAGATGCATGTAAATGAACTCTGTCATTTTGGCTGGGACTATAAAAATATTACTTGCTACCACTAATTGCATGCTTAATGAGATACACCAAATCTGGAAGAGTTCTGCTGCAGGTCTTGAGAGTGACTTCCAATTACTCAATTCTGCATAATTTGTGGGACAATATCTGCACTTAGTTCTCAGGAAGAAGGTCTAACATGAGTGTATGTAGAGCCACATGGCTTTTGCTGCCTTGGGCAGAAAGTCAGTTCAGTACCCATCTGCTTGCAGTAAAAGTTCTATTCAGTGGAGAATTAAATGCAGAAACACTCTATGCCTAGTCCCTTGTGGTGGTAAATGCTAACAGGTTACTACTTTCTACTAGTCACTGGTTTCTTCATTTTATTACTTACTGTTTGAAAACCTCTCCTACAAAACTGGTGGCATATTTACCATCCCTCCTTTAGAATAGAATAGAATTAACCAGGTTGGAAAAGACCTTTGAGATCATTGAGTCCAACCTATCACCCAACACCATCTCATCAACTAAACCATGGCACCAAGCACCCCATCCAGTCTCTTCCTAAACACCTCCAGTGATGGTGACTCCACCACCTCCCTGGGCAGCACATTCCAATGGCCAATCTCTCTTTCTGTGAAGAACTTCTTCCTAACATCCAGCCTAAACCTCCCCTGGTGCAGCTTGAGACTGTGCCCTCTTGTTGTGGTGCTGGTTGCCTGGGAGAAGGGACCACCCCCCCACCTGGCTACTTCATTTATGTTTCTGTCTCTTTGCTCACCAAATTTTGTGAATTACATCTAACCACTTTTTGAGCCTTCCTGAGCTGCATCAGTCCTTACTGGGGGAAGTGCTGCTTTTGCTACATTCATTGCCTTGTTGAAGGATTTTTTGATATTTAATAGAAGAATGAGGAAACAGCAGCATTTGGAGTACCAACTGACTTTCTTCTTTAAATCCAGTTGCAGCCTGATCCTGAGAGTATGAGAGGAATCTTGTGGTAGGCGTTTAATGACTTGGGAGATGGCCAATGAACATCTTGTTTTAGCTTGCTTCACACATTAGGTTTGTCTAATGTGTGGCTCAAAGGATTGCAGAAAATTGGGGTAAAAAGTGAAAACCTTTGAGCAAAAGCAGAGCAAATTTAACAGGTAATTTTGTAATGAACACTTAAGAACATTCTATCCTT
Organism: Dryobates pubescens; assembly: GCF_014839835.1. Lineage (NCBI taxonomy): Eukaryota > Metazoa > Chordata > Aves > Piciformes > Picidae > Dryobates > Dryobates pubescens. The sequence continues at coordinate 10,426,692 of NC_071639.1, forward strand.
GTGCTTCCAGAGTGAAAGGCTGAATTTGTTGTGAATAGCTGTCAACAGACCAATTACTTCTATAATTCTGGAGTAAAAGCTTTGAGAGAGGAAGATTCTTAAAGGAAACAGTATGCAAGAAACCCAATTGTAAAACTATGTGCAAAATGTTTGCTATTTGAACAGACCCAAGTTAATGAAAGGATGTTAAGAACCCCAAAAGACTCTCATCCTCTTCCCCAGTCTGCAGGCACGTTTCTGACTTCCAGCAAGGTATTGGAATCAGTTTTTACTTGCAGCTATAGGTTTGTCTGTTAGGTTGTTAACTAGAGGGTAAGACATTAAAGCAGATTGGGTGAAGTACATCAAACTTTAATGGATGCTGTCATTCAGAACTAAAGCAGCTCTAACTTGATTCCCATAAGGAACAGAGCTTTAATGTGTTTAATATGTTTTGAGTTCATATCTCTGAATTGATTTAATTTTCCATTTAAAGAAGACTTCAACTATAAATTATGTATCTAAACTCCTGCCTCCCAGTCTGGACTAAGTAGAAAGAGATCATATGAAGGACAGTCACTAGTTTTTGCTTTTTTTCTTTTGCTCTAACTGTATGAGGGATTTATTTATTTTCCCCCTTTTAACTTGGAGATGCTGAAGTATATACCCTTTATGTCCCATGCTAAGGTCACGGAGGATGTGCTGTGTGATCTGCAAGATTGTATTATTCTTTCTGAAAAAGTCTACCATTTCTGTGGTTCAACATCATGGAAATGGGACCTAGCAGAATTGTGTTAGGCTGTTTGTGTTCCTGGGTCAGCCAGTGGTGTCAGGCACAGGCACTTGATTTCATTTCTTTGGAGTTTTGCGGAGTGTGGACTTCCTTCTGGCTTCAGGCTCACTGCAGGGTGGCTGATAGCAGATCCAGCATACAACCAGTGGATACAAAGTGAAGTCATTGTCCTGCTTTGAGTTAGAGCCGAACAAGATCTGTTTGGTGCTTTTGCTTTTCAGCTCAGGCTCTTCTCAGTAACTGCACTTTCCAAAGTAAATGATACATTTCTGCAGACAGGGTCTGCCTCTAGCAGTGATAACCCTGATGTTTGTAGTTAGCACCAAGGGTTGGGGTGCAGACCAAGGTCACTGCTAGGTTATGTGTACTGCATTGGGGATGCAGAGTGAAAGGTCACAGCTACAGGGAGGAGAGGACAGGACAGGTGACCCTAAACTGACCAACAAGGGATTCCAGTCCATACATGTCATACTCAGTACAACACTGAGGAGTCATGAGAGTCAAGTTGTCCTCTTCAGTGGCCAGCATCCAAGAAAGGCTCTGTCCATTCTGCCTGAATTCCTGAACCTAGTTCCTGTGTGTGCTGTTGAGTCCAGTCTAGGACCTCTCCAGTGCCTGCCACAGCATCAGTGGTGATGCTGTAATTGCCATCAGGGGTGTTTGGTTCAATATTGGTTTTGAATCTATTTGTATATATTCTATTTTATTGTTATTGTTTTCATTAAAAGCTTTAGTTTTCTTTTCCAGTTGATGTCTCTCTCCTTTACTCCATTTCTCATCCCTTTGGGGAAGGAGAGAGCTTAATAGAGAGCATCTGCCACTCGTTTAGTGGCCAGCCCAGCCCTAACCCCTGACAGCCATCATTGTTTTTTTCCCAAACAATTTTGAATACCAGGAGAGTGTTGGATTAATACTTTGTATTATGAGAAGAATGCCTTTTCAATATGCTATTGGAAATTCTAAATTATTGTTAGGCTGTTGCCTAATTATAACACTTGATTTATCTTCCTGTGTATTTTTGCATTGGAGAAATAATTATATGCAAGTTGAGGACTTGGATGTGGCACTACTCAGTAGCAGCTTATTTGCTGCCCTTGAATAATACTCCAGGTCCTTTCCAAAGCAGAGGTAGGGCTAAATTCTGTAGATGGATTCATAATAGTCAGCATGCACACTTGAAAAGCTGTGTAGGATTTAAGTTTCATGATGTATGCCATTTCTGGGCTCTTTCCAGGGCTGGGTACCTTCCTTCAGGCTGCAGAGAGTCACCTCTATTTACATGGAATATTGTCATGATATCTTATGTGCTTGAGCTCTGTCCTTTCAGGCACTATGCCCATTCCATTCAGCAGGTCAGAGCAGTGGGAGAAGGCTGAAGCCAGGTTTGCCACTCGGTGGGAGTGCTTTGATTATTGAGCTGTCACACCAATGCTCCCTCCTAGCTTAGCATCATCTGCAGACTTACTGAGAGCGCCCTCGGTCCCCTCACTGGTAAATATATTAGAGAGACCTTGTCCCACAACTGAGCCCTAGTAGGATACAAGAAGTTACTGGATAGAAGTTTTCTCAAGGTCCAGATTTTATTTTCATGGTGGCTGTCAGATACCTTGTATTAAAATTTGTGTTGTGTAGTTTGTAATGTATGGAAGAGAGGCACAGGAATGAGAATGTGACTTGCAACAGTAATCAAAACATTAATTAGAGGAGATAATAAGTAAGCATGATGAACAAGGAGGGGAAAGCAGGTTGTAAAAATCTTTTCTATGGGGATTCTTTTCAGAATAGCTTTGCAGTCACTGCCCAGACCAGTCCCTTGCATAAGCTGGGAATTTATTGCCTCTTGAGAGATGCATCTCTGTGGTGCCGTAATTAATGATGTTGAGGTTGGAGAAGCATACTTTTTGGCCAGTCTCTTGCTAAAACAATCTTCCTCTTCCTTCATATAATATTTATCTTTCTGAATTCTTTGTGATAGGAAAACCTACACTGAGAAATGCACAATAGATGAGAGTGGTTGTCTAGGTTTGGTAGTTTCCTTTCTACAAGGATTTTGGAAAACCTCAGTTGCTGTCACTGTTTATTCCCTGTGAGATACAGTGCAAGAGCAAGGTGGTAACAGTGGCCAGGAAATCAGAAAAAGGCAGAAGTATTAGAATGAGCACTGCAAGAACAAACTAGTTGCAGTTAAGAATCCCAGATGGAATGTGGAGGTTTGTGGAATTCTGTGGTGATGCTTCTGAATTTTTAAGGGATCTAAGCCTAGAGTGTTGTTCCCCCTGCCCCACTGTAAAGACCAGTCTGTTATAGCTTGAGGTTAAGAGTCGCCCAAAAAGTGAATTCAAGGTATCCTGAAGTCTTGAGAAATGACAGACGTTCCATGTTGCTTTTTAGCAGGTTAGTTTCTATAGGCCTCTACAATGTAGTTGGTGTTCTCTGAATGAATGAATGTTGTTTTATTGCAGGCTAAAAAGGAGAAAAATCTCTGGAAGAGACAGAGCTTAAACTTCTCTGTAACTTTCAATTGGAAGGGAAATGGTTTTTGTTAAACCTTGTCAGACTGCCCAAACTGACAGAGCTGTGTTCAACAGAAACACAGAATGGCTTAGGTTGGAATGGAGCTCAGAGATCATCTCCAACCCCACCATGGGCAGGGATGCATCTTAACTCAGCTGCTCAAAGCCTCATCCAGCCTGGCCTTGAACACCCCAGGGAGGAGGCATCCACAACCTCCCTAGGCAGCCTATTCCAGAGTCTCACCACCCTTGTACTGAAGAACTTCCCAAGATCCAGCCTAAACCTGCTCTCCCTCAGCTTCCAACCATTCCCCTTGTCCTTCTTCTAGACACCCAAAAAAGCCCCTCACCAGCCTTCCTGTAGGAGCCTTTCAGGTACTGGAAGGCAGCTGTAACGTTCCCTTGGAGCCTTCTCTAGGTTGCACACCCCCAGCTCCCTCAGCCTATCCTCATAGCAAAGGTGCTCCAGTCCTTGGATCATCTTCGTGGCCTCCTCTGGACTCGCTCCAACAGCTCTGTGTCCTTGTGCTGGGGACACCAGAACTGGATGCACTATTTGAGGTGGGGTCTTACAGAGCAGAATAAAGGAGAAGATGAGAGCATAGGATTTTATCATCCTAGAGCAAATGAGGTTTCAGGTAGGAAGATGCTGGAATTCAATCATAATTCAGATGTATTTTATAGAAAAGGCATGAAAATGAATTACCTATTTAGTATGTGCCCTGGAGTGAAGTTGGTACTGTATGATCTTAACCTTGGCATTTCCTTATGTAGTTGTATTGAAAATCCACAAATTTCTTGGTTTGGAAGTTACTGTACACTAGATCTTTCTTTCTTTCTCTTTAAACATCTGTCCCATGGCGTATACCATGTTGGGAACTAAGAAATGGGGGGAAGAAAACCCAAACCCCAAAGTAATGATTGTGTTTCTGCCTGCATTTGTCAAGAAAAAGGCTAAAGCTGAATTTCCTCTTTGCTCAGAACCTCCAGAATGGAAAATGCAGTTACCCTACTTTCTATTCCTTTATATTGCTTAAAATGTAGCACTTTTGAAAGCTCTTTTTTTGCCAAGCTTTTGTTTCAGCAGAATAATGTTATTTAGAAATGCCAGACCCTTTTCAGCTCCTGAAATGAAAATATTTGTAGAATAAATAGCTTCTTAATCCTTGTCTTAGGAGGAGGGTGGGGCAGGGTTTTGTCCTCTTCCTTTCCTGACATTTGGCAATTCGCTGGCTAGATTCTGTTCAATGTCTTTTATTTATTTAGGTTTTAAAACTTACTTTATCTCTCTCGTGTGGGAACTTGGAGCCCTCACAGTTTGAGGGCTGTGTGCGTTAAAGAGGCGGAAGTGTGAAGAGGAGGGTTGAAGGATGTGTAGTGCAGGCTTGGAGGTGTGTTTCAGTATGAAGGACTGCTTGGGATAAAACTGATGAAAATTCAGTGCTTGTACAGGAGAATTGGAGGGAAGAGGAGAGTCTGCTTGGACTTAGGTTTTAACACATTTTTAGCTTGTTGCAGTATCCCAGAAGGGTAGGGGTTGGGAGGGACTTACTGTTGGAAGTGTCTCTATCTCCTCAGTGATACTTGGGCATGACTGCTGGGCAGTTCATGAGGGAGCTAGAAATGCTTAGCGCTAGGGAAAGAGAGAGGAAGAAACAAAAAGAAGAACCCCCTTCCTGCATGATAGAAAATGAAATCAAAATTGCTTTATTTGCTGGGAAACTGGGATGGATTTAAGCAGTTGTGATATTCCTTAGAAGATTTCTTATCTTGACAGATATCTGTATGATGTAATTTTAAATGGTTCCCCCCCCCCCTCCCCTTTTTTTTTTCTCCCCCAAAATAAATGTCTTGACTCTTTTTCTCTAAGGTGAAACAAAAGGGAAGGTTCATTTCTCTAAAGTGTGCCTTGCATCCTGCTTCATTTACTATTTCACCATTAAATTGATTCTTGGCAATTTATATACTGGTGCTACAGATGCAAGCAATTTTCAGATAAAACAGGAGTGATCAATCATTCTTGTGACTGCAGTTGGAAGGGGAAAAAAAGTGATTCCATGGAAATGGTATTTTTGGGAGTACCACTTCCCAACACCACCTGAGTCTGATTTAGTCTGGCAGAAGGATGACTTCAAACAGCTTTAATGTGCTGTATAATTAGTCATGAGACCTAGTTTTCTTTCTGGCAAGCAGTAAATAAGCTTTGGTTTATTTCTGGATTACAGGACAGCAGTTGAAACAGTCATTAGAAAAATGATTTGGGTCAGCTTCTTTGAAAACACCCTCACATTCTGAGGCAACCACCCCGTGGCCTTTGAGACAGGAATCCAGTGCAAAAGCAAGTTGTTGATAATACAGTAATCATGTGGTGATCAAGAGCTGCTTTGTTCACACAGAGAGCTGGACCAGCTGCACAACCTTCATTCTGACCTCCTTAAATCCTGATGTTCACTTTTCATAAGAGAACTCCTATGTTTATGTGAAATAACTTTATTTTAAGCTAGAAGCTGAGGGCGAGTGAAATGAATAGGTGCGATGGGCAGCTATGTCCTGAGTGTGGGACAGAGGAGGGCAGCTGAAGGCAGGGATGGTCAACTGTGCTGTCAGAAGAGCAACCTGTGCCACAGGGGCTCTGTGTGTGTCCTGATTTTGACAGCTTGAGGACTGTGCTGAATCAGTAGCATCTTTTCTTCTAGGGCCTGTTTTCAGATCACTTACTTGCTATTTGTGCCAAGACCTGTTTCAGGGCTTTTTGCTGTTGTGTTTGCTTTCCTTAACAAGCACAGAAGTGACAAAAGCTTCTCTGTTCCTCTGCAGCTTTTACGAGAGCTGAAGCACCCCAACGTGATTGCATTGCAGAAGGTTTTCCTTTCTCACAGTGACAGGAAGGTTTGGCTGCTGTTTGATTATGCTGAACATGATTTGTGGGTAAGTACAGGTTTCCCTGAGTGTTTTAGTTTAATAGGAGCTTGTTCAAACCAACATCTGTGTGCTGTATACCTTCATCTAGAGCAGAGATGCATCAATCTTTTGCTCTGTATTTAAGGATCAAACTGACAACCTATTCCTTGTACATTGGAGAACCTGCAAAAGGCTATGTAGAAATTAGTTTTTTAAGTCAGATTTCATTTTGTAGCTAAAGTAATTTCCTCACAAGCTTTAATTTGAGACAAAGAAAGCATTCCTAAGTTGAGACCTTCTGAAATAGAGTTTGGAAATGTGTTTAATGTTTTCTTTTTCCTGCAGTTTTACACACATGACACACACCAAAAAGGAGAGGGACTGCTTTACTGAGACCTCTCACTGATCACCTAGTTGATAGTGAAATTGTGACAGTATGAGTGAAAGGAAAATAGGGAAAAGAAGCAAGCATTGCTAATTTGGCCTATTGATGGACTATCTCTGGCTGGAAGAGTAGAGACTTGGCAATCAGGTTGCAAGTTTACAGCAAAATATGATTTAATCTGTTGTAGAGGTGAACAACAATGCCATCATGAATTGGACTCAGAGACAAATACTCAAGTGCCACATCTATTGATAGGATGCGAATTGCTTGGACCAGCATTTGTGTTTCTAACCCAAAAGGTACCAAACACTAATAGGCATCAATATGTTCAGAATTCCTTTGAAAATACCAGCAAGGAGAAGAAGTGGGAATATTAATTCCAAGATTACTTTTTAAGGCTTCAGAAACACGGAAGTTGCTGTTACTGATGGTAGGGTCACATTGCTCTGGTTTTCAGTACTTGGCTCTCGAGCTGACGAATGTGTACTTATAAAATGACACAAAATTGTCATCTGGAAGGAAAGTAAAACTTAGACCATGCAAAAAGATACTTCTGGCTCAGAACATGGTATTTCATTCCCCCCCTCATATGCTTCAAAATATTTAATCTGGTTTCTCTTCTAGGGAGAGCAGCTTTGTGTTTTAGAAGTTTCCTTCGTCAGAGTTCAGTGTGCACTGCGTTTGGGTGTTTCTCACAACTGGTGACAGTGATGATGAGTAGGAATGCAGCAGCTAAAACCCTGTGTAGGCAGAATTTATTTGTGCATCAAATGAGTTCACTCATTCTGTACAACAACCACAGCAACCACATTTTACTGCCATACTTAATGGCACATTTAAACTAGCTTTTTTCCTAAGCTTTTTCCATTTGAATTTATTTTGGGCGTGTGGATTTTACCCTGGACGGAGTTTGGGGGCTTTTTACACTCTCTTAACAGCTGTAGGCAAAGAATCAGTGCAGTCTGATGTTCTTCCCACTCCCCACATCTGGCTGGGTACTGGTCAAAATCTCAGGGAAGTTAATTTTTTTTCTAGTATGTGAGCCTGAAATGTTTGTTACAGTAGTTATTTGGTGTGAACTGCTCTCCCACTCCCTAACTCTCCTTTTTCTATGGGACATGCTGCACAAATCATTTCTCCTTTCCTGTATAACTGCCCATGTTTCCTTGCTTCTTAAACCTTTGCCAGGAATTCTTTTTCCTCCCTTGCATACAGTTAGCCATGTTCAAGGCACTCTTGGTTCTGGCTTAACCTTGGTCCTCATTTCCTTTACTGTCAGCACTTCCCAAGCATCGCTCTTAATTCCCCTTTTGTCTCTTTTGCTCACTCCCAACTTTGTGTCTTTTTCCACGCTGCCTCCTACACATGGAACAGCCTCCCAATTAACGTACGTAAAGATCCTTCACTATCCTCCTTCAAAGAGCTCCTGAAAATCCACTTTTTTGTTTTTGTACTGCATTTCAGTAATAACAACCACTTGTCATTCTGTCTGTGTTGTGTCGTGTTTTGCATTTCCTGTGCTTTACAGCTTGTGCCCTTCCAGCTCCTTGGGGTAGAACCTGTAGTAGGGGATCGGCACATTTTTGTTCCTGCTTAGCACCATGAGCTCCCCAAGCACTACCATAAAGCCAAAATAAGTCTGTTTACTGTGGGTGTCAGTTGAGGAGGATTTGAGTTGTGGAATTCTAGATGTGCTGTCACTAGAGAGATGTAGATTCACAGGGGAGAGTTTTCAGATGTAGGTAGCTTAGAGCTGCTTAGGAAAAATTGTCTGTACGTATGGGAATCATCCTTCTGTTCCAAGCTGCTCAGCTTTAGTAACTCCTATTGGCTTCCATCAGGAGAGTAAATGCTCATCACTTAACAAACATCAGATTAATTAAAACCATTACGTTTTTCAGCTTCTGCACTGGAAATGTTTGGCAAGAGATGAAGAAGCTATATAAGATGCTATCTTATTCTGTTCATTTTGTAATACTGAAAAAAAAGAAGATTGTCCTCTTCTAATGAGGAAAAGTAATGGTGCCAATTAAGCTTATTAAAAAGTTCTTTTATGGTGAGCAAGAGTTTCTTTTTTTCACTTTGCCTTTAATTCTTGAAGATTAGACTGCTCCAATCTGAAATTGGAGTATAGATAGCAGCATACTTTATAATTTGATGTAGCTGTTGATATCATTGCCAAGAGAGGAAGAAAACTATGCTAGTGCAAACCCTTTTGACAGGTATTGATGAAGACTTATTGTATTGTCCTTGCCTGCAAACATATTCACCGATAATAATTTAGCCTACCAAGGGATTTTCCTTCATCACCTCTCAAGTCACGTTTCACAAACCAATGCAAAGCCATTCATCACGTTGCAATAAGGATTGTTTAAGGTACAGGGATTCTTTTTTCCCTTTTTGTATCAGGGGGGTTTTGGGCTGGATGTTAGGAAGAAGATTTTCATGGAAAGAGTGATTGGCCATTGGAATGGGCTGCCCAGGGAGGTGGTAGAGTCACCATCACTGGAGGTGTTTAAAAAGAATCACAGAATCACCAAGGTTGGAAGAGACCTCAAAGATCATCAAGTCCAACCTGTCACCACAGACCTCATGACTAAACCATGGTACTGAGTGCCACGTCCAGTCCCCTCTTGAACACCTCCAGGGATGGGGACTCCGCTGCCTCCCTGGGCAGCACATTCCAATGGCTAACAACTCTCTCAGTGAAGAACTTTCTCCTCACCTCCAGCCTAGACTTCCCCTGGTGCAGCTTGAGACTGTGTCCTCTTGTTCTGGTGCTGGTTGCTTGAGAGAAGAGAACAACTCCCTCCTGGCTTCAGCCATCCTTCAGCTAGTTGTAGACAGCAAAAAGGTCTCCCCTTAGAGACTGCATGAGACACTTAGTGCCATGGTTTAGTTGATTAGATGGTGTTGGGTGATGATAGGTTGGACTTGATGATCTCAAAGGTCTTTTCCAGCCTGGTTAATTCTGTGATTTCTTTTGACCAATTGATTAATAACTCTTGTTTGCTTTCATTACCAAAATTCATAGTAGAATCCACCAATAATTTCCCAATGACTTTTCTAGTCTCTGTCAATTGGTGAAGCTCTTAGACCGCTGGCTGTGCCACATATATTAATCTATAATGTATTGTCTACACTGTCATCACTACTTGTATATGCTCATGCTGTGAGGTAAATGTGAGATTCCTTTGCTTGGACCTCAGTGTCAAAGCATCATCTGATGGAAGGTTAAAAATCTGTGGATGCCATTGAGCATCTCATACACTATAGGCCCCATCCTTTCTTAATTCCTGGTAACTTGCTTCAGTCTCAGAACTTTATATTTCAGTTGCTTGAAACTTTCAGATGTTTATAGCCCCAGAACCAAGCTTCTCCTGTTCCTTCTCTTCAGAGGGACATTGTTTTTTCAGTATCTACTCCTAAGGTCTTGGATGCTTGTAATTTAAATTGTATCCAGGTTTTCTACCTTGATTAATTGAAAAGAAGGTAATACAGTTAGCACATAGCTTGAGCCCATGAGAGGAATGGATGCTATTTTTAAGTTACCTTTTCTAGGACACACTTAGAGCTTCATAGTCTTACAAAACTATGCATGGTTGAAATCTTTCCAAGAGAAGTTGTAATTACTTCAGCCAATGTGTGTATTTCTCTGCTGTGTTAACTTTTGACCTTTAAAAAAAGTGTTTTATATACATGAGTTTCTGCTGTTTAATCACTAAGGAGTAGCTTATTTTCCTATTCAGCTTCCATGTATGTTCTTATTTTACCTTAGTAGAAGTTGTATACTGCTGTCCAGAACTTGTGTAAAGCTTATGCACTTCAAGACATTCAAATTTATATTATAAAGGCATGATGAATATTTAATTGGACTTTAGGAAAAGTTTGATACCAATGGGATGTGAGTTCTATTATTATTTTCTGTCAGTGTAGTTAATTTTAGCCACTGGAGAGGCTGTAACTCACACTCGTACAGCGTGTGTGGAGCTCACACTACCTTCATTCAGTCAGACATGCATCAAGTCTCTCCTTTCTAGCTTCTTACTTCCATGAAAGCATTCCAGGTCTGACTTTGTTTGTTTTAACCTCTGTAATACTTGAAGAGCAATTCTCAGAACTAAGGATGGGATGACATAGACGCAGAGTCTGTTTAAATCAGACTTCCATGGAAGCAGGCTAAAATTAGAATCTTTTGGAGTGCTCGTTTATCTGCTGGCTATCTACTAGGGGTATTTATGAAACAAGCTAAATGAGTTTGCTTTATATTGTCATGCCTGATGTTTGCTTTGTTTATGGTGGGGGATTTAGAACATGCACATAGTTCATCACCAGCCAATTTTCAAACCAATTTCAACACACTAGGTAACACAGGAGGCAGATGAACTAAATAGATTGAATATTGTGTCATGAGTCACCACTGTATTTTCCTTCCAGTGCTTAGCTGTGTTTCACTTCTCTGTCAGTTACAGTTTATATGGTCCTGACTCTTGCAAAAGCTAAAATGGTCTTTCCCTATCAATTTCAACACATTTTTCTGATGTTGAAGATTTGGAGTAAGCAGTTAGCAAATAAAACCAATAGTCCTTGAGGTTGCAAACAGCAAATGATGAAGCTTCCAGAGGCTTGCTGTTACCTTTCTATAGCATTAATAAATGTGTACTTTAATGTTGGTCAGTGAAGTATTAATTCAGTTGAGAATACAGACTTCAAGCCACTGCTGCAAAGGTGATGCCTTCTTTAAGTTCAAACCAAAGTATGTAAAAGCAATAGTAATATTACTACTTTTTATGTTACTTTTCCAAAGTTACCTGATTATCTCACAGCATCTTTGGAATCCAATCAGTGACAGCAGGTCTTTAAGCTTCAGGAAGGTGAAAACACAGAGAGGGAGAGTGACTTGGCTGCTTTTGCTGAATAGATTTGGGATTTCATTTACCTTATGAGACATGTTCTTCCTTTGTTGTGAAGCACTTCAGATACACCAGAAGGAGAGCTTGTGTCTGCAGTGTTCTAATGGACTATTAAAGTGAAATAATGGCTGGATAACATTATTATGAGTGGCTTTCTGCTCCATAGCACCTGACTGGTGTAGGGCACACTGAGAGTTAAGGCTTCCCTAAACATTTACTGAATGGTGTGGATATTCTCCAGCTCTTGTGGTCAGGTGGTCTATCAGAACACAGGAAATAAGTTATCTTTAGAGAATGGCAGTGAAAAAAGGATGTGGAGAATGCTGAAGCCGTTTGACCCACTGTCTGATTATCTTGCTACAAATACGCCCCCCCTGACTTGACTCGATTATGGAAGTCATAGAATCATAGAAACAGAGTGGTTTGAGTTGGAAGGGACCTCCAAAGGTCATCTAGTCCAATCTCCGTGCAGTTAGCAGGGACATCCTCCGCTAGATCTGGTTGCTCAGAGCCTTATCGAGCCTGATCTTGATATCTGCCTAAAGTAGTTGCTAGTGCACTGTCCTCAGTGTTTTGTGAGAGGAGGAGGGAAGATGTGAAAGTGTAGTGTGGTCCTCTTTCTGGTAGATACTGCTGGTTTGGAAGCTTTTGCTGTAGCATCTGAGGATAAGAGGATCTCAAATGGGGAAGTGAGAGGGAGGACAATGACTAAGACCCTTTTCTGGAGGTAAGTAGTCAGCTTTTAGATATTAACAAAAGCTTGACAGCTGTTTGTTTTTTTACAAAAACTACTGGAAGAGTGAATACAACAAGAAAATGGTGAGCACATCATGATTACTTCTGGTTGCAATTTCAACAGATCCTGTATTTCATTCCATTATTTAGTGTTAGTAGTTCAAACAAAGGCAACACCACAAAAGCCCTTCCTACTTATCTAACGTGCGGCCTGTTTCTACTTGTTTTGTTTCTAGCATATTATCAAGTTTCACCGTGCCTCAAAAGCAAATAAAAAGCCCATGCAGTTGCCAAGATCTATGGTTAAATCCCTACTCTACCAGATCCTCGATGGAATCCATTACCTCCATGCAAACTGGGTGCTTCACAGAGATCTGGTAAGCGTCGCACGCGCTCCCTGGTGCGAGTTTCACGCGCGCGTGGTTGGGTGGAAGAGAAGTCCCTGTTAGTAATCTGCGTATCGATCCCTACAGCTCTTCCTGTTATTGTTGCAGGAGGCTGATGGAGACTTAAAGCATGAAAACAAACTCTGTTTTCACATTGTTTTTATCTGAGTCATCAGAGCTCAGACAATGATGCTAGATCCGGTTAAAGGAGCGTAGATATCAATATCTGCGAACAGTACATGGGCCAGCTGACATATGTTGGTTGAATGTTCTGACAAGCCTGTGCATGGCTCTGAGAAGGCATTGAGGTAGGAAAGTGATTGATACTCTTGTGCATTGTTTGGCTTACGTGCAAGTTACCAGAAAAGCTAGTGAAAGAGGTAGGGTTTTTTTCATGGACTATTTCTTTTCCATGTGGTATTTTTTATGACCGTGGGAAGAGAACAGTGAAAGAGTTGTCGTCTTGAGATTTCTCATGACCTGAAGTGGCTCTTCTATGTTGACTGCAGATCTCAAGGGCAGCCAGTTGCCTTGTCTTAGTTACCCTTTTCCCCTTTAAAGTTCCCACCCCTCCTCATACTTCACTGAAGTGCTACCAAGGTTTGCAAAGAGGAATACTGCTAAAGGTGTAGTGCTTGCTGTCACTTCAATCCCAACTGGAATGTTTGGCAGGAGGCAAACAACCTGACGGCTAATAAGTGAGATCTGTTCCAACAGCAATGCCATTGTAACATCACTAGGAACAGTGTAACATCATGGCAGGAAATACATCTGCTTACATGTAATTTGCTTATAGAGCCACTGCTTTGACTTGGGTGTATTTCACGGTTACCCCAGTACATCAAAACAGAGATGTGTCTCCAGAAACTTAGAATCACTCATTAAGTTTTGTGAGTCATGGATTCTTCTGGAGTCTTTAATAATAAAATAGGAGCTTGGGTTGAGATTTGGATGTAGCAAATGGGTTTTTAAAATACATGAACAAACCAAGGCAGGACTGGAAGAGGAGTCACAAGCATCTTCTGAAATAAAAGGATTGATTTTTTTTTTTATTTCATAGTACCTTATAGCAGTGTCCAGAAGTGGGGATTTGGGTGTTATTTTCTGGTTGGGTGGGTGAGTGTTTTTTTGCTTTTAGTTTTGTGTGTGTGTGTTTTTACTTCATTCCTTGGTGTTTATTACCAGTTTTTCTGTTAACTTCCAAATGTTAGTGTGTTTGTAGCTATGAGCAAAAGCAAGAAGCAACTACGACCCTGATGTTCATGTACACGATTATGACTTTCCTAAGGAGACAGCTGTTGTTTAAGCAGAGTGCTGAGATGCAGTTAGAGCTTGAGAAGCAATCCCTGAAGAGTTTATATTCAGCTATGTTTAAGGAAAGCATTATGTATTCCTGGAACTATTAAATGCTTACACGCTTGTGCCATACCTGAGCTTGGTATCTTGATGGGAAATACAAGATATATCTAAGATAATTATAGCAAATACCCTGGAGAATTTTCTTGCTGGTGTTGCTATTTCCAGCCTGCAGCACCAGGTGTTTTGTGTGAGTAGGGCTGCTAATTCACAGGTGGTGTTGTTGAAGAGTTGCAGCAAAGCTCGTGGCTAATGTGTCTTTTTCTGTTGGAACTTGGGGAGGTGATGGTTGTTGGTATGAAAAACATGGCTCTTTTCCTGGCTTTGGAATGATACTGCTTGACTCATGTTGGCAAAATCAAGATGGGAGAACAGAAATTTATTGAGTTTGAATGTGTTTTTGATAAGTGAATAAATCTAAGCTAATGCATTGGGGGATACTTCAGTAAGAGAAAGGAAACCATTACAAATATTACTTTGGTGTGCTGGTGATTTAAAGGTGCATTCAGAATCTTTTGCCTTTTATGAAGTGATTGCAGATTTCTGAAGAGTTCAGGTATTTCAAATAGCTTTTTTGTGTCTTGAGCACGCTAAGAGCAACCTGATGTTTTTCTGGATGTGTCTGGTTTGCCCTTGGGGCTGGCACTTCATGTAATCACTTTGTAACCAGTTCAAATTCTCAGGTAACCAAAAATTTCAATCTATCTCTAATTTTTCTTCAAGTGCCTATACTTGTGATTTTGCTTCTCAGAATGTTACCTCAGGCACGATTTCAATGTCCTGCATAACATGTAAATAAAAACTCTTCTCAAGATGGGGAGCAGTTTGGTGTTTCTCCCTTATCTCTTTTAATTTACATCCACTGGAAAAATATTTCTGGTTTATGTAAACCAACTTTTGCATCAAGACACCTTGTACTTTTCCTGGTTTAATATAACCCTGTTCTTGCTATTTTTAGCATGAATTTGGATGTAGCCCAGAGATGGTGACATCCATAAAAGTCTTGTTTTGCTTATTTCATTGCCTTGTTTTTAAATTAAAAAACCAAAACAGATTCTCCAAGAATATTTATCATGCTATTAGTCAAAACTCTCCTGAGCCATGGAAGTGACCTTTGGAATTTATTTAACAAATGTGAAAAGGAAATAACAGGAACATGGGAGGTCAGGTATTGGCAAGAGTACTTTCTAGGAGGTGGAGATAGTTGAAGAATGTTGTTTAAATCTTAATTTGGTCCTCTCAGATCAAAGAATTTTTAGAGAAGCAGGACTACCAAATGTGCTGTTGAAAACCTCTGGTTGGCAATGGATCCTTATTTGTAGATACCTTAACATTGTTACTCTAAAGTTGTTTTTAAGATCAGCAGCAGCCAGCAACAGTCTGACAGAGTAAACAAAGCTGGGGAGCAATGTGAACTTGCAGACCTGCAGTACATGTCCTGGCCCTGGGCTGAGCTCATGGATAGCTTCTACCACAAGGAGACAGTCTCGTTCCCCTCTTCGCTGCCACCCATTGCAGTGGGCTGGCAGGTGGCAGTCGCCCGGCTCAGGATGAGCTCCTTCAAGGGGTTAAACCCCCAGACAGTGTTCATTCTTCTCCTGCAGAGCTTGGTTTTTGCAGGTCTGGCTCTGAGAGATCTCAGGGGGAGTTGAAATGTACCTGGGGAGTGGTGCACAAGAGTGAGGCTGGAGGTGGTGGCAGAAAGCTCATTCCAGCATCATCTGTCATTAAGTCTGATCATTTTATTGTCAAAATGCACCTTTTTAATTCAGAGATGGAACTGAAGGTGTTTCAAACAGATCAAATTCAGTTGTGGTTATAAATTAGGATAACTTTTATGTTTACCTTGAATCTCTTTTGAGCTAAGAATTATGTCAGCTTAAACTCTCCCACAAGAAGTCCAAATTTAGGGAAGTTTTCAAACCGAGGTAAATTATATGGCCAGATACACTCATAGTCCTAGTAAATAATTTAGTGTTGTGCATCTTTCAATTGCTTAGGATATTTGGGTTATTTTGTTTCTGGCTTTGTTATCCTGAAGATACAAAGTGACTTTGTATAGATGTTTGTTTGCTAAGCTGTGAATTTCTGCCAGTTGCAAGTGGCAGAAGTGGTGCCTCCATGTCTCTGTGTGGTTTTCTCAGAGTAATCCTTTCTATCAAAGTCAACCTCCTCACTCTAATTTCACTACAGGGTGGAAGAGAAGAGGAATCCAACTATGGCAACTGCTGTGCCACTGGTTTCCTATCTCCAGCTTTTTTCTCACCATTCTCTTGTCTCTTAAAGCTGGAGGTCATGTGCGTGTTCTGTAGTTTGCTTCACTACGTTGTCTGTATCAGCAGCAGCTATTTTCATTGTGTCCTGAAACTAATCAGTTTGTGTTTCTTCCTGGAGTGGATGATGGAGTTTCCATCCGCTTCTGCCACCTGCAGAATTTATGGAGTGCTAATCTGGCCATTTTTGGTGGAAGGACATAGCAGACAGCTGAGGTTTGATAGCATTTTGACTCCACATGTCTGTTTATATAGCGAATGTCTATAGACAGCCTTTAGGATGATCAGATGTGAGCTCTTGGATTTAGACTTCTTAACAGGTCCTCTGAATATCCAGACACTGCAGTAACAGTACACTCAGTATCTTTCTGAGGGTAAATCTTTAGCAGAGCCAAGAGACAACTGTGTGGTGAGCAGTGCTGGCTCCAGCTGGCATTGATTGCACTCAAAGCAAGCGGTCTTCTCTGGTGCCCCAGCTCCACATCTATGGTGGAGTGATGTGTAGTGGACAGTGCAGTAGTTCTTTCTCAGGGCTGTCTGGAAACATCTGGAGAGCGTGGATTTTCCCCTGTCAGAGGTAAAGCAGAAAGGGAAAGCCCAACCTGAAAGGGCCAGACACATGACTTCCTGTGGGAACTGACAACTTCTGACTTCCTCAAAGGCACAGCTTATTCAGAAATGAGTAAACTAATTAGTGTTTCATGCTCTAACCCTTATAATTTGTGACTTAAAAGACTCAGTCTATTTAAAATTAATCTATTTAGACTATTTTAAATGATCCATCATGATGTTTGTCAGGAACACCAAGAGGTGAGTAAATCTTCAGTAATTCATTTATAGGAATTCAATAATGCTCCAACAGTTTTCAGATTTTCAGTTGATTGATTGACTTTTAGTTTAGGAGTTAATTAAAACCCCAGTCATTTTCTCATAGTAATCCTCCTGTAGCCGATATGTAAATCTGCAGTCTCTCACCGTGGGCCTGTACCTGGATTCTGCTCTAAAACTTTGCTGCCACATTGCACAGCATCCTCAACCTGTCTCTTCCTCTGCTTCCCAATCTGTTAGCTATTTATGGGTCTCATTTGTAGCTTGCTGTTTTATGTGCTATGAAATCTTTGAGTGAGTGCAGTGTAATCTGTGTAGGTTATGCAGTAAAGTATTTGTTGTTGTTTGAGACTCTTCTTCTAACGAGCTAAGAATTAAAATACATTGTATGTTATATGGAAGCATTAGAAAATGTCTTAAGTGGATACTGACCTTTTATGTCTGTCTTGTCAAAGCCTTAGAGAAATGAGAAAAATCTCTCAGTGCTTATTGCTAGTTTCTACTATTTAACTGTTTTGTCCCTTTCTCCCTGTGCCCTCCCAAGAAGGTTTTCCAGACCCATAAATAATTAGGAAAGTTACCTAAAAAGCATCAGAACTGGCTTGGTTTTCAAATGGTCCCCTTGCATTTTGCTAAGCAAGCAAACTGGGGGTTCAAATGATAAAATGTAACATGATGAGTGTGGGAAACTCCCCTTTCAGCAGCATTCCTATAAAAGGATTTTTATGTGCTGATATCAGAAGTAAATTTAGACGTAGGTCCATGCATCCCTCTCCTGACAGGCAGCTGCTGCAGGGGAGAGCAGAACTGTTGGGTCCTGCCTTCAGCCTGTCATTTCGCACTGGCTTGAAAAGCTTCTTGGCCCTGCTCACCCCTTTGGGCACGCACACAGCTCCTATAAATAAATAACGAGTCGACCTGTCTGCCAGCTTCTTTAGACTTTGTAAGAGTACTCTTAATTGTAATCCCCACCGTCCCCTGCCGTCCTTTGTGTGCGCTACAGCAGGGTGCGCGAATGCCTACAGACACGCACTCCCCACTCACCTCCTGCCCTCGCTGGGTGTGGGTTTGACCCTCCTAATGCTTTATTATTCCACCTGCATGATCCCTTTGGGGTGAAGGGAACGTTCTGTGCTGTCAAAGAACATTATGACCGTATTCAGCTTGCAAGTTTCCCCAAAGAAGGGCAATGTAAGCTAAACCTATGCATTTTGAGGGATTAGGCTCCCTGATGACTTCAGAAAGTTACTTCAGCTAATTAGCTGAAATGTTAACACATTTTTCCTTTTGTGTGTCTGGTTAGAGAGAGGACACACTGGTTTTATTTACTGCTGGGAAACAACACTATATATGTCCCCTATGGGGACGGGCTGAGAGAGTTGGGGCAGTTCAGCCATGAGAGAAGGTGGCTCTGGGGACCCCTTATAAGGTGCCTTCCAGTACCTTAAGGGGGCTACAAGAAAGCTGAGGAGGGACTTTTTACAAGAGCTTGTAGAGACAGGATGAGAGGGAATGGATTGAAGCTCAAGGAGAGCAGATACAGACTGGTTGTTAGAAAGAAATTCCTTACAGTGAGGGTGATAAGACACTGGAACGAGCTGCCCAAGGAGATTGTGGATGCCCCCTCCCTGGAGGTGTTCAAAGCCAGATTCTATGAGGACTTGAGCAACTATGGGCAACATGGTCCCTGCCTCATGGCTGGGGAGTTGGAACTAGGTGATCTTCAAGGTCCCTTCCAACCCAACCCATTCTGTGCATCTCTGTGGCTATATTTATGGTGCTTATAGATGTATCTGGAGGGATCCGTGCTCCCAGATAGATAAGTGAGCCAGAAATTGTACCTGCTGAAGAGCAAACTGTGTTTTATCAGCCTTTGCTTTTCTCTTTTATTTATTTATTTTTTCTATTTAAATATTAAGTGTATATTGAGAGGCACCTACTCAAAAATGGTGCTTTTCTCTTCACTCAGTGCTTTGCTTTTCTCCTTCAGTTGTAAAATCTTCAGATGCTTGAGAAAGGTGTATGGAAACACACTCCCCCGTGAGCCCGTGGAGACAGCAGTTTTTCTGAGACTGACTAATGCATACCTTTTGGTTTGTGGCAAGAGTATTAAGATGTTTATAGATTAATTTTTGCTAATAAAAATAATTACAGTTGAAGAAAAATGTTTTACCTCGGGTTCTGAAACAAGCTTATGCCCATAAAACCCTGACTGGATATAAATTCAGATGAGTCAGAAGAGACAAAGGGACTGATTTAATGTTCTTTTGGCTGTGTTTTGCTGCTAAAGTCAACAGATGACATATGGCTCCTCTGAGCTTCATATCTCTTTTCCTGAGGTGGAAAAAGGGCAAGAAGGAAGGAAAAATATTGAAGTTATTCTAGTATTATTCTCTTTTCCCCCTCCCACCCTGATACAGACTGGGAAGGGAGGATAATTTCTTTCCTAATAGCCCCAGTTCAGTTGCCATCTGCAGTGTGTAGGTTTCTAGTAATCACTTGATGCATTTAGCTTACTGCTGCAGCTGACCCTCTGAAGTGAGCAAACTAGGGGTTGTGTTTTAAGTGAAAAATGCAAAGTTTATGATCTTTCATAAAAGGCTTACTGCTACTTTTTTGCTTTCTGTTGGAGAAAGTGCCCTTGGAATAATGGAATTGGACTCATTGCCCCTTCTGCGTAAGGTTACAAAGGCTGGCCCCACGTTCTTGACCTGGTCTATTACAAGCACAGAAATTAATGAGGGAATATGGGAAAAATAGTGCACACCACTAATATGGCAACACATAATCAAGAAAAAAAATGAAACCACTGCTTTTGTTCTTCGTGTTGCTTGCATCTGGAGCTTCCTCTTCATTTGCAAACTTGCTCTGGTTCTTACTGCTCTACTAAGGCGCTGCAAGAACGTTGCACCTTGTCTTGCATTTAAATTAGGCGTCTTTTGATCAGTGATCCAGGAGGATCCAGGACTAGCAAAGGATGTTAGTTTATGCCTCGGTTTTGTTATGTGTGAACCTTATCACACAAACTGGCTGAGCTGCAGAAAATGCCTGATCAGTTGGTGTTTCACTGGTAGCTTATCTCAGAGCCTCTTTGTCTTCTGATCTGTCTTTTCCATAGCACTTCCCCAGCAGTTCAAGTAACTTTCCTGTGCTGCCTTTTAACATAATAACAGTGTGGAAATTCTTTTACTCTCTTTGAGTAAATCTGATGACATCTGAAAAATGTGGGGTTGTTTTATACTGAGGTGATGGTTTTGCATACTCCACCCCTCCCTCCCACCTTCAAGCTAGCCCCCCTCCAGTGACTTTTGGGTTCCTGTTGCTACAATGAACTCTGAATATAAATTTTGGATACTTTTGTTTGCTTTATTTCTCTTTGACCACTCCTGGCTTTGTTTGGGTTTTGGATTTTATAGTTTGGTTGGGATTTTTTTGTGGTGTTTGTTTTTTTTTTTTTCCCCCCATGTCTTTTATTCTTTTTGTTCTGTTTGTTTCTCTGTTTTTGAACTCTCTGACCTAAAAATACTTTTAAAAAAATTAAAATAAAATTAAAATTGTTATAAAAATGAAGTGGTGCAAAGGTTTTACATTTGTTTATTCTGCTAGCTTAAATATGGAGCCCCCAAGCTTGATGTAATAGTGTTGTGTGTTGCTGGTGTTCTTGACTGTAACTCATGTCTCAGACAACAATTCTGTAGAAAATGTTTTGCATTCCTGAAATTCCACTTGGAATGGGGGATTTTAGCTTCTGGAGCCATTTTGTCTTACACTGTAGTTGTTGCCAAAGAGTGGGTTTCTCACAAGCAGACACATTTCTCTTTAATCCACGAAACGTGCTTGTACGTTTTCACTTCGATTTGCCTTTCGTATAGGTGCTTTGGATGTAAGTTGTGGATGATGATTGTTAGAATGATGAATTAAATGCAAACTCCAGTAGGGTACATTTTAATGAGCTGATGCTGACTTCCAGTGCTATGAAAAGCATTTTGTGGCTGTTGAACAGCAAGTGTGATTAGCTGTTTGCCAGCTCAGTTCAAATTAAGTCTCTTAAATGGGATGTTAAAGCTTGGTTTGCTTCTTGAAATTCAGGATGAGAATTCCAGTCTCAGCCCGAAAACTATTGCTGATCAAATAAATATTGATTTGGATCCTTGACAGTTAAAACCAAGAGAGTTGCAGACCTCTTTAGGGTTTGGGTGATGGGCAAGCTTGAAATTCTGGGTATCTGGATAGTGTAGTAATTTTGCAGTAGCTTCTTATTAATTTTGCTGACAGCAAGTACATATGCTGTAGCTGGCTGACTGCCTCTGTTTGCTAGGACACAGGACTGACTTGGAAGCCAATTTCACTGTGCCTCCATGCTCTACTGGGGAGCTGCTGTTCCTTGGCACCAGCTTGTGTAGTGGGATGGAAAGGGCTTGCAGTAGCAGTGAACCTATTAGGAGACCTGAATGTCATCTTTGCTATGTGACATGAACATAGCTGTCTGTATATTGCAAGTGGTGTGTTAAGTTTGAAAAAATGTGAAACACATGGAGCTGTCTTCCAGTTTCTCTCATTTTCAACTGTTCCAAGCTACTTTTTGTTTCACTGGAAAAATCTTAGGTGCCGATTCCTGTCTGTTTTCCCTCTCTGGGAGGGTGTACACGGGGAGCACTCAGTAAAGTCTGCATGAACTGTTGCAATAGATCAACTGAATCATGTTAAACTTCTTGGTGGCTTTTCTGAGCTGTGCTCATTTCAGCTGTGCCAGTACAAACTGGTGCTGCCTTGGACTGCCAGCTCTGCTGCGCTGGAGGTGATGCTGGACACCATGAGGTCACTGCTGCGAGTCTGCTGCTTCTCTGCTGTGTCTGTCCCAGCCTGTGGTCCCGGTGCTAACTTTTGCCCTTGACATGGGTACATTTATTCCTTATGAAGTGACAAAGTGGTTTGGAAGCTGCAGCAGAGGAGCCTGTCTGCTGTCTGGGTGATTATCTCCAGCGGAGAGACAGCCATGGACTGCTGGAGGCAGTAACGCTTGAAACTGTCCAGCTGTTTTTCTTGGTGCTCACCACTTGGATCCCTGCTTCAGTGTTTAGGGAGTTTTAATTTAGCTGAAAAACTTAAACTAAACAGAGGGTATGGCTACAGGAACAAGTTACAGCAAGGAAGTCTAGGGTGTGGATTTACTCTGCATTAGTTGCTCAGTAGTAACTGCTCATCTTCAGAAAATGCACAGTCCTTTGATATCTAACTCCTGAGTGAGAGCGAGATAAAATTGCCTAATGTACCATTGTTAAACCTGGACAGCCACAGCATGCATTTCCAAGTGCCTTCCTTGCCTTGTTTCTGAGGAGGATTTCATTAAAATGCTGGCAACTCCAATGCTGATATAATGATGACTGTATGGTGTTTGATTTTTCCTGACTGGTACCCAGATGTTGAGCTTGTAGAACAATTCAACCTTTTGGGTACAGTCCTCCTACAGTGGATGTCTGCTTTAGTCTGTAGCATGCAAGAATCACCCCAGTCTTACAAAAAGCTGTGTTCAGAACTGGGGAGCTGGGAATGGGGTGAGTGTGAGTATCACACTCGGGTATCAGATTTCAAGTTGTCAAATCAGTTGATTTTATTATTTTACTTTTAATAGCAAGTACATTGCAGCCTTTAAATCTGTATTAAAGCTATTGCTGCCTCTAATAAAGCTTCCCTGCACTTGCACCCTGCTCCCAGGATTGTATTGTGAGTGTTTTCAAAATGGATCTTGCACCTATGGAGAAAATGACATCTTAATGGACATAGCACATGCAAGACATGGGATGGAGTAACAGGGAGTAGAAGGTGCTCTGGTGGCACTTTGTGAGAGCAAGGGCTTTTGTCTGAGGCATTTCATTGCATAATAGGTTTTTCAAATCTGGATTTGAAGAACAGGAGGTTAGCACCTAACCTGTCCATGCAGTTTGAAAGGAAGAAAACTACCTGTGGGAATTGTTATTGATTTGCATTTTGAGCACTTTGTTTTGTGAGGACACCCAAGGGCTTCTTGGTCACATCCACAGTGATAATAAACCTTGAGCGCTGAACCCAGAGACATTTTCCCATGTAAATTGGGGCAGGTTTGCTGTAGCAAGGACAGCCCTGTCTTTCTTTAGAAGTGGACTGTGTGTTTGGAGTTGTTTAATTTAAAACATAAATAATAATAATAATAAAATAAAAATGAGGGCAACTTGACCTGCCGCGCTTTAACATGCTCGTGGCTTTTGGCATGAATCACAGAGCCTTTCCCAGGAATTGGCAGCAGCTCACAACCACTGCATGTCTATGCAGGTTGCCCTTCATACTTTAAAAAGGGCATAACTGTTGAATGGAAAAATATTCTAATTATTTCTGAAGGATTTCAGGCTCTGTTTTCGGCACGTAGAGCCTTCCTCACAACTCTTCCTCTGTTTTCTTTCTTGACGCAAAGCTTTCATTTGCTTCCAGCTTCCTGCTCCTCTGCCCACTTTCCTGTATCTCTTGATCTGCCTTTTGCCACCTCTTTAACATTACTCATGCAACCTTGACTCAGCTTTGGCTTTCCCGAAATACTCCTCTTTCTTCATCTTTACAACTTTAATTATTGCTCTTCCCTTTGGCCTTTGCAGCTTGGAGCTCTGCAGTGCCTGGTACAAGTAGAGCGCCGCATCTCCATACCTCGACTGACGCAGAGGGCAAAAGCTCGCTCGTTCCAGATAGAGTGACCCTCCTTTATTTTAGGATCTTGTTAAAAATTCACTCAAAAACTTCATGGGCTCATTAAAACCTATGGGTCAGTGGATTCTGAAGTTGATAACAGTCTCTGCTGTGGTGGTTCTGCCTCAGAAAAAATGTTGAGACTGGCTTGCTTAAGGCCTTTGCCTCCCCCAAAACAGCTTTTCTGTGTTTCCCAACTCAAAATTGTGTCTTTCCTTATACTTTCTAGCTCTTAACTTCTATTAGTAGCTTTAAGAATCAATAGTGTGAGAATGGTCATGTGTGTGTAAGCTGCTGAAGTCTGTTGTTCTTCCATGTCTTAGTTTATATATATATAGTGCAGCATTGGGAAAATCCTTTGTGAAATAAAAAGGAGGGGTCATCAGCTTGGAGTTGGGCAGGCTTCTTTTTCTAACAACACATCAGGGGTTATTTTTGTCCTTAAACTTTAAAAAAACCCAAACAAACCCAAACAAACAAAAAAGATCTTTCAAGAAATGTTTGTGTTATTTGTATTATTGGAAGTATATCTATCAATGGCTACAGGGATATTTTGGAGGGCTCAAGCTGATCCCATAGCATGATTAGATAACTTGCAGTTATTTTGCACAGCAGGTTTGTAAATGTGTTTGAAAGTCTTCAGTCACAGACTTCAGTCCAGGATTGGCCCTGGTTGGTGATTAATTGAAAAACCTTTTGAAAGTTGCTGCTGGAAACTACCTGTAGGCATTCTACGTCAATAACTAATTAGCTCTTCCACATTCAGATACGATACAGCAACTTCAACGTGTAAGAGAGGTCTTCTGTATAAATACTATGAAAGTGTAGCAATTAACTCCAGAGACATGAACAAGTTAATAAATATTTGATGAAGTGTTAGGTGAAGTTTTTCTAACATGACTTCATGATTCTTTGGTTTTGTGCTGCATGTGTCATACGGAAAAAGCCTCATCTTCAAAAGCAGTTAGCAATCAGACTCCCACACCTTGTCGTAAGTTGGCTACTTGAAATATTTAAGCACCACCTGTTTATGCCCTGCCAAGAACTGTCTTTTGTTTTGCATTAATGAGAACAAGTAATACTAACACCTAATGTATTTGTTCATGAAAGCCTCTGTTAACAAAATTGTCTTCTGAGCTGTTTGTATTAGGTAGCAAAATAAAACTGAAGGCACCATCTGTATACTAAAGAAACAAACTGAGGTCCCTTCCAACCCTAACAAGTCTATGACTCCATGATTTTGTAGCTGTACATTATACTCAGTAGTGTAAAGTAAATACTTACTGTACCCATTTCCCACCCAAAAATATAAATAATGATCTTGCACACTCCTGAACTTAGGAAAGGAAGAAACTATTTGCTTCTTGTGTAAATTATTTTGGCCTGGTTCCTCTCCTTGCTTGTTCCCATGTCTCTTTTTGTTGTTACAAAAGAAAACCTCAAACAAACAGTTTTCCTTTTGTTTGCATTCACCAACCAAGATACTTGTAGGACAGAAGGTAAACACTGTGCAGCTTTTAATAAATTGTAGTTATTTCTATGGACACTTCAAGTTGCTCTATCAAATGTGTTCAATGCCAACACTCTTTTTTTAATCTTACCTGGGTTATTTTAAATTTGAGGGCAGGTAAAATGCCATAAATATTAGGCAAGGCTTAATGGATTCATCCTGAACTTGCCAAAATGCCATTGCCTCAATCTTGCGTTGATTTTGTAAGAGCTCAAGGCGGACAGATAAGCTCATTGTAACTCTAAAGAGATTTCTCCACTGCTTTGCTATGCTTTGATATACTATGTGTAGTCTCTAAAGTAAGGAACCTCTTCATTTGAGCCTTGTAGGTTAGAGTATAAGCCCATTTCCTTCGTGGAGACAACTTTGAGTGCAAGGGTGATTGTGAACTTGAAATGCTGTGGCTGCACTACTTGCCTGTGGGCAACACTTTCACCAGTGTAGTATCTTGCAGTACATAAGAGATATCTTTATTCTTTCATGAAGAGGAACAAGTTGCTTAGTGCTTGCTGCCAGATCCCACAGGATAAGAGTGTGCCCATGGCAGTTACCCACAATATTAACAGAGATGCTGACAGCTCCCACTTCTGCTTGGCCTAGTTAAATCATTGCACAAATTTCTAAGGCTACTCCAAGTGTGTTACTCTGCACGTGCAAATGCCTGTAGAAAATACTAAGGATGAAACCAGGACTGTTTAACAGATGTAGGTACAAACTTGTTTCTCAAGTGAGATCTCGCACCTCATTTCTGCTGTTGAGAGGTACTAAGCCTACGACACTTGATTGCTCAAGAAGATGTATGAGGGAACCAGGCGTTTCTCAATAGCATCAAAGTGCCTTGTGAGCTCTTTGTGGCCAGGGGCTTCAGGTTCAAGGAGTGGATGCCTAAACTCGTGGAGTTTTTACTTTCAGGCACTAGTAAGAGATTCATAGACGGAAAGGAAGGAGCAGTGGTCACGGGTCTGAAGTGGTGATGTTGTGGAGTTACAGATCTTCCTTAGCTGTGTCCAGCATACTTTGCCTCAGTATCAGCAGAATATTTACTTTGAAGTTTTGGAGGTTGAAGTTTGGAATGAAAAGCTGCAAAGCTTTCTGCAGAAAGAAAAACCTTGGGACAAGGAGATCTTTCTCTGAGTGAAAACCAGGAAATCTAAGAAGCACTTAAGGGTAGGGAAAAATACTTCTTGTGCCCAAGACAGCAGCCTTTACTTTCAGCTTGTCTTAGGCTGTGACTGTTGAAACTAAACCACAAATTACAGATGTCACTCTGCACAGTGAAACTGTTTTATGCAAAAATAAAGGTTATTGAAAAATCAGTATTTATCAGACTGTGTAAATACTATGGGAGCTGAGAAACCAAAGGTAATTTCTCTTTTCCACGCCAAGAAAACTATCTTGGACTATACCCAGAGCTGCTCAGTAACTGAGATAAATGCTTGAGACTCTTAAAAGATAATTTGTGGTCTCCATAACTTTTTAATTGCCATATTAAATCTTAACTTAAAATAGTTTTTCTTTTCTTGAACCAAGTGCAGGTTTTCAGTTTCTGTATTCTGAGCCAAGACTTTTCCCTTTGCCTTTCCCAGCCTCTACCAGCTATGCCTGTGGCTGCAGATGCTTTGCTTGGTCTCTGTCCCTTGCTTCCTGTGTTTGGAATAGCATTTTTCTAGATCTATAACTTTCAGTTATTTATGGTTATTAATGAAAAGATACTGTAGATTCAGATGGCTTATGTCTGTTTCTGTCTGCTCTGTTAGAAAATGATTTAGATTTGATGGGAAATCTGCTTAAACATCCAGGGACTTGAATTTGTCTGAAAAGTTGTCCTGCTGAGAAGGTTTCAAATTGTTTTGAGAAGCTGGTCATTCCAAATTACTGTTGATTTAAGCATTACATCTTCAATTCTTCAGTCAGATCTAGCCCATATAGACCTTGATTGTCTGGCTGGGCTTATGCTGCAGTAAAGGAGTAACATGAAATGGTGACTGCCAGCTGAACATTAGGCTCCTTTCCATGGCAGTTACTGGTGAAAGGAGCAGAACGGGAATGAAGTATTCTGAATTTTACAGAGGGTGCACACATTAAAAGTCCTTGGTGTTGGGAAATGCTATCAAGTCATGATTAACTTAAACACAGGCAGATGTGCCACTTAATATCTCTTAATCTCATTTGTGTGGGGGAGTAAAACTGGCAGGTAATGAATACATCTTTCAGTCTTCAGAAAGCAAGTTGAAATATTATAAGTAGAAATATTATAACTTATGAGTCTGTCTCTAAACATATCCTTTGATATCTTTGCCTAACTTCTTCTTAAACTTGAAAGTAGCCTAAAAAGGGTGTTGGAGTGGTAGTGTAAATTATTTGCACATGAAAGAGAAGTTGGTGCTGTACTGTAACAGACATTTAAACTGATCATAGATTAGATTTTCTATTCTTTAGATTCAGCATGAAAGAAAGGGAGGAGAGCTGGGTCATCTTTTATTAGTATTGTTGTTATTTTCTTCTTACTCTCTTGAGATTAAAGGCATAGGAAAAGATTTTGTATGAAAAGTAGCTAAATAATGTGACCTAATGCTGCAAAATAATGTGTGTAATGAACTGACAAGAGCTATTTAAACAACATGAAATATTTGTGGACATAAAGCTTTGTTAAAAACCTATAAAGCTGAATGTGTTTATTACTTTTCTAAATCTTATCAAAAGCTTATATCCTCAAATAATAAAATGTATTCCATAGTTCTGTTCTGGGTCCCTTAAGCTATATTCTTATGTCTGTGCAGACAAAAAGGGACTCTTAAGACCCACTCAGCATGGAAGTAAGCTCTGTAGATAACCATGCTACCTTTTTTCTTTTCCTCTTTTGAAATTTCCATTAAAGAACTTCTAGTATTTCAACCTAATTCACTCAGTCAAAGCTATCCAAGCAGAAGCTGGCTTGTAATGAAAATGGGTCACATTTATTTCTATTAGTTTGGTGCTATATTGTTTATTGCAGTCAGAAAAGCTTTATTAATTCCTTGACTCTGCCAGGCTCTCAGGGGAATGGAGGTATTGGAGTTTTACTGCCAGAGATACTTTGTGAAAGGCAATTAACAAAATGTTTTATGGCAGTGTCAGCAGTCTCACTTTCAGTCATTTGTCCTTTGTTTGGCTACAGGCTTCATCCTCCTGTCTCAATGACCCACCTAAACCAAGAGTAGTCAAACTATGGTATAAAACAAACACCAGGAGTTGGCAGTGGTGGAATCCAGTCAGACTTTTGTCACAGCTTTTGCTTTTAGATAAACGAAGGCAGTAGTAGTCTTTGTCATGTTTCACATGTGAAAAGTCTTCTTAGTTCATTTGCCTTTGGGTAATTCTGAATAAAGATCATGTGTGAAGAATAACTTCGATGGCCTGGATAGCAGAGATGCATAGACTTGGCTTGACCGCAGTGTCTTGGGGCACTCAGGTTGTTGCCAGGAGCCCCAACAGATGAAGAGTTTGACCATGCTGTTAAGCAATGAAATTTATTCCTCTGTTTCCATTTTGTAATCAATTAAAAAGCAGAACATTCTTCCAAATTATTTGAAGTGAGTCTTCCTTATGTTCTCATGCACCTGCATGGACCTGCACATCCATTGCCAGGCTGGATGGGGCCTTGAGCAACCTGGTCTAGTAGATGTCCTTGCCCATTGGATGATTTTTTTAAGGTCCCTTCCAACCCAAACCATTTTATGGTTCTATGATGTGCACTGCTGAGAAATGAGGTGGCAGAGGCTGAGCAATCTCTCTTGTCCTGTGTTGTGCTTGGTACTCCCGAAGAGCTCAGACAAGGTCTAAACACAAGGTCCTAGATAATTGCTGAGCAGCTTCATGGTCATTTTGCTGGAGTGTGTTGAGAATCCCATGGACAATGTGAACTCAGTGTAGTATTTAAACATGCTTTATGACAATATAGTTTTCATTGATAACTCAGGATCATATTTTTCCCTTTGTTTCCATCTTCCTCCTTTGTCCTCCTCGAGGTTGCATGTGACACAGTAAGTTCGAGTCTGCTATTGCAGTTCTAGCACCAGCAGAATGCTTTGGATAATGTTGCATAGCAACATAAAATTTAATTTCTGTCAAATGTTTGGTATTCTCCTGATTTGAGTGGGATTTTTTTTCATTCTTTTCTTGTTCACTTGAACCACGTTGCTACTGACTGGGGGACAGACCACTGGTACACTGTGTTCTAATAGAAGCAATGCCTGGCACCCAAAGTTGTCTGGAGTTTTCATCTTTGTCTCACAGTAATTTAATGCTCTGCCAGCCATAAGAACCCTGGAAGAAATGATGTGTGAAAAGAAGATTGTTTCATTTCTGAACTTTTATGTAGCTCAGAGTTATATTCTCCTCTTGTGATTACTCTTCTTTCACATTCCCCTTGTGTTTGCAGCCCATTTGCCGTT
Organism: Dryobates pubescens; assembly: GCF_014839835.1. Lineage (NCBI taxonomy): Eukaryota > Metazoa > Chordata > Aves > Piciformes > Picidae > Dryobates > Dryobates pubescens. Next base: position 10,456,411 of record NC_071639.1, read on the forward strand.
GACATAACTGCAACTGTATTATGCATTGATTAACCAGGGAATAGAGTTTGGTGAATAGTCTCTGCTTCAACAGTGATCAAACACATTTGGTTTATAAATTAAGTGTAATATTTAGCAATTGCCTAAGAAACCATTGTTTCAAATTGATTTTGAAGCAGAGCATTCTTATGAGGAACACAAATGCTTTGGCATTGCTGGGGAGTGCCACAATAGCACTGAGGAGAGTGAATTGGATGTTGAGATGCATGCTTGTTTACCTCTCAAGAGAATATCCAGCCTGTGAAAAATGAAGTAAAACAGAGCAAGGAATACTTCACCTACCCACTGATTTCATGATCATAAGCATGGTTATATCTGAGTAACTGAAGGCTTGGCATCTTCAACAGAACATGCTGGGTAGCTTGTCTGTGTGTGACTTGCTTAAAATGAAGAGGAGGGGAGAAGCTCTTTTTTTCCCCACAATAAAACATATTTGTAGTGAGTGTGTTCCACCTCAGAGATGTGTCCAGTGTTAAATGTACACATAACTGTTCAGCCAGAGCTGAAATAGAAGCATTACAGGGTGATGGAAATAGCTCTGCCTGCTTCAGCTTTGCTGCCACTGCAACATTTGCAGTGTGGACTTTACTGCCTCCTGGGAGGCTGTAGAGAAGATGAGGCTATTTTGAGAGGTATACAGAGGGAGGGGCACAACACACATTTTCCCAAGAGATGTTTTGCTTGGGTGATGGGAAACAATTTTTCCTTGTGAGAGTGGTGAGATGGTGCAAGGAGTTGCCCACCAGAAAGGCTGAAGAAGCACTGTCCTTGGAGAATTGTCCTTGGCTATGACACTCAGCAACCTGTTAAAGCTTCAAACTCGGCTCTGTCTTTGAAGTTGGCACAGTTTTGAGCAGGATGACCACTCAGTTTTGACAAGCACATGGCATCTAGAAGTCTAGTTCAGCCCAATAGATTCTGTGCTTTTGACTGGTTCACCGAAGAGCATCCGGAGTCAGGGGCAGGTTCTAATCAGTCTGTACTGAAGGCTGCATAGTCACATCTTTGCTGATGCAGTAGGCTAAACAATCTGAAGTTTATTTGAATAAACTTCTTTTTTTACTAAACTTTCTTTTTTCTTTCCATTAAGTGCAAATGTATGGTTGCACTGTAGCTGTAGATTTAGTACTGCTTTCTTTTGCTTTCTCTGTCCAGAGGAGTTTTGTAAGAGCATATGAGCATGAAAAGCTTCCAGTGATGGCTAACTTCAATACGGAAACAAGGCATTTCCCCTCTCGACATGTAACAGGTACAGGCAAGGAATGCTTCAGCAAAGCCTTCATCTAAGGCATTCCAAATGAACATCTCGGGTCTCTTCTGTATAGTTTGTTCCTACTTCTAGCTACTTAGCATCAGTTCCACAGCTTGAGGTAAACTGTACTTCTGGTTGCTATTAGAATATCTGGTACCTGGAATTAATGACTTTTTGTTTTGTTTGACTATATCACTTCAGCAGCTATGAACTCTGTAAGTCCCTGACATAATTTGACACCATGGATTATGGTGGAATATCTAGATTCCATTCTTCTGAATTATGCAAAAGATGTTTTTCCTTCCCAACAGTGTCACACACTTCCATATCTTTATTTTTTTCCCCTGTATATATTTCATTTTAAAATTGCTTTTATAAGAAGCACTTTTGTCTAGTGGTCCAGTACCAGAAAGGTGATTTCCTCAAAAACAAAAGGAAAGTGATAATCAATTTTCTCTGCAGTTTTCAATCTATGGAATTGATGTGAATGGAAGTGATAATGATTTGGAAGCTTGTGGTGCATAATAAAATCTTTAGAGAACCATTTCTTTTTAAGCTCCTGCATTAATCAGATCAATTGTCTTAATACCAGCATGCCAGTATATTGATCTGAAAACAATGTCTGGATTTGAATAGCAGGGACTGGAAGCAGGAAAGTTGCCTGCATTTCCTTGTGGGTGGGGAAAACAAAAGCTCCGTTTGCGAATTTCTGTGAACCATCTGCAGCTCCTCCTTAATCTTGAACTTAAAGGGGCTCAGAGGCCTTTTGGGCAGTGCCCCTGGCGTGGGACACTGTCATCCCATTTAGGACCTTTGTCATTTGTAAAGCAGAGTGCTAAAAGCTAAGACCGAATCAGTACTGCTCTTGGTTTTTTGGCTCATGAATTGAAAGCACATCTATGTATCAACACTCTGCTGTTTACAATTGCTTTGTTAAATAATTGGGGCTTGAAAAGACCTCATGGCAAGCCAGCTTCTTTAATTGCAGGGAAAGCTTTTATCTAAAAGACTTGCAATATCTTTTACAATAGAAGCCTCTTAATTTCATTTTAGTCTTTGTCCAGTGATACATTCCAAAAGGGAAACACATTTGTTTGAGCATAAACAATAAAGAATGGGGTATGGAGAGTGGTGTGTCCCTATGGACCTTTTCTCACAGGAATGTAATTCTACACCACATCTCCTAAGAATTGTGTCACTGCTGTAATTGAGGAGATAACAACAATAACCAGTAACACTAAACTATGGCCATCTATTGTTGGGCTGTTGTTCCTGTTTTGACCCATTATGCTCTTTCAAAACCATAGATGTTTATTTTCTTTCAGTTTTTTATTCTGGTGTATTGTCTCAGTAGTTTGATGGGAAGGGCATTGATTAACACGATATGGATGTCCCTGTGATACTTCTGTTATTTATTGAAACATACTTGTTAGCCCAGCATTTTCATTTCTCCCCCACCAAGATCTGCTAATTGCTTTATTCCTACTCTCCCACTACTCTCCTACATTATCCATACTTACTAATTGTAAGAAATCCATTAAATTATTCCCTCCAACATCCTTTTCTGCAAGTGTTTCAGGGTTTTTTTTTACTCCAGTTGTGTGTTGCAGTTGACCTTGCTCTCTTTGCATATGTTCTTTAGACAGTCAAGCCTCAACTGCATTGCTCAGCAGGGATTTATCTGTTCATTTTTATAGCTGATCTTAAATGTGAGACTCCTAACTCTTACTGTTGCAGTTGTTTCTATAGCAACTAGATAGGTGGAGATGCAGCAGCGTCGCTTCGCTTCCCAGCTGGTGGTTTCTGCTCTCAGCAAGGAGGAAAATAGGATATTAATTGGGGTGTAACTGGCTCAAAAGTGTAGTCTCTGTTGAGTAACCTCACTGTTTATTAAGGAGTAAGCTAATAATTTTAAGCAGGTCTTCTCAAACGTGAAGGCCTGAGCAGCTAAGAGACCAATACCTGGCAGGTACTTAGGAGTAAATCACCTCTCTTTCTGAGAAGACAGACACGTTTGCAGTGCCTAAAATCCAGTCGTTAAGGTAAAGGTCTTTTGAAGTGGTTTTGATTCATACTGAACTCTCAACCAAGGTTGCTGGGCAGGAGTTTAGGGAAGAATTCCAGTAAGGAAACTGGAATTTTGCTGTCATGGATGGGACAATTGTGATTTTTTTAACATGTAAAATGTGTGAACTTGCATGCTTCCCTTGCTGCCTCATCTCTGAGTGTGCAGACTGGAATTGTTCTGTTCTCCAGAAGATTCAGTTCAAGGTAATACATAAATGTAAAACCAGACCAGGTGCCTTGAAATGATGGTTTCATTATCATTAAATATTGCCCAAGAGCAAGCATCATCTTTTATTTTTTCTAGATTTTCAGGTGAGTGTTTACTCAGGATCAATTAACATAGCTGTTGTATTCCTCAAGAAGGGAATGTGAATTAAGCTCTTGAAGGGTTCCAGAAATAGGTTGGGCAGTGAGAAATCAGGGAGGGTGTTGTGAATTGTCCTGAGATATTAAAAAGGAGAAGTAAAAGAGGCAGTGGCACCTGGAAAGAGAGGATGTGGCTGCTGCCAGGGAAGGAGCACTGTTTAGCACTTGGGCACCAAGGTGGGGAAGGGAGAACAGCTTCCTGGGGAAAAGAGAAAGAATAGGTGCACGTTTTTTGTTTGCTTTGCTTTTTCCTAAAAGCTAAGGATTTGCAGTTTTGAGCCAAATTAGTAACCCTAGCTTGAGTGTCTGTTTTTAGCTAAAGAGTGGCAAGAGTTAGGAACTGAGAAATGAAGTGAGATTCTGCTGTTGGCTTTACCAACCTCTCTTTCAGATTCTTCAACAACTCCTGCCCCAGCAGACCTCTTCAGGCATTAGGGATTTTAAATCTACTTAATTTTCAGATGAGCCTTCCAAAAATTCTGCTTTGCAACTTTGTTGTGCATCTCTTCCATTCAATTCACTCCATGTTTTCAATCCTGTTTACTTCTTTACAGCTGTTAACACAATGGGGGCAAAGCTTCCAAGGAATGACTATTGATGGCTGAGGGAACCTAGAGTCTAATTGCAGAACAATTGCCATGATGTCATGTGCAGATTTTATATGATGTTCACGAGCAGCTGGTTATGAATAACTGCAGATTGTATAAAATGGCTATAAAGGTTTTGTTCTACTTGTAAAGCTGTTGTCTCCACTGTCAAAAGCTTGTGGATGTAACTGTCTGGGTATACTCATAGCATAAAATGAGTTTGTGTTGTGGAAAAAAAAAATCATAAGCCTTTGCCAAAGTGATTCTTATCATGCATAGACTGAAGACAAGCACAGCTCTAGCAATGTGATTCTAGATGATGATAACCAAAGCAGCTCTCTTCTCTGCATTTGCATACCGAGATTTGGTGGAATTTTCAACAGCAGCAAAAGTAGTTCTTGCCAGACTGTTGATGTGCAGCATGACTGCGAGGCTGGTAGAAAATTTCCCCGTGGAGGAAAATCTTGCCAGTGAACGTGATCAGTCTGGTAAAAAGGGAAATGCAAATTTAATGCAAGATGGCATTTCTCCCTGTGGAAGTGCCAAAGTCTTTCTCTAATTGTGAAAACTGGTCAGGAGGAATTAAAACCACATGCAGCAAAACACAAAGGTATGGGAACACTCACCTTGTGAGAGTATTTATGGACATGTTTTCATTATGGCACAGATGTACATATTTCTGAAGATAATAATCCAAGGCTGCTCAACTAAATATTCTGCTGTTTCTTCTTCTTTTCTTTTCTCTTTTTCTTCCAGAAACCAGCAAACATTCTGGTAATGGGTGAAGGGCCTGAAAGAGGAAGAGTCAAAATAGGTAAACATTCTGAGGAAATGTCATTGCACAGCTAAGAAATGATTTCAATATTGCACCTTCAGCATGATAGGAAAATAAATCATGGAATCATAGAATGGCTTAGGTTGGAAAGCACCTCGGAGATCATCTGCTCCAACCTCCCCACCATGGGCAGGGACACCTCTCAACTAGACTCAGCTGCTCAAGGTCTCATCCAGCCTGGCCTTGAACACCCCCAGGGAGGAGGCATCCTCTGGGCAACCTGCTCTGGAGTCTCACCACCCTCATACTGAAGAACTTCTTCCTAAAATCCGGTCTAAACCTCTTCTCCCTCAGCTTCAAACCATCCTCCTTGTCTTATTGCCAGGCATCCTTATGAAAAGTCCCTCTGCAGCCTTCCTGTAGGATCCCTTCAGGTATTGGAAGGCAGCTCTGAAGTCCCCTTGGAGTCTTCTCTAACTTGAACACCCCCAGCTCCCTCAGCCTATCCTCATAGCAAAGGTGCTCCAGCCCTTGGGTCATCTTTGTGGCCCTCCTCTGGACTCACTCCAACATTTTTGTGTCCCTCTTATGCTGGGAAAACTAGAACTGGATTCATTATTCGAGTTGGGGTCCCACAAGAGCAGAGTAAAGGAGCAGAATCACCTCTCTTGCCTTGTTGGCCACACTCCTCTTGATACAGCCCAGGATACAGTTTGCCTTCTGGGCTGCATGAGAGCACTGCTGGACAGTGGCTGTGGCCAGGATTCTTCTGACTTCTGCTGTGATTAGTTAGTATAACTTTGTCTTATAAATGAAGTAACTGGAATTTAGCCACAGATAAATTTGGCACACTGTTATGAATATCTTGTTGCTTACTTAAACCCTTTGATTTTTACCTTTCAATGGTTTTTTGCAATACTGTTACATTTTGATTAAATGTATTCAAATGTTAATTGTTAATTATTTTTTTTTCCCCTCCAGCTGATATGGGTTTTGCAAGATTGTTCAACTCACCTTTGAAGCCATTGGCAGACTTGGATCCAGTTGTGGTTACATTCTGGTACAGAGCTCCAGAGCTGTTACTTGGAGCCAGGCATTACACAAAGGCCATTGGTAAGTTCTATGTAAGAAAGAGTTTTGCCTTTACCTTTGGTGAAGGGGGGTTGCCTTGCAAAAGATATGAGGATGGCAGTTGCAGCTAAGGCTGACATTGATCTTCCTATCTTCCTTCTTCCTGAGTTGCAGATCTGAAAGGTAACACATGAGTATCTGAAGAAACTTACCCAAATGTCCTCCAGAAACCTTTGCAGTGGCTCTGAGGGGACCCTATTTGTGTCCTGTTTATTCTCCATGACGCTATGCAGTCTGTTTGCCTCCTTCCACTGGTGACTTGGTGCCCCAACCAGAGTGTATCTTCCCCTCTGAGGCCAGTGTCACCCTGCAGACTGAGTGCTGGGTGGCAGCACCCTCCCCCTGGAGCTGTGTCTCAGTTGAAGCCTCTGATTTCTCAGGGTATCTTTTCCAGTGGGTGCTGGGATGGAGCCTTGCAGTACTGTCCCCGTGGTTGTGGCACAGTCTGCGGTAGTTCAAAGCAAACTCAGGGACTGCTTCACATCTGGCACTGTGCAAACTGGGATGCTGACACCTGAAGGCTCTGTTTGCTTCACCCTGTAGTGGGTGAAAACAGTTACAGGAAATTATTAAAGACAATACCATCAGGATTGCCTTGAACACCTGTAAGTTAGGTGCTTAAACTGCCCTGACTGTGGTGAGTTTGTGAAACGTGGCTACGAGAGGACCAGGTGACTGAGTGACCTGCCTGTATGGTGCTGGAAAATTACCTTAGCTGACAGTTACCTGGTTCTGAGATACTGTTTTGTTTGCAGATTGAGGTGCAAGATAGGTGCCGTTATCTCAGGATATCTATTTAAGAATGAATGAGTGTAGTGCTGTTGGGTTTTTTTAATTATGTCATAAATTACTTGGCTTTAGCCCTGAGGGAGCTGTAGTCTATACTGAAACACAGACAGGGAGTCCCTATGAAACTTCCAAGGCTGCTGCTGCTTCAGAGAGAGCTGGGTTTGCTAGTGGTGTATTGTTCCTGAGGCTTTTATTTCTTATAGCAGACTCTCGCCAATGAATCTCCAGAAGGGATGCGAGTAGGTTGTCTGGTACCTGATGTGCAGTGTGAGCAGCCAGAGTGGTTTGGGCAGCAAAATAAAAAAGATGGAAAGGGGGGAAAAAAAAAGGGAAGTTGCAAGGTGAGGTTTGACAGCTGACTGAAGAATTTGGAGGAGCACATGACTGAAAAGAATAAAGGCACCTGGAGGTGATCTGTGTGCAGCTTTAAGGCAAAGGGAAGAAGGGATAACACAACGGCAGGGATGATGTTCATGCAGTTTGAGTCCAGACTTGTGTTTTGCTTCTAGCATTATGTGCACTTAAATAAAAGGTAATCTTAATGAGCTAAGCACTCTAGTGAGGGTTTAGCTTCGGTGCTAATGGTTTTGGCAAAGGGCATAACTCTTAAAGCTCTCTCTTAAATCTCTGTGCAAGAAATGCAATTTTTACATCTCGTAATATTACATAATTATCATTCTGTCCTGTAATTCTCAGGAGGTCTGATGTATTGCTTTTAGTAATAACTCACAAATTATGTAAGAGTTTCAGTTAACTGCTCTTCAGTTGGAAATAATAATTTAGAAGAAAGGTGATTAAATATGGCAATTTATGAACAAGGAAATGACAGCCTAGTTGGTGTAGCTGCTTATTTGCCATAGCTATTTTCCTAGGCCTTTTATATAATACACAATTTTGTGTAATTACTAAATACCAATAAAATCAGGCTAAAAGCAATGTCATGGCAGCTCTACTCTGTTCTCTTCCAATTTTGTCATTGTGAGAAGTATTTTTGTTTGAATTTGCTGGGAGTGCACTGTCATCAGTTGCCTGCTGCAACACACCGAACATTGTCCAATGGCTGCTACATAATTCAGATGCTTGCTTAGGATTTTACTGCTTTATCCTTGATTTTATTTTACTCTCTTCCTTATCTCAACTTCTCATATAATGTAAAATACTAGAAATACAGAGGGACCTCGACAGGCTGCACAGATGGGCAGAATCCAACGGTATGAGACTGAACACATCCAAGTGCCGGGTTCTGCACATTGGCCACAACAACCCCAGGCAGTGCTACAGGCTGGGGTCAGAGTGGCTGGAGAGCGGCCAGGCAGAGAGGGACCTGGGGGTACTGGTTGATGGTAGGCTGAACATGAGCCTGCAGTGTGCCCAGGCAGCTAAGAGAGCCAATGGCATCCTGGCCTGCATCAGGAACGGTGTGGCCAGCAGGAGCAGGGAGGTCATTCTGCCCCTGTACACTGCACTGGTTAGGCCACACCTTGAGTACTGTGTCCAGTTCTGGGCCCCTAGGTTTAGGAAAGATGCTGACTTGCTGGAACGAGTCCAGAGAAGGGCAACAAAGCTGGGGAGGGATTTGGAACACAGCCCTGTGAGGAGAGACTGAGGGAGCTGGGGTTGCTTAGCCTGGAGAGGAGGAGGCTCAGGGGTGACCTTATTGCTTTCTACAACTACCTGAAGGGAGGCTGTAGCCAGGTGGAGGTTGGTCTCTTCTCCTAGGCAACCAGCACCAGAACAAGAGGACACAGTCTCAAGCTGTGCCAGGGAAGGTTCAGACTGGATGTTAGGAAGAAGTTCTACACAGAGAGAGTGAATGCCCATTGGAATGTGCTGCCCAGGGAGGTGGTGGAGTCCCCATCACTGGAGGTGTTCAGGAGGAGACTTGATGGGGTGCTTGGTTGCATGGTTTAGTTGATTAGGTGGTGTTGGGTGATAGGTTGGACACAATGATCTTGAAGGTCTCTTCCAACCTGGTCTGGTCTATTCTATATTCTTATTATCCTGGATATTGTCTGCTCTGGTGACCAGTTCAGTTTTGTTCTTGGCATAAAGCCTGTAGGCTTGCATGTAAATAATTCTCATACATGATCAAAGAATGAAATTAGAATTTGACTTTTGTCTCACTCAGGATTTTTGTCTTTGTTTTCTGGACATAATTGTAGTTGCTTTGGGGAAAACTGGAGGAAAATTGGGCTGAATACTGCTTAAAAAATCCTTTGTATTGCAAGCCAGTATAAAAGCATGTTTCATTATTTAGAGGTAGTTGTTCAGTGACATCTTTCTCCTTTATTTAATTTGTTCCTTCATAGTAGTGTAATCTACTTTGCATTTATTTGCTTGCAGAGCAAGTAGTTGCTCAGCACATTTACAACCTCATGTTTTAAGGAGGTACAAGAGTCAGAAAAATACTGCAGCTGAAAAACAGGAACAGCTTTTGCTTCCTGCATGTTAAAAGGATAGTAAAAAGCCCATGTTAGGGTTTCATGGGGAATAATATTCAGTTTCCTGAACTGTGAACATTTGTAATCTAAGGCCTACTTGTTAGTAAAATTACTTATATAATCTGCTGCCATAGTTACAAGCAGCTAACTTACCAGCTGAATACAAATTGGGTAAACAGTGGTGTAGAAGCCAAAGGTCACTTTCTGTTCTGTTACCACAATATAAGTCTGTACTGAATTTATTGTAGGCTGTGGAAGTTGCTCTGCATTTTCAGCACCACAATTTAACAGCAGAATGTGTTCCCACATCTTCACCAGATCCTAACACTGTAGCAAAGAAGCAAAGCATGTAAACAAAAGAAACTTCAGCAAGCTTCAGGTGAAATGAAGTAACTGAAAATGTAGAATGCTTGTGTTCATGGAAGCAGTAATCCAGTTACTGAACTTTTAGAAGGTCTCCAGCACAACAGAAAATGCCTTGATACTCAAAATACTAAAGAGACAAGGCTGAAGTGGGAGTCAAAGTACAATGTTCCTTCCATTAATGGGCAAAGACTTCTGCACTGTAATTTGAAGGAAACTGGAGGAAAACAACTGAGGCAAAATGAAGGAAAAGGTGAGCTCGTTTTTGGTTTGAAAGGAGACATTAATCAGATTATTTTTCACTCTGGAAACATCAAAATGGGAAAGAATGTTTTAGTAAGCAGAGTAAGTAGTAAGAACTCATCACAGACTTTTAATAAAGCATGTGGCAGTCTCTATTATGATTCATTCTGGGGCATCTTGTAGCATAGTAACAAGGAAATAGTATGATTAAGACTTGAGTTTATCAAGTTGCAGCTTGTATAGTTAGCAGTGTTATCAAACAGGAGCATGCTGTCTTACCTCTCTTTACCACTTGCCTTACTGAAAGCAGTAGTGTGTGATAAATGCCATCAGATGACTTACAGTATTTTAGATGCAGTGGATTTTGTTGGCAAAAGAATTCTTTAGAGTGATCATTCAATCACATGTTAAACAAGACTAAAAGGCTGTCCTGCACCAAAAGGGATGCTACTGTTTGTTGTGACAACAATATATCTGAGAACCTGAGAAATCACTATTGCTTAGTTACCTTTCCCCCCCTTGTCTAGCTGATAGGTCAGCAGGAATGTCAGAACTGGCCATGTGGCAACTTCATTTACCAGCCTGAACAAGGGTTAAGCACAGAAGAACTGTAATGCAAAGCTTGGGCAGTGCACTGTCGCCTCATCCTGTTTCCAGGCTGACACATGGTTATGGAAGCTGGAAATGTGTGAAGGGTATAAGCAGATATCAAAATGCCTTCAGAAGCAAATGTGACAGGAAAGTATTAGGTGTATCAGAGGGTATGAGTTTATAAGGAATGCTTGGATCTGTCAGTTTCAGCAACTCCATTTGACTTCATGCAGGGAAAAAAAGAGAGGGAAATGTCTGGGGTGTATTATGTGGGATTTAGGCTGGAAATCTGTGCATGTGCATTCCATACTGCCTGTGCAGCGAGCCCCAGACGTTCCGAGCGCATCAGATGTCCTTACTCTGTGTGCACAGATTGTTGGCACGCTGGCCAGGCTGTGGGGCCTCTGGAAATCTTGGCCTGATGCCTAAAGCTCTTTTGGTCTCTTGTTCTGAGAGGGTTGGGAGGAAGGCAGGAAAGAATAGGACCTATCTGGAAAGGCTGGTAAACCAGAAATTACAGACTGGGCCAAGCAGAGGTTGGAATGTTTTCAGGACAGATGTACAGGGGAGGTTCCTGCCTGTGGTCTGCGGAGCCATGGCAGATTGAGGACTGCTTTGAAACATCCATGACAGGGGAGTAAGAAGAGCAAATCCACAGCCTTCTGTGGGCTGCATAGGGGTCCAGATTCCTGTTTGTGAGAGGTGGTGATCTGGGGGGATGGGGTTGTGGCAAAACTAGAAAAGTAAAGTAGAGAAGTTGGGGGGGAAAAAAACCCTTCATTTATGCATTCTGAAAAGGCAAACCCTGGCTACACCGGGAAGGGAGCCTTGTTCCTGCCCTGGGCAATGTTCTACGACATGGGAAGTAATTGGATTCAGATGATATTTTGTGGTAAACTTGTTTTGGCATGTGGTAAACTTTCTTCATTTTGATTATCACAGTTGTTCTCATGCTTTTTCTGAGAGGCAAAATATTTTAATACCAAAGATTAATTGTTGCTCTCTTATCTAGTTATTGCAGGTTACTGGATGATTTACTGCTGCTTTTCCCTCTTGCTTGACAGTGATCTTTAAAATACTATACATGTTTGGGTCTTATTTTTCCCCCTCCTTTCTTTTAAAGACAACAAAACATTTTCTGTGCTCTGCAGTCTCATAACTGCAATCACCTAAACACTGAAGAGTTTTGTAAAGGATTATTAGGTCACTTAAATAGAATATTTTAAAGCTACATGAATTAGCGTTTTGGGAAACTTGAGGTGCTGACAGCAGCTCGAGGAATATCATCCCCAGAATTGTTGCCCACTTTAAACCATTCACAGCTTTGAATGTGTACTAATTCCTGTATACTTCTAACTGCTTTATTGCTCTTGTGTTGATGTCCAGAAATCATCTAGGAAACTGGTGGTCCTTGTCAACTCTGAAAAGTCTTGAGAGGTGTGTTGGAGTGTGTGCTAGCTTAATTAAGTCAAGAGAGTGAGCACAGTACAGTGGGTCAGACCTGTCTCTGCTGTTGTAAAATCGATGGAGGTACTCTAATATGGGGCAGACAGTACAGTTTTATCTCTTAGAACAGTAAGCTGGGTCTCGGGAGACTTGGATTTAAATACTGGTCCAGTCCCAAGTGTTTTATGTAGCTTGCAGCATGTAATTTAATCCAGCCTATGTGCTGTTTCATTATGTGTAAAGTAGGAGTGCTACTTGGTAGTATTGTCCTGAAGACAAAAATCAGTTAATGATATTAGGGAGCTTCAGCAGAAGTGTGTGAGGGTTTATTCTTGTTAACTCAGTGAGGGGATGAACCTGAGAAGCTGGGATGTCACTTAGCATCTGCACAGTCTGGACAGTGAAAAAAGAAAAGAGAGCTACCAAATCTTCTCCTAATGTAGAAAGGGAACATGAATGATTGCATGAAAAAGCAGGACTCAGCATCTGGAGAGGGTTGGGAGATTAATTTTACCCACTTTCTCTTTATACTCCATTCCATACATGTCAGCTGGGAGACAGTTGTGGTTCTTTGGGGTGCACTGCAAATACCTGTTCCTCTTACATGCAAGCAGGTGAAGGGTTTGGTGCAGAGCTGAACTTCCAGCTTAGAGGTGCTTGATCTGCATTTATTTTTCTAAGGCTTCCTTTGCAAAGCAATTGGCTGAAGGCTGATTTCATTTATTTAAATGAAACATCAGGTTGCCATTGAAAGATCCAAAAGATGATCTGTTACAAAACCTGATCCTGTACACAGTTTACACTAGCTAATTAGTGCAGTAATGAAGGCTTTTGGAATGCTCTGTTTATTACTGTATCTAAAATGTTCACTTGCAAGAGTTGCTTTTGGTTGAAAACCAAGTATCTACTATTATAACAAGGTGCATACTGCTGGTGCAGAGGCATTTCTTTAGCTAATCCAATCAGTTTGACCTTCAGGCATGATAATTTCAGCAGCATCAGCTGAAGCTTTCAGCACTACAGCACTGATTCAGTAGAATGACTTGTTCTCAAGACAGGTGGGATTGCTTCCCATGTAGGCTTCTTGGCAATAGCTGTGACTGACAGCAGAATTCATTTCACAGCAGTTTATTTTGTTGCCTATCCAGTCAATAGATTTGCTTAGAATTATGTAAAAGTGCCTTATTAGAAATCAGCCTGGATCCCTTAGTAAAAAGCAAAGTTAAGCTGTTGTAAAGCACTGTTTGGAAGGACAAATAAGCCTCTGTGTGCTGAGATGTAAGATTTCTTCATGTGCATTCCCCTCTGTGGACTGAAGTAGGGTAGGAATCAAAAGCTTCAGTAACTCCCAGAGAAGCCTGTCATGGGTTGTGGATTGGAATAGGCCAGGAATTACTCTTCACACATGTTCCTTGTTATAACTGCAGTCTACCAGATAGCAGGCCTCTTGCCCACCTGATGTTAGCTCTGAAGGTGTTGACATGCTGGACCTAGTAAAAAGTAGTAATGGTTAATGACACAAGCCAACTGAGAGCACACAACAGATTATGCACTCACTGTCCCTCTTCATTTAGCATGGAGAGGTCACCTGCAAAGAGCTCCACTGGGTACAGAAAAACTGGTTTGTTCTGCATTTAATTAGGAAAAATGTATTTCCTTTCCAAAGAATATGCACTGCTCTCTTCTCATTCACTACAGTTCAGAAGAGCACAGAAAATGCCAACAATTTGCTAATGTGCTGTGCTCTGTGTACAATATAGATGATATGATATTGGACACCTGCAGTGGTGGAATAAGATGGGTGTGGGGGGGGAAATGGAAGAGGAGAGAGTGAATTAATGCTGAAGCACCACAGTTAGGAATCAGGAGTTCCAGACCTTGCAGATCAGATTATATCATCAGTCAATTTTTTTCATAAGATCAGTTCAAATGCCAAGCTGTGGATGTCCCCTGAAAAGCTCTGTGAATACTGTGTCACCAAGCAGCAGCTTATCTTGCCTGCTCTTAATTCTTTCATCATTACAGGTTGGCAACCATTTCAGTATCAGACCTGCCTAATACTTTGCAGTGACCTCTGCAGTGTACCTTTCATACTTTGTTTTCTTGCTGCAGTTGCTGGATACTTGGGAAGGGGGAGTAGCCCTGAAGCTACAAAGCTGCCTTTTGTGTCACCCATTACATTCCTGGTGGTTTTGATGAGTTGCCACTGAAAGAAGATTTTTCTTTCTGCTTTTGTTTCTGTGAAAAGCTTTGGCAGCCTGCCAGAGTACCTCTTGGGCCCTCTGAGGTATAAGCAGTGCTGGAACAAAAGCAGCAGTATGTTCTTTACTGCATCTTGGAGATACTGGAGCTGGCATAAAAATAATAGTTCTCTGCCATCTCTGACGCATGTGAAGGCTTAGGACTGGGAAGAAAATGGGGCTGTAACACACTTTCCCTTGCCAGAATGCAGCACTTGTCCAACTGACCCAGTTCCCTGCCATGGAGTGGCATTCTGGAAGATGAACTGAAGGAAGATGGAACCATCACTCTATTCTGTCTCTCAAGGTTATAACCTGCTCTACTGCCAGCTAATGTGCTGCTTCTGTACTACATGAAGCAGCAGTTTTTGGAGACACAAGTGAAGAGCTAAAGAATTCCTGATGAAAATGTGGTATATAGGATTTGGGGAGGTCAGGGGAGGAGTGCACTCTCTGTATTAACTACAGAGACCAGCAGTGGGGACTCAGTGCCAGCATGGCTCTGCTCTCATGTACTTCACCTCATGGAGGAGCAGAGTTTTGCATTTTGCTGTGTCACATCAAGGAGGTTTCTCAGTTTGGCTTTGCTGTTAACCAGAATACTAGAATTTTTGTTCTTTAAGAGAGAAAGGTGAGTCTGGATGGAGCACTACAGACAGTGAGGGAGAGGCTGGGCAAGTCCTCATTAGTCTGTTAATCCCAGTGAGCATTGAAGAAAGCCATGAAAACCAAGAGGGCTGCAGCTCCTTTGACCTCTGTATAAACCATCTGCAAAAGGATTTGGCTATCTATTATGAAAATGAATTAATAAATACTGGTAAATGAAAATGCTGTTCTTGAAGTAATAAGTAATTTCCCTTCTAAAGTAGATAATTTATGCCTACTACCCGGGCAGGATTTGTGATTAATAAGCTGCATTAGCTGCCTCAGCAGATAAAATCTGGAGAGGTAAAGATCTTGTTTTCATGCAGATAAGACTAATAAGAAAATCAAAGGGAGATAAAACCCTGAGAAAGTAATGCCATACACAGAGCAAGTTATGCCCTGGCAAAGCTGTAAACTCTGAATGAAGTGTTACCAGGTTTTCCTTTAAAGGAAGTAGGGTGAAAGACTTACACATTGAGACATCCTAAGCTCCACACCTGCAACATGATGGAGATGGAACTGCCCCATTTTGGCAAAGAGAGTGTGATGGCTCTTTTTTCATTCCCTATATAGAGAGCAGTGCTTTTGTCTTTATTCAGGAGACCATGTGTCTCACAGGCAGCATGGGCTAGACACCACACTGACAGCAGGTAGGGGTTTGAGTCTCAGATTACTTGCAATAAGCAAGGGACTTCTCTTGGTGTTCTCATTCATCTGAATCTAATGAACCAAACTTCAGTTAGTTTTGTGTTCTTGTTGGGTTTTGGGGCTCTGTGTGTGTTTTGTTGTTGTTGCTTTTGTTTGTTTTATCTCCTGGATGTATAAATTAAGGGTAAATAGTTTTCTATATTTATATTACTAAATTTGATAAGATTCCAACATCAACTACCAGGCAAGTCTCCACACTCTTCTGTTCAGCAGTCTATGCTCATTATTCATCTGATCTCAACATCTTTTTCCATAGTACTATCCCAGACATGCATTTGGAATGGGCTGCCCAGGGAAGTGGTGAAGTCACCATCCCTGGAGGTGTTCAAGAGGGGACTGGACATGGAACTTGGTGCCGTGGTTTAGAAGTCATGAGGTCTTGGGTGACAGGTTGGACTTGATGATCTTTGAGGTCTCTTCCAACCTTATTGATTCTATGATCCTATGTATATGTCAAAGGAGCAAATCCATTTCTTTTCTGCTAGTAACCTTCTGCTCACTGACAAATTGACACTTCCATGTCGGGATACATAACAAAGCATTTGGGTACTACAGAACACTAAGCTGGTAGTGATAGTAACTTGACCAAATATTTGTAGTCTAGACATTTCTTCTCCTGTCAATGATACCAATCTTCTTGTGTACAATAGAGTTAATTTTGAGTATACAATTAATGAGGCAAATATGAAATGAAGATTGTTACTTCCATTAAAGCATCACCTTACTGTGCTGCCTTTGCTCTTTCTCCTTCTGTATGCATGAAATGTAGATGAGAGTTTCAGTGTTGTTCCAGTGGGAGTCAGTTGTCAAGCAGGGGGTTTATTATTTATTTATTTTTTAAAGTATGTTGATCCCTCTCTTGATTAAAATGAAGACCTTGGGTTTCCATTTTACCTCTCACTGTTTGGCTACACATATCAGCCGTTAGTCTTTTCCTTCTCAGTATTGATTTAATCACCAATCATCCATTTGGAATGGTCCTGAAATGTGCTAGAACTTCAATTTCCCTCTATTTTCATGGTGGATTTGTGGTTTGGGTTTAATGGTCAGCTGAGTGCCCTTGAAGTTGTGATGTCAGCAAATGTTATGTAGACTCCTGGCATAACTGTGAATATGTTGAGCGCTGGACTGCCAGGGTACAACTGGAAACACAATTTGGAGACTCTCATTTTGGGTTGGGGAGGAAAACAAAAACCTGCACATTTTACCTTTTTTAATGTTTCCTGTTCATGCATTCTTTTTACAGTCCTGTGTGTAATTATACTGTGAGGCACTTTTCCTTGCTGTGCTTGTACAGAGTGTTGAGAAACTGTGCAGAAACAAGCAGCAGAGTGATGAAGCACGGTAAATTTGCATGAATTATCCCCCTTCTTCCTCAGATATTTGGGCAATTGGCTGCATATTTGCTGAACTGTTGACTTCAGAACCTATATTTCACTGTCGTCAGGAGGACATCAAAACAAGTAATCCCTTTCATCACGATCAGCTGGATCGCATTTTCAGCGTAATGGGATTCCCTGCAGGTAATTTACTTTTGCTAAAGCAGCAGACACAGTGCTCCTGAGTTGATGTCTTTTCTAAAGGAAACGACTGGCTGTTTGCATAGGTAGAAGGAGCTGCCAGCCTGATGGATTTGACGTGCTGACAATCACAGAACAATGGCACTGGCCGGCAAAGTCAAACAACTGCTGTTATTTCTTCTTGTGTAATTACTTTAACCTAAACTTGCAGAATTGTAAATGCTTCTCCTTTCCCCCCACCCCCTTCCCCTCACCCCAAAGATAAAGACTGGGAAGACATAAGGAAGATGCCAGAATATCCAACTCTTCAGAAAGACTTTAGGAGAACAACGTAAGTGACGATAACGCAACAGCAGTCAGATAAGCAGAAACTGGCTCCATCCTCTCACTGTTTGGGGAGGGGATGTTGGAGTGTTTGGGTTTAATGCTGTGGCAGCTGCCCTGGTTTTGGTAGCTGTTTTGGTTGATATTCTCTCCCTCAGCTGCTTATTAAAAGCATCACCTGAGTGGCCACCTCACTTCTCTAGAAGGGTTGCCATAAGTGCAATTTAATCTATGGCAGGCACAGACAAATCAGCTTACTTAGACCACTTGTGTTAGCTGTTGAAGATGACTTCATTCATTTTGGGTGAGCAAGAATGAGGAAGCACCTTCCTGGTCCTTTTGACCAGCAGATAGGTGAAAACAGTGGAACTGGACAGAAATTTCCATCGAAGGTGACATGCTGCCATGCAAAGCCTGTCTGAGGATTTTCCTCTTTTAGCTTCCTGGTGCTCTGATAGATCAGAGGGTGTAAGGAGCAACACAGCCTCTTGCAAGGCAGAGGATTGGATTTGGATTCTGTTTCCAGCTCTGCCATAGATTCATTATGCTGGCTTTAGAAAAGATATGAGGCTTATCTGTGCATGGAGCCTCTTTCTTTTGACAGTGACTATAGATAGCCACTGGATTTGTAGATTAAAGGCAAGGCACATGGCATACATATCATGTTGGGTGGGAGACAGAATGGCAAATTAACCCCTCTACCAAACTGCACCTCAGCTGTTGTGCTGTTAGGAGCTGCTGTGTGCTTTCTGTGGCAGAGTTGCTGTGGCAAACTGGAGTGTAAACTTCAAGCTGAGTTTCTCTGCCATATATCCATGTCAAAGGCTTATCCATGGTCCGTGAAAATACTCTGTGGACAGTTGTTGATAGTCCTGTTAGTGCAAACCACATTTTGTCTGCAGCTGCTAGATAAATGCCTGATCTATCTTCTGATAGCAGTTCTTTTTGCAATTCACTTAAGGACTGGGCAATATTTTGTGGTTGGTTTTGGTTTTCAATATTCACTTGGTACAATTCCATGTTCTTAATGCTGCATGATTTCAGAAATGTCTTTGTTCAACTGTATTTTTCAGATATGCCAATAGTAGCCTCATAAAATACATGGAGAAACACAAAGTCAAGCCTGACAGCAAAGTTTTTCTTTTGGTAGGTACTTGGAAGTCAGTGTGGTGCTAGGTATGGAATGCATTGCTGTTCTTCAGTCTCATTGTAATGAACACCGATGTTAAAGTCTGAGAAGTGAAGATTCATTGTTTCCGTCCTTAAAGTCATAGGGAGAGTTCTGGTCATGTTCAGTCTCTTCTGACACAGTTTTCCTGTTGTGTCAGCAGCACAGAACAGTATAAAAGCTATACACAAGCCATAGCCAAGCATCATTATGTAAAAATCATGCTTTATGAAAGCTGAATTCAGTCTTGCTACAGCACAGGGGTTCAGCCCTAGCAAGTCATGCTGCCTGACACGGTATTTCTTAGGGGAGAAGTGCTTCACAGCCTTAGTGCTTTGATGGATGTGCATTCTGGTTCTGGGGATCTTCACTGAACAAGCAATGCCAATTTAGGCTTGTGTGGACAAGCCACAAATAATTTAACAGTCCACAGTCCAAGACATATAAGTCATAGATTGAAAAATGATAGTTTGATAAGCTTTTTGTTGTTTTGAATGTTCTGCTTTGCAGCTCCAGAAGCTTCTTACTATGGACCCTACAAAGAGAATTACCTCAGAGCAGGCTTTGCAGGACCCCTACTTTCAAGAGGATCCTCTGCCTACATCAGAGTATGTATTCCTTCTTCCATGCTCTTCAGGGGTGCTCTTCAGGGGTGTCTTCTCTTTGCTAAATGCTAATCCCTGAAATGAGACAACAGCTGAAAAATTCACAAATACCTATCTGTATCCACAGGAAGCAGTAGCACAGGAATGCTCAGTAGAAACTGTTAGTGTGGTACTGAAGGGTCTGTATCTACTGGTGCCAGAACCAAGTGGTCATGGACAATAACCCAGTACCACACTAATGTTGTAATTCTGAATGTACTATTAAAGCTTGTATGACATGATTTCAGTATTTAGAGAATGAATCTGTTCCCTGTTCTGTTCTGGTCAAGATCCATTGGTCATTTTGTTATTATGGTATCATCAATCCATGGGGAGCTATGGCTGCCATAAGCATTAAAGAATGTTCCAAATCCCATTAGTCAGCTGAACTGAAAAGCTTTTTTTCCCCTCCTTCTCTAAACAAGACCTGAGAAGCTCTGTAGTTGTGGTTGGCAGATATGTTTCAGCCCACTGTAAGCCAAGGCAGGCTCCTAAGACATTAATACTCTTTGGATCAGGTCCTCTGTGCAGTGCATGTTGCAACTAGGTGTTGTAGAACCTCTGACACTCTGTTTGTTCGTTTTGCCATCTGGATCAACAAGTGGTCGTTCTGGCATTCAGGCATGCTCAGCCATGCCATGATTTCTAAATGATGGCCTCATGCCAACAGCACAGGGAGCTGACATTACAATCAGCACAGTGCTACTCACTTACGGCATCAGGGCTCATGAGGCACAAGGAATTGCGTTACAGTCACTTGGGTCTAATACAGCATTAAGCAAATGTATGTCATATGTAGCTGTTTGTGGAGTGTTTGCTGTTTACTGTGTTTCAGTGTATTTGCTGGCTGTCAGATTCCGTATCCTAAAAGAGAATTCCTCAATGAAGATGAACCTGAAGAGAAAGGGGATAAGGTATAAATACACTTTGCTTTCTTCCTTTCTTTTAAGCATGTCATAAGAGTGAGTCATGGTGCTGCCATACAAAAATGTGTGAAAGGGGAAGAGTTAATAAAAAAATATGTTTTCCAGGCAAGGCTCTCATAAAACTGCTTCCCAGAGAGGTGGAAAGTATCAGATGGCTTTGGGGTGTCTCAGGCAGTATCACCAGCATGGTTTGTCCTGACCTGTGGAGCGTGAGCTGGATGGGTTGTTCTGCAGCAGGAGCCTGCTTTCAGCTGCTGTCATTCCAGGAGGACCTTGCTATCTCCTCCTGCACTGCAGGATGAAAGTACATTGTGACCAGAAGACAGGAATGGCATTTCCATTGTATGAGTGGCATACATCCAGCCATTTGAAAATAGATGGCTGTCAGGGTCTCAAATAAATAGTGGCAGCCTGCTTCTGGCGCTGCGTCAGACCATTGCATCCATCTGCATGCAGTTTCCTGATGATGTTTTAAGGGCTCTCAGACAAAGGAGTAATAAGGAGCATGAACTGCTCTGGAGGTGACAGTCTGCTCTGAATACTCTTGCCCATAGCTCCATAGACACGAGCAAGAGCTTACTTGTGTGCACAGTGAATTTTGGTGTGTGCAGCATAATGTGACCTGCTTTGTACGCGTAGCTCAGCTGTGCTGCGTGACCCTGGTGCTTGTCCCTTCGTGCTGTGAAGGCTGGACAATGGTGCTGTAGTATTTGGAAACAGCTTGTTGTTCTCACTTCACAGTGTATCATGAGACACCAGCAGCTTCAAACTGTGATTGTCTGAGGACTAGATGAGCACTGTTAGTCTTTAGGAGAAGGCACTCAACTACATGCATCTTCTGTCTGCAGACCTTCTGTGCAACATGAGAAACTGGCTGAGTTTGCAAGTGTGCCCCTCACAGTAGATTTCAGGCAGCACATTTTAGATTTGGAGCAGATAGTTTGTATTCTTCTGTACTAGGAACCTGGTAAGATCCTGGCCTCTTGGATCTAGGTAGTTTTTGCAAAGAGAAGAAGCAGACCCCTAAGCAAAAATTCAGTGAAAGTCATGATACTGATTGGTTGTAATTATTTACTAGCTTTGCTTCAACTCTCAGAGCTTCCAAACCAGGAACACACCTTGTGATTTAAAAGGTCTCTGCCTTTTCTTATGTCAGGGTGCTTAAAAGTAAATATCTGTCTTTTTCCTGGGAGTGCTGGGGGGAAACAGTGACCTGTTTATATTCAAAACAGCCATTATAGAAATGGCCTTTGAGGTCGTTGTGGACAGTCAGGGATTTATGCACACTCCCAACTGAACTTGTTTCAGACCATTTAGGTAATCTGTCAGCCACTGACCCATTGACTGTGTTCCCACAGTGTAGAAACGTGAAGGTAAAGGATATTTTGAGCCTTGATTCTGTGCCACATTTTGTTTCTTTACGATGTTGTTGCAAGTGAAAGGATTTGTTTGTTTATTTTTTCTGGTTTGTTTTTAAACCCATAAATATCTGCATGGTCCTTTGGAAACCTACAGGAGCTGTCCATGTTTGTTTATCTGGAGCTTGCCTCTAAGTTTGAAGAACCTTTAACATAAGCATCTGGTTCTTCAAAGTGGTTAACAGGGGTAGTCAGCAAAGCTCCAGCGAGTGAAAAGATTATTTCTCATGCAGGTTCTGTTAGGCAAGTTTCTGCTGGGTTGGTTTCTAGGGAGGACTGGAATTTCCTTTTGGTAATTCATGCCCAAGAGGTGCCATGTAGCAATATGTTGCTACCTGTAGAGCTTATACAAGTTTCTTCATTTAGGAGCCACCACGAACGAGGGTGATCTGAGGACAGTGTTTTTTGCAGGTGTGAACTGGTTGTGTGTGCTATGGTGGTGCAGCTAGACCTCAGCCAGATCTCAGTCTCTACCCAGGTGATAGCAGTAGTAGCTGCACAGAGGAGCAAGCTCAGACTAGTCAGGTAAATTCTGTGCTAATATCCAGAGCACAAAACATGGAACCTGTGACAAACTCTTGTCTGTAATGGTGAGAGGTCCTGCAGTTCTTGTTTATGCTTAACAGAGTTGCTGGTTTTCAGCTCTCACAGTAGCCACCACCTCACTTGCATCCCAGCACCCCTATGAGGAACACACATTGTGGAATTCTAGCGCAAATGCTGCCTTGGTTATTGGTGTTTGTTTGTGTCAGTGAAGCTCAAACCATTCTGAAAAGATAAATTTGTTCTTTTTTTTTTAACAAGCCATCTTGATTAATTTTTAATATTACTGACATTTCAATCTCCTGGGAAACCAAATCTGACTGAGAGAGGATTTGAGGGCTAGAAGCAGGAGGCTGCATTATTGGGCTTGCTAAATGTAGAAAGGAAATGCAAGCTGCCTCTTCAGACTTTGAACACACCAGGCTTCTTTGTGATCTTAAATGAGCACATCATTGCAAATTTCACCTGAATGTGTCTTGGGAGACTGTTGTGGCTTAGATGCAGATCGTTTATGTCACTTACCCCTGGTAACTAAATGCCTTTTGGCGATTTGGGCATCAAGAAATTTCTGCTAGTGGCAACTGATTGCCATGATTTCTGAGAAACTGATAAAGGGAAGCTTTTATAAAAGGCTGCCCTGCTGAAGCTTTGATGCTTATGTAACAGACCATCCTGAAATACTCCATGCAGTGTGTTGGAGGGGAGGCTTTTTAGTTCAAGCCATGATAATTGTAGGGTTTTTCCGTGATGCTCTATCTTGTATTTGGAGCAAAATTGCTTTTCTTTGCAATTCTCTTCTGTGTTTTAGAGCTCTGGTGGAGGAGCCATCCCTGGTGTTCAAAGCAGACAAATGGATGGACTTTCTAGCTCTCTAACCGTGGAGGGCAGAGTTGCACTCTGCTGGTTTTATAACCTTCCCTCCAGTTCCCTAAGGCTCTTTTCAGTCTGTAGCCATCTGAAGCCAGAAAAGTACAATGTATTTTGCTCTCATGTTCCAATTCTTACGTTTTTTCTCCCTTTTCTGACACTGTCTCTTTGTCTCTCTTCCTGCTAGGTCCCAGTGTCATATTAATAACCTGGCTTCTCTTCCTTTGCCAGTCTTCTCCTTCCCTTGCCAGATTCTTCCTTCAGCTGTTTCCTTTTCTTTTGTCTTCAGCTATTACTCTCTGGCCAACTTTCACTTTTCTGCTATTTCAGTAAGATTTTCTGACCCTGTATCCAGTATCATGCTGGACTGTATCCCCAGGATACCACTCCTTACAAGGTACTTAAAAGCACAGGAGAGCAAAACAGTAATGAAACCTGGTTCTGGTTCTGCCATGGAATTTCCTCACAGCCTGGGAGAAATGATACCATTCCTGCAGTCTCAGTTTGTGTAACTGTCTGGCAGTGATCATAGAATCATAGAATCAACAAGGTTGGAAAAGACCTCAGAGATCATCAAGTCCAACCTATCACCCAACACCTCATGACTGACTAAACCATGGCTTCAAGATGCCAACCTCCTTTGTCTTAATGTAATCTGTCATCTGTGAAAGTTTCAAAAGTGAGTTTGATTCTGCCTGACCAAGGCCATTGAATCCCTTAAAATAATTTGCTGTGGTTCACCACATCTGCCACTGAGTGCTGGTAGAATTTTGAGGGGGTTAGATTGAGTTTGTTAGTTAATTACTGCTTGATCAGTTGTCCCTTTTAGCCTCCTCAGTGAGTGCTTAGCTGGCTGGAGGAGGCACTGGGCTGTCCTTCCAGTGTCACTATGGGCTGCTTTGTTCACAAGCCCAAAGCAAGCACAAGGCATGCAGCAGTGCTCTGAGGACACCTTCCTCCCAAGGCACAGCCTTGCCATGCGTTCCCACAGAGCAGGCGAATTGCCGCCGCCGCCTCCTCCTCTTCAGGCATGGTGGTGCTGGGGTTGGCAACTCCATCAAGCTGAGAGGCGAGTGGAGAGAGCAAGTGACCATATTGTGTTGCTTCCACCCCTAGAATCAACAGCAGCAGAATCAGCATCAGCAGCAAACAGCACCTCAGCAGCAGGCGCAGGCCGGGGCGCAGCAGGCGCAGCCGCAGCAGCAGAACAGTGCCCAGACCAACGGGACGGCCGGCGGCGCCGGCACCGGCGGCACGGGCACGGGCGCGGGGCTGCAGCACAGCCAGGACTCCAGCCTCAACCAGGTGCCTCCCAACAAGAAACCACGCATAGGGCCTTCAGGCACTAACTCAGGCGGGCCTGTCATGCCTTCGGATTATCAGGTACCTCTGGATCTCCTCCTGCTTCTGGCACCCTGGGGCCGTGTGGTAGTTTTAGGCAAGCAAACTCCGACTCTCAACCTCAGCCTCATGGGTTCGAGCCCCACGTTGGACAACAATTAATTGTAACGTGGTGGGTTGAAAATTCCCTCCCCCAAACATAAAATTGCCAGACTGGCTCAGTTAGAGAGCAAGGGAAGCTGTATTTACAAGCTGAACTACAATCTAAAATCTGGAATGCAGTGAATGTGTACAAAGCACACAATATTTACATGTATTTACAATTTATAAACAGCACAAGAACCCCCCTGGATAAACCAGGGGGCTACTAATAGCTTCCCCATCCCTGCTCCCTTCCCTCCCCCTGTACATGGGACGAGAGAAAGAGCAGAGAGTTGCTGTTAGTTACTTAACCACAGCAAGAATGCATTCAAGGTCAGCAAAGCCAGCAGAAGCACAAGTTAGTATCTACCAGAGCAAGGAAGCTGAAAAGAGAGAAAGTTAACTTATACAAAGTAACTTTATAGATATTAAGATGTTTAGGGCTTATCATTATTTTCCTTTTTACACCCCATGGTGATTTATTTGTATTCTATCGCTTGCTGCCCAAGATCTGTGGAAATTTTTCAAGGCACAGCCTAAAACTACCACAGGCCAAAATGTTGTTGTTCCTCCCCCACCTGCTTCCCCACCTTTAATAAATCTTTCAGGTAACCTGAGCGAGTGTGCTGTGATGTGTTGGATTAAAATGTGGGTTTAAAGTAAGAAGATTTTTGTTCTGTGGTTAGGACTTTTCAATAGAACAGCAGCATGAGTCATCTCTGCTGCACCTTGTAAAGTGTTGAGAACCAGTCCACTCCAGGAGAGCCCTTAAATGTATACTGAACTTTATGTTTGAGAGTAATCTTAGTGGAGCTAGTGAAACTATTCTGTGCACATAAGTGCTGCTTTAGATCAAGTTCAGGATACTCTGCTTTTGGCAATATTTAATCCTGTATGAGAAGCAGATCTGAGAAGATCCCAAGAAGCAGAGGCAAAACTGAAACCAGGCTCTCTCTCCTTTGATTCCTGCTTCGTTTTACCTTATATCATCACATGTATGGAGTGGGTCTGTAGTTTGCTCTAGTACCTTTCCAAGCCTGCTTCTAAACTTGAAGAAGAATGCATTTTAGCACAAGAATGATGCTTTGGTTTGTCAGTATGATTCATGCTGAAGTAGGGCACAAAGACAGGCATTGCTTCTAATGTGACCCACGTGGAAGAGATTTCATGTTTTCCAGTACAGCAGCATTCAGAAGTAAAAGCAATATCACTGCACTGTTGCTGAGGTTTGCATACTTGTGTGTGCTTGCTAGAATTCTATTTTCCACTGAAAATGTGACTTGCACTCATTATGGAAAGCATTGAACTTGCCAGATCCTTCAGTACTTGTGAGTTTGTGTTTCCTGGGACAGCAATGAGGTGAAAGCAGAACACCTTGGAGAATCACACAGAATCATAGAATGGTAGGGGTTGGAAGAGGCCTTTGAGGATCATCTAGTCCACCCCCTCTGCTAGGGCAGAATCACCTGGAGAATGAAGAGAGAATGATCTTTTCAGGCTGCTTTAAGCTCAAAAGAAGTGGCTTTGGAAAAACCCAGCTGCCCTTCTTCTCAGACAATTGATTTCTCAGTGCCAGACATTATTCTCTCATTTCTGTTTTACTCTTTTAATTACCAATGAACATGAAGGCATTGAGGTTATTTTAAAGGTAAAGACAGAGAAGTTTCTTTTCTGAAAAGTTCCAGCCAGGCTTGAGGGCCCTGCAGCTGTCTGACTGCACAGGATTTATGGCTGCCCTGGTTTGGTCTGTATTTTGAGGGCTAGTGTGATGCATTTGATGATATCCAGTATAGAATCCTTACACAGCTCCCTGAATCGTTGGCAGACTTCTCCCTTACAAGTTGCTAGCAGGCTAAATATTGATGATTTTTTTTTTCTCAGATAAGAATGAATGTTTTGTTTCACCCATCCTTCTAAACTGTAACAGCACAGGCATCAAAATGATGATCTGCATGTGTTTCCTTTACATCACTCCCGAAACTATGCTCTGATAATCCATTTTTACATTTAGATTTGGCTATCTGCCCTTAAGTTCTAGCTGACTGTCTTCTGTTCCAGAAAGGAATGCCTGCAATTTGTCCAAGTCTGACTGTTAAATTCTCTTCTGTGAAACAAAAATAAGCATGGGCAAGTTAATGCATTCCTCTAGTCTTATGGCATTAATTTTGCTCTGTTGTATTGTACCCAGAAGCAGGAAGAGGATTCCCTTTACTTTTGAGTTTCATTTAGTTTGTGATCTATTGCCATTTGTTGGTGGTGGTGGTAGCTCACCAACCTCAACCTCTGTTGCTTCCACAAATGACAGTGCAAATTCCTTGCTGGGTTTTACCGAGCATTCCTTATGTGACCTTGGGTGTTCTGCTTAGCATGGCAAGCTGATGCTTTTCATCCAGAATGAGTTCCTGTAGCGTCACAACATTCATCACATAGACATACACTGAAGAAACAGCTGCATTTTGAAATGGAGTCTGCTCTCTCTCCTGTGTTTTTCCTGCAGAAATGGGTGTGGACATGCTGTATTCCTAGGTGTCTCCTAGGTGTGTTGTGTGCTGGGTCAAGGCTGATTGCAGATCAGATTGATTGCTTGGTTTATGGGACCTTAAAACAGTAACACTGTTTAGTCAGCTTCTCCAAGAGTCCCATTTGAGTGAGTTTCAGAGTGGGTAAAAGTTTCCTGAACAGGCAGGTTTTCATTCCCCTGATCCTGCTCTCTTTTCCTGCAGCACTCCAGCTCACGCCTGAGTTACCAAAGCAACATTCAGGGATCTTCTCAGTCCCAGAGTACAATGGGCTATTCCACGTCGTCTCAGCAGAGCTCCCAGTATCACCAATCTCATCAGTCTCACAGGTACTGAGAGGGCTAGCAGGCTGCACTCAGAAAGGAATGGACTAAAAGCCAGAAGACTCCAGCAATATGAAGTTCATAACGATGAGAAGAACCAAAAATAACAAACTATGATGCAGAGTTAAAATTCATGATGACAAAAGGAAAACTTCACTCACTGAAGACTTCCCTCCGCCCACCCCCTGTCCCTTTATTGCCATAAAGGAGATTCTCGTGAAGTTTTCCTTCCACCCTGCCCTTGCATGTGTTCCATTGTGGTTACTCTAATGAACCCTTCTGATCTGAACCCAGCACTTAACTTCTTTAACCTTTGGAATTTTGAAGGATTCCTGGTGCACCTTCCTTATGCTGTAGTGATTGCCATAAATCTGTCTTTTCGAGTCTCTTTGATGGGATTTTAAAGTTTTCAGATCTTGGAACTCCCAGGCTTTCAAGCTTGTATATAGTTAGTTTTATACTAGGCAAACCAGTTTAGCTATACAGGTATATTGCACCTTTTTAAAGCACTATGTTATTTTCCACAGGATATTACTGTTTTGCTCATGGATGTCAAGAACAGCAAGATTTTACTGTTCCAGAGTATTTTACTATTCTGTTTTTATTAGTCTAGTTTTCAGGCGAGGTCTTAAAAAATTAAAAGGCAAAAAAAAAAAAAAGCAAAAACAAAACCTTTAAGAAATAAATAAAATTTTAAAAAAAAAAAAAAAAAAAAGGAAAAGAGAAAGAGAGAGAAAAAGAAACAAACCAACCACCCACTCAAAAGTCTCTGCAGCAACAAATATGCTTCATGCTACCGGACCGAACACCGAGCAGAAGATTGCTGATGTTTCTTAACTCGTTCACATTGAATTCTGGAAATCACAGTGATCATGCCCTGAGTAGTTTTACATGAAGCATTGTTTGAAATGAAACCAGGACAGTCACATTAAAAAACAAAACAAAAACAAAAAAAAAAGGAGATGCTTTCAGGATCTGTTGGAGCAGAAGAATGGAATGTCTTCCCAGGCTGGACACCAAAATAGTCAGGAAAATGTATTTACTGCCCTTGAGTCTCAGTAGGAATGTGGACAGTGGGCTCTGTTTTTTCTGTTAAGCAGCTGATTGGTGTGTGTGAGAGTTCTGTACCTTTAGCTTTCTTTCACATTCCTGAGTCAGTTTTCTAAATAGAAAGGTGAGAAGGGGACAGAAACACTAAGACTTGTGAAAGCAAAATCATTTTATGTTAGGGTTAATAATGAAGAGGAATTACTGTGCGATTTGCAAAGCATGTTGAAAACTGTTCCTTTTTCCCCCCACGTTTCTGATGATGCATTTTCTGTGTCCCTCACATTGCTGTGATTAACCCAGATTAGTTTCACCAGATGCTCCTGATTGCACTGAAATGTTTCTTTTTCCCTGGAGCAAACATGTCCCTAAGGACTCTAAGTGGATGGGTAGCTGGCAGAAAATCCCCAGTAAATAAGCAAGAGTTCAGAAGGGATAATCAGAGGATTATTGTCCAACTTCTGCAAGCACAGTTATTTGGAGAGACACAACGTGTAATTTGGGACAGCTTCATCTTTCCTTCAGCCTTCAGAAATCAGGCAGGCTCTTGTTGCAGGCAACCTGGAAACATGCATTTAAGAAAGCTGCTAACAATGGAACATCAGTGAGTATCAAGACGGAGATTGGAGTCAGTACAGACGACCAATATGATCGAGTATTGTTCCTTTGTTGTTCCAGTATTGCAGGCCTATGGTGCGAGTATAGCACAGTAAAGTAAAGCATAGAAGAAGAAGGGAAAGGAAAGGCAGAAGTGCATAGCAAGGGAACTTCTACAACTTCTATAAACTCGGAGAGCCTCGTTGGCATGGCTTCATTGGTTCCCTCTCAGTGACCACACATCGCACTAGTATAGGTTATTGGTCCAGCTACTAATGACACGCGAGGTGGTTGATGCAGGTGCATGTCCTGTTGTCCCAAGATAACTTTCTGTGTTTATAGCTACCAGTGTCCTGGTTTAGCTACATGCTGCAGGCACAGCTCTGTTTTGGTGCACTGCTAGCTGGCTCTGCACTTATGCTGAGCATGGCCTACCACCATGTCAGGCTCTAGGCCTGCACTGCCAGATTGCTCACACTGCTCGTCGCTGGCATTGCCACAATGAGCTTCTACAGGTGGTGTCCAGAAAAGAGGTGAAGAGTTGATATGCAAATGGTTCACGTTCCAGGCCTTTGTACCACCCTGTGTTCTCTTCTGGCCTGTGTCCATACCAAAGGGTGTATGCTCAGGGCTAGGGTGCTCAGACCTAGCAAGAGGAGTCAACCTGTTTGCACTGGAGAGAATGCTTTTCATCACAGCTAGACATATACATGTTTCTACTGGATTTGAGCCCCAAATCACCCTTAGTGCCCCTTCCAGCTCAAACACATGCTGTTTTCATACCTTTAGTGAACAGTTGGCTTGCTTTGGCTGTGTCTACCCTGGTGTGGTTTTGACAACACCCAGCTTCTCCGGGAAAGCAACTAAAAGCTGCTTGTGCCATCAAATAGCTAAGGAAAGGGTGAAAATGAAATCATTTGAGGGAAAAAAATTATCTCTGGGGAAAAATAATCTCCCAAAGGATGCTTTCAGTGTGTAACCTTCAAAATGTGTGAAAGAACAGATTGTCCTTATTCCTTTATTTCAGTGAGTCTGGGGTTGCATTCCTTCTGTAAGTGGAATGTCTCACCTCTTACTGGTGCTGGCTGGGCTAATGGATATTGGGCCAGTGCCACAAGGTAACATTTATTTTATGTTTTTGTGACTTGAATGTCACATTTCTGGAAATTAACCTTTGGCAGAGTAACTTTTTTGTCCCTTCCTGCTCTCTCAAATTCCTTTTGTCTTTTCCATTCTATTTGTCTAACATTTCTTCTTCCTACTGTCACTTGCAGCTGATCATCAGAGTTCATATAGCAGCAGGAGGTGACAGGGAGATGCTGAATCAAAGCAGGCTCTTGTGTGCCAAAAGGCAAAACCCGTGGTGTAGGTTAATCTGTGTGTAGAGTGTGAAACTGCACAGCAATGTGAGGTGCTTGAATTAAGTGAGCTTCCAGCTTCTAGAGCGACTGCCATGCCCTCTCTCTAAGCTGAACTGGCGCTGGTTAGGTTTGATGGGTGACCACACACCACTCCTCCCTGGCTCTCCTTGTGTGTGCACATACCAAGCTGAGCTGTTTTTCCTCTGCTGCCTTCAAACTCTCAACTGGAAGGAGAGCAAATAAAAACATCTGCTGTGAAATGCGGGCTGTGCACACTCTTGCAGTTCCTTCTGGTGGTGAAGTATCTCACCCCTTCCCGGGAGCTTGATGTGCATTGCTGGCATGGGTGGCAGTTGTAGTGGAAAGAAGCCTTGTTGTCCTGGTGTCATCCTGAGAGGTAAAACCGAATCATGCAGTGTGTCATGGGAAGCCAGGACCATGTCAATTTTATCTGTTTTCTTACCTGTGCAGTTTTATTAGTTCTTGTAGCTCTGTCTCTGCCCATAACGTTCAACACCCTCATCAAAACGTTCCACACGGATACAAAGAGAGGCAGGTGACACCAGCAGAGCTGTCTTCTCCATCCTGGCCAGCTGGTGGGAGAGCAGGTACAGCTTTTCCCATCGTGGCTCAAAGGAAACAGACACATGGGACAAGAATGGGGTGAGCAGCCTGGGCCACACTGGTGAAGCTTCTGTAGCACAAACTGCACAATGAAGGAAGAGTAGCAGGAAAGCTGCGAGTCCTGCACTGATCTGCGACACTGTATGTGGGGAGGGGTGGCAGGAAGCTAGAAGTGCTCCAATGTGTATGATACTTTATAAACATAGTCAACTTAGTTGCCCTCCATAATCTTCAGGAATGGTACTTTTAACACCATCAAGCAAAGACTTGTTTTAGGGTTAAATAAATGTATTGTACATAAGGCCATACTTAATCTTCTACAGCCGTCGCCGGGCAGGAGCGACGTGTATTGCTATACGGAAAAGAGAGAGAGAGAAAAAGAAGTCCTTAATGCACTGTTATCTCCTAAATATTTAGTAGTAAATTAATACTATTTAATTTTTTTAAAAATTTTGTCTGGTGTAGACACTAAAGAAAAAAAAAAAATTAAAAAAAATAAAAAGGTAAGAAAAGAAAGGAAAAAAAAAAGTCTGACACAAAACCTGGACAGAAGGTGTCCTTTTTAACAGCAATTTAAAGAACTTTTTATATATGTAAGGTAGGAACTTTTCAAATGGTTCTAGTTGTATTTTCCCATGTTTACTATTTGTGGAAGTGTGCCTGTCTCTATCCAGGGGTTGGGTTTTTTTTTTGGGGGGGGGGGAGGAGGGGGTGTTCTCTCTTTGTGTTTTGGTTTTTTTTTTTTTGTTGCTGTTGTTGTTTGGGTCTTTTTTTTCCCCCCTCCCCTGATAAGTTCCTGTTTTCATTAGAAGCTGTTGTGTACGCTCCTCGTGCCGCCCCGCATCCGCGGCGGCCGCCTTTGGGCAGCGCCTGTGCCGAAGGGCCGGCGTAAACCGCCAAGCAAAACAACTCGTTCCTCATTCTAGAGTTGAGAGTTTACTGCTTTTAAGTTGTCCCTGATGTCACTCTTGAAATGACTGTTAAAAAAAACAAAACAAAAACAAAACACAAAACAAACCAACAAAAACACAACCCTAAACTTCTGAGTTTGTTGCATTTATTTTGTATTCTCGGTTGTAATGAAATGGAATTGACTTTGCTTCAGTGTGAATTTTTTTAATGAAATAATATACATTTGTAATAATAATAATAATAATAATAATAAAAAAGCTCAAATCAAACCAGGGGTGCCGAAAAGTTCTTGAAAACTATTGGCCCTGGGCTGCCAAGAGGGGAAAATAGAGCCCACAAAATTGCAGTTGTAATTAACGTTCACGGTTGTCGTAATTACGCTCAGGATGTTTATGATATCATACACCACACAAAACACAGCTTGCAAAACCTCAAAGAGTTGAAATTGCAGCCTTTTAAAATGCCCAGGAGGATCTTCAGGGGTATGTGTCTATTAAAATAGAATGGAGCCTCATGGAAAACAGAATGGATGCAGTGGTTCTCTTAGGTTTTGCTCTCTGCGTGCACGGATTCAGGCTTGCCACGCTGATGCCAGTTGTTGAGAGTCGTTGTTACTTGCGTGGCAATCCTGTAGATGTGTCTTCTGAAAACAAGCATTCTAAAGATAAATCACAGAAAACATCTGATTGGAAGAGACCTCAAAAATATCCAGTCCAGCCTTGGACCCAGTTTAGGATCAATCCTAAACCATGTCCCCAGGCACCATGTCCACACATGGCTTGAACGCCTCCAGGGATGGCAACTCCAGCACTGCCCTGAATAGACCATTGCAGTGTTTGAGAACCATCTCTGTAAGAAGTACTTCCTGGCATCCAGCCTGAGCCTCCCCTGGTGCAGCTTGAAATACTCTCTTTCTTTTCCTCCTGCTGGACCTTGGAGGATTTTAAGTGTTTCAGGTAACAACATAAGAAGCAGGAGCTGGAGGTTGTGGATGCCTCCTCCTTGTGGGTGTTCAAGGCCAGATTAGATGATACCTTGAGCAGCTGAGTCGAGCTGAGAGGCATCTCAGCCCATGGTAGCAAGGTTGGAGTAGGTAATCTCTTGAGTTCCCTTCCAACCTAAGCCATTCTATGATACTGGTACCAAGTATCTGATCTGGCTGAGCATGGAGCTTGCACAGGGCCATTAAGCAGGGCCCTGGCTTCCAATACCCAGCAAAGGTTAATGGTGGCTTACCTGCAATGTTTTCTTTGCAGGTAGGTGTTGCTGCTGCTTTTTTTAGTTTCCACAGAACTTCATGCCTTCATTTAAGACTACTGGCAAAAAACAACAATCAGAATCTTTGGGGTTTTGGGGGTATTTTTATTGTAATGTAGAAAATGTTATTGTATGATTATTGCAAGGATTTTTTTTTCCCCCCATTTGCAAGAAGTATTTATTAGAACAATAATTGTTGGAGGTAGAGTAAAACCACCAAGGAGATGGTGAAAGATGTGTGTGCAGTCAGAGCTGAGCTGCTGGAATTGCTGTGGGAGGACCACAGTTGTTATGTAACAGATCTCCAAGATAATCCAGAGTAGGTGTTTTAAAAAGGTAATGATTGTTATCATTATTATTACTTGAAGTCTGAAAGCCTACCTGTGTGTGTGCCCTGGAATGCTGCTGCAGAATCCCTTTTCCCAGCTTTGTCTACTGGTAAATGGATTGCATGGGCTACAAGAAGCCATTCCTGTGGCTGGTTTGTAAGTGTGCTCTTTGAAGTGTCTTGCAGAGGACAGAGACCTTGAGAGCACGTAACCTTCACTTGAACATTGTATGCATTGGACACGTGGCTGAAGGAAATATT
Source organism: Dryobates pubescens (assembly GCF_014839835.1). Taxonomy (NCBI): domain Eukaryota; kingdom Metazoa; phylum Chordata; class Aves; order Piciformes; family Picidae; genus Dryobates; species Dryobates pubescens. Next base: position 10,490,215 of record NC_071639.1, read on the forward strand.
CATCAACAGGCTCCTTCATGTCCCTGCCCGTGGTGGGGAGGTTGGAGAAGATGATCTCTAGGGTGCCTTCCAACCTAAGCTATTCAGTGATTTAGCTTCAGTGTTCAGTAAGGAGTCCAACTGGTGTTTGAAGTCATTGAAGGTCAATAAGGTCATTTGACCTTACTGCTGTCTACAACTACCTGAAGGGTGGTTGTAGCCAGAGCGGGGTTGGTCTCTTCTTCCAGGCAACCAGCACCAGAACAAGAGGACACAGTCTCAAACAGGGGAAGTTTGGGCTGGAGGTGAGGAGAAAGTTCTTCACAGAGAGAGTTGTTAGCCATTGGAATGTGCTGCCCAAGGAGATGGTGGAGTCACCCTTCCTGGAGGTGATCAAGAGGGGATTGGACGTGGCACTTGGTGCCATGGTTTAGTTAGTCATGAGGTGTTGGGTGACAGGTTGGACTTGATGATCTCTGAGGTATTTTCCAACCTTATTGGTTCTATGATTCTAGTGGGCCCCAGCCCACTGTTGGAAAGGGGTTTTGCTTTGTTCAGCAGTAAATGTTATCAATAAATCAGTAATGGAGAATCTGCATTACTTTTACAATGTTAAAATAAGGAACCAAAAGAAAAAATCAGAGATTTGTTACTGAGCCTTGGATGCAGCATGGTGCCAGCAACAATGCATTTTATGCAGTCTCCATAAGGCTAATCATGTGTCCTAAGTAATAAAAAGCCCAGCATGTGAAGCGCTGAAGAAAGGAATCCTTAATACCTGTCATCAGCAGATGAAGTTTTAATTATGAAGCAGGTCCTGCTGAATGATGTATGGCTCAGTTGTCCTTTCCTTGGCCTGCATTTGAACCTACATTGGTAAGATTCTTCCCTCCATCCATAAATAGGAATTCCTTGGAATGATAAAAAAGGCAGGGGGGGGGGGAAAGAGTGGAGCTGTAGAGCCTTTTGATTTTGTAACAAAGTTTTAATGCTATCGAGTTTAGGTGGCTGAAGTTCTCCAGATCACTATGAACTTACATTCAAATGTGTATTCTTGACACGTGCCTTGTTAAAAATAGTTTCTGCCCTTATCTGGGCAATGTCCCACAGCCCTGCTCTGGAAAGACAACCTCTAACTCTGCGTGCTTGACCTGGTCAGGGGCACGGTTGTCAGTCTGGAGCCTTGCAGACAATTGGCACAAGGGGACACTGAACTCCAAACTTGTGAGCTTAGGTCACACAGGTCTGGGGAAGAGCAGTCAGCTTGGAAAGACTTAGCTGGAAGATGAGCTGGAGAATTGCAGAATTCAAGGCTTGCTACAGAAGGCTCCTGCAGTCCTTCAGCATGACAGAGAGAGTGCTCTGAGATAGTTGTCAGTTTGCATTGTTGTTGCTGGGCTGTACAGTTCAAACACATCTGTTCTAGGTCTTGCCATTATCTGCTGCGACATCGAATGAGTTGTTTGTGACATCCTGAGTTTCTGCTTTCAGACTGTTTTAATTGTATGGACTCGTTCTTGCAGTGCTGCAGAAGAAAGAAGGACGGTTTCCAGTCGTTTGGTTTTGGCAGTAAACTCCAGAACGCTGGCTTGCTGTCAAAGAGGAGCCAAAGGAGATCAGGCTTCCCCCTTGCTGGTGTCCTCCTTTCACAGCAGGAGAGGAGACTGAAGCAGACGGATCATATTGTGGTGCTGTGTAGTAACTGCAGTGCTTGGGAAGCGTTGGAGTGTGAAACGTCTGTCTCCTAAGCTCAGCATCACACCTGTAGCAGGTACCCCTAACAAAGCTGACAGGAAAGAGTCAGCTTGGCAAAGTTTCCTGCACGCAGCCAGCAGGCTGATTCAGTCACCTCAAGAAGCTCATGGACTTTGGTCCTACCCACTGCCCAGAGCTGTGTGACAATCTGCATAGTTTATGGTTGCAAAATACTCCCCTGGTAATGATGGGGCTTTTGTTTAAAGGTTTCTTGTAGCTTGCAGTATCCCACAAGCACAGAAAGAAATCCCTGCCCACTTAAGAAACAATGGGGACAGCTACCACCGTGCCCTGGAGGGGCATCATCAGGAGTCGCTTCTACATTGTGCTGCTGCCGGGTGAAAGCTGGAAGTCCCCTGCGACTTTGAGACAGTTGGTTCTGGGAAGCAGCAGTGAGGTAACTTCTGTTACCGGGCAGAGCAATACTAGAGCTGTTGAAGTGCACTTGAGTGACGTGGGATGCTGGCGTGCGCCGTGTTTGCGCCGTGGCTCTGTGCTTTCATCTCCAGGAGCTCAGTCCCGCGCGATAACCTTTACACCGATTGCCTCTGGAGACACACTCAGCTAGGGCTTGTTCATGTAAAGCTTAGAACATCCTTGTCAGTGGATCGTGTGTGCTGGAGGACGTAAGGAGCAGCCTGCCAGCTAGATCAGAAGCAGGCTTGCTCTTTCCCCAGCCTCTCTCTCAGCAGGAGTGCCTCAGACTTTTACTAGCACTGCTATTCCAGGACCGTGCTGTCAGTGCAGCTTCTCACGGGTCAGAGCTGAGCTCATCCATTTATCTTCTACCTAACCCCTCCGTGGTGTTTGTTGTCTGTGTGACCATGAGGACACCAGCAATTCACTGCTCCGAGGCTCTCTGCACTGCCTTGAAAACAGAATCAAAAGAGTGCCACAGGAGTATTCCAACTTGTCCTCTCGTGGCCTGAGGTTCCAGTGCTTGGGACATGGAATACTTGTTAAGGGGGTGAAGGAGGAGAGGGGAAAGATCTCTGCTTCTTTAGGATGTCGAGCAGTGACAGGACTGGGGGGGGAATGGATCCAAGCTAGGGGAGGGGAGGTTTAGATTAGACCTTAGGAAGAAGTCCTTCACCATAAGGGTGGTGAGACACTGGAATGGGTTGCCCAGGGAGGTGGTGGAAGCCTCATCCCTGGAGGTTTTTAAGGCCAGGCTGGATGTGGTTCTGAGCAACCTGATCTAGTGTGAGGTGTCCCTGCCCATTCAGGGGGTTTGGAACTAGATGATCCTTGAGGTCCTTTCCAACCCTGACAATTCTGGTTCTATGGGCTCAGGGGTGGGCTCAGGATACACCACATGTGGATGGCAAAACAAACCAAACTTTCGCCATTGGATTTCAAGACCTTTGCAGACAGGGGAGCTCCAGCAGCATAACAACTAAGTTATTAGGATATATGCTAATTCTTTTTAGGCCAGCATGGCTGATAAAGCCATGTTGACATTGGTAGTCACCTGTCACCTCTTTTATATATATATATATATAAAATAAAGCCTAGCCAAGTTTCCTATGTCTTGTTTCCCTCATGCACACATCCAAATGTGGGGCTAAGGAATAATTCATTTCCCAAAAATGCAGTGAGAAAACAGGATCCCCCTGTGGAGCCAGAATAGTCCTGTGTGCTAAATTCCTAAATATAACTCTGCTGAGCATCCCCACAGCAGGTGTCAGGCTCATGCCACGTACCACAGCTTAGGATAGCCAGGACTAGATGTCCCCACTGCATAACAACCATTTTCTTCAGCTGGGTGCAGGGGAATGAAGTTACCTGACCCTAGAGCCACTTCCTGCCAGCCCAAGCCATTCTTCCTGCAAGAGGAGGTCATCTGTGCTGAGGGATGGTTTGTAGCCTCTGCACTGACCCATCTGATGTGGAGGTTTGCATCTGGCTGAGTGAGTCCTCTGAGGGGGTCTCGAAGTGGGGTGAGCACAGAAGTCTGCTCTTGGGTTCCAGCTGCAGTGGTGGATGCAGGGGGGTGGTGGATGCAGGGGGGGCGATGGATGCAGAGGGGGCGATGGATGCAGGGGGCGATGGATGCAGAGGGCGGTGGATGCAATGTGCCGTTGCAGGGCAGCTCCAAAAGCAAGTCCCACGTGCAGAGATGGGAATAGAGATTCTCCAGCCCCCAGGAGCAATGTGCCCACCTTACAGAAGTTGTCAGCACACGTTGCAGGCAGTGGGTGTCGTGGGAAGGTGCCAGAAGCCCCTAGGGCGAGAGTAGCATGGCTGCTGTGCCGCTCTGCTGCCTGGGACAGCAATCTGCTTTCTCAGAGGCTTTACAAACCCTAATGTGCTTCAGAACAGCTCCCTGGGGCCCAGCTGCATTTCTTGCCCTTTGCTCTTTGGAGCTCAAGCGGCTGGAAGCATGGCACAGACTGGAGGCAGGAGCAAAGTGCCAGCCAGCACAGCGATGGGCATGTTGCACGCTGCCTGTGCTCCCCACGCACACCACTCCCCAGGGCCTTGGGGCAGGAGAGGCAGGGCTGGAAGGTGCCACGTGAGGACCAGCTCACTCCTGATCGTGAAGAGGTGATGCACAGAGCTGCTGCAGCTCCCTGCTTCCGTGCCCCTGAGGAACAGGCCAGCAGTACCATGTCTTCCAACACATTTCAGGTCATGATGCTTCCTGAGGGGTCTGATGGGCCCTACACAGGGGTGAGGGCAGGGGTTTTGGGAGCTTTGTGTGTTTTGAAGTGTGTTCTGCTCTTCTGCTGTGCCCCAGATCCAGCCTTTGTTTTGCTGTGTTTAAGGTCCATCCTACTGGAGTGTCACACAACTGGCAGTTCACTGCATTTGAATGGGTTTAAGGGAGGTCTTGGTCCCCTCTGATCTTTTTTCCCCACTCTTGTTTTCACCTGCTGTGGCTGCTGTAAACTTTGGCTAAAAATGCTCCTCTTCATACCATGACCCAGCCTTTCCCAGGCCTACACAAACTCTGCTCAGATGCCTGGCAGCCTGCACCTGAAGATGCCATTATATAGCTAGTGGTAGATGTTCAGAGAGCCCTTGGTGGTGGTTTGTTTCCTGCTGCTTTTACTGCTATGGAGGATATTCTGCTGCCAGTGCTGCCTGGGTCCTAGCTGTCCTGGGAGCTGACAGTTCTGTTGTTTGTCTATCAGGGTATCTAATATTCCAGCACATATTTCAGAGCACAGCCTGAGCCATCTTGGGATTGTTGTCCTCGAATTTCCTTACATATGGATGAAGGCATTGTACATCTCGTGGCAGATTGCTGAGGAAACTAGAAGGAAGTGCAAAATCCTGCATGGGAGAGAGCCAGCCAGTTCAGCAGGATGGCAGCCAGCATCTGCCATGAAGATGGAGCTTCTGCTTGAGGACATGTGTCCCAGTGACCTGTAAGTCAAAGAAAGGGCTGATGGAAACTTGGATTCCTTGGCCACGACAGGCAAAAGAAAGCCTGCAAAAGCCACGTGCAGGGCTCCTGCTGGCCCCTCCAGATTAGGTGATGCATGAGCTCATGCAAGCCCTCTGCCAGCAGGAACTGCTGCCTCTGTAAGCCATCCTCTGGGCCAGTAACCTCGTCCCACCATGGGACTGAGAGCAGGCAGCAGAGTGGCTGAAGCAAGAAGGGAGCCACCTGCACTACTGCAGGGCTGCAGGACGATTTGCTGCCTCAAAATGGCAAGGAGGGGCCTGGCTGCCCCTTGTGCTCTGTAGAAGGGACCCTTAGCAACCCACCAGCATTATCTTCCTGATCTCCCTCTGCCTGCCCTGAAGTCCCACGTGGTACCAGCTTTGGGGGAATGCTACCAACAAAAGACCTCCACTGTCTCCCATGACTTCCCCACTCTGAAGGAAGGCAGCAAGAGCAGGACCTTTCTGGGAAACCCCTCAAAAATGAACACTTCTGCTTCCCTTTGCAGGTGCTGGCAGGCAACAAGCACAGAGTTATTTAGGGAGGATGGGAAGAACCCCTGCCAGAGCCCATTAGAGTGACTGACGGCCTGGGAGGAGGGGAGAGCTTGGGGGAGGCTGCCAGGCCTCGGAGGCTGCTCTTTTATATTTCATTTATGATCTGCTGATTTGCATCTGGCTGGGGTTTGAGCCCACATGATTCACGTTCACATGGGCAGGTGGGAGCGGCTCCATTGTTTCCTTTTGAATCACCTCACATTGCTCTGTCACCAGAACAAGCTTTAACAGCCACCTGTGCCTCTGTGTCTGGGTCTGTGTGCACAAGACCCAGCGAGCCTGCTGGGAGCAGGCTAGACTGACTGTCTCAGCAGTGTTGGCTTCATGGTTGGACTCAATGATCCTCAAGCTCTTTTGCAACCTGTAGGATTCTATGATGCTATGATAGTAGTCAAGAGCCCCTTTATGACTACTCCACTGGGCTCTTGGACACCAGTCTGCTTGTTCTCCTTGGTGTGCAGCTGGGCAGTGTGAGCCTGCAGCAGTCACTGCTGTTGGACCTTGGTGGTGGTAGGGTCATCACAGACCTGCAGTTCCCACACCCTGTCCAGGGCCTTGTAGAATAAACTTGTCTTGCCTGTTGCATGACAAAGGGTAAAGAGGTAAGTCACTTCTGACTTGTCACTTCTAGCTACATGTGAGCAGCATCTCAGGAGGAGGACTTGGAGTCAGAAGATGGGATTATCATCTGCTACTGCATTTAGGGCAGCTCAGCTCCCAGGCAGCAACCCGAGCTGGGGCAACACAAGTCAAGAGAGGTGTTCAAGGTATGGCTCACAGCAGCAATGTGACAGCGTTCACCAGAGGCTGCTCTGTGAAGCTACTTGTCACAAAGTGCAGCCCCCTCTCTTGGAAGGCTGTTGAAAGCTCCAGAAGCAACCTGAGTCTGCGAGCAAAGGGCCTGAAATCACTCTGAGCCGGCCCAAATCTGTAGGAGTTAGGGGTTTGCTGTGTGGGATTCCTCTTTTGATAGGCAGCCACACAGAAATGCTGAGGATCACATTTCTGCATGGGAGTTTGGCTAAATGCTTCTTCACGTAACTGTGAAAAGTTTGAGCACAGGTCTGAGCCAGTTCCTCTCCTAGAGCCTTGTCACTGGTTTCACTGGGAGGCTTCTTGAGGCTTGAAAATGAAATGTCTGTCTCTAGCTGTTGCCATGTGCAGCTTGGCAAGTCTCTGCCAGCAGCCTCCGAGGTGCTACAAGAGGGTTTGTCAATGCAGGGTTTGTTTGCTTGTGTCCTGGGCAATGCCCAGGCAGGGGGAGAAGGAGCAGGGGCCCCATATCTGGAGCCTGCAGTGCGGTGTCTGTTTCCTCCTTGGTGCCTTTGATAACGAGCCTCTTTTCCTTGCATGCAAAGCAAAAAGGGTTAGTGTCAGAGGCTGATCTGCACAGACAGCCCTGCATGGAGTCCTGCTCTGTCTCCTACATTGCAATGCTGAAGTGTTTCTCTGGGCTAAATGGCCAGCAGGTAGCTGAGAGCAGCTCCCTGCGCTGCTGGTACTGGAACCAAACACCTCTGTGCACTCTTCGCTGAACACTGGCTCCTATTCATCCACCTCCTCACGGTGCAGCAACACCCCCCCGCCTCACTGCACCCACACATCCCGGGGGCGCTGTCTCGGTGCTGCACCCGCTGCAGGCACAGGGCTGGAGATGACCAAGGAAGCGGCAGGAGAGCCGGGAGGAGACCTTTATGCTGTTTTGTAGGGGACTAAGGAGCTCGGCAGCCAAGTGCAGCTGGCCAGGACCTCTGTGGCTGGCGAGGACCTCTGCCAGGGGTTGCCTGCCATCTGCTGGCAAATCTCGTGGGATGGTTGGAGGCCAGGAGGGAGCTGGAAAAAGGAAAGCTGTTGTGGTTTGGTCGTACCACTCCAGCCAGATACAATAGTATGTTTGGGCTGGCAGGACCAGGGACCCCTCAGAGAGTTGCTTCCAGCTGGTGTGGCTGAAAGCTGCCTTACCACCCAGCCTGTTTCTGCAAACCCATTGCTCTGGCCGGGCTGCAGAGGGCTGCAGCCCTGCAAAGCAAAGCCCAGAAATACCTGATCTGCCCTTGCCCTGCATCCATGTACCTCCTGGTGCCAACATCTCACCCCAGAGCCCAACATTTGCCCACCTCTGACAGAGCCTGCAGTGCCCACAGAATTAGACTGTTCTCTGTCATGTTCCATGGCCAGGAACCGTGCTGGATCCAAGGCTGTGGCACCTTCCTGCCAGGGCAGCCATCATCAGTGCCTGTGTGGGGCGGGAGGAGGAGGGGATGAGGATGATCTCTCAGGAGTGTTGGTTACAGGGCCAACAGGGCAAGGCCACAAGGGGCAGGAGCCCTTCACCTGCCCGAGCTGGAGGTAGTGCTGGAGCTGAGGCTGAAGTCCTGGGCAGGCAGAGCAGCTATGTCTGTCTGGGCAAGGGAGTTGCAGGCAGCTGGGCACTCTGGTGATGCGGTGGGGCAGATGGCAGTGAGTTCAGACTGGCCAGCTGGAGTTTGTGACTCTGGGCAGCAGTGCCTGAACCTATTTACATAGCAGAGTGCTCTCCTGGTCTGGAGCCTGAGCAACCAGGCAAAGAGGATCTGTATGTGCTCGCAGAGCAGGAAGAAGGCTGTGATTTGCAGCAAGTGCCTCCCTCCCTTGTGTCTCTGCCATGGAGATAAGCTGTGGCCTGAGCCTTGCTGCTTGCACAAGGAACCTGTTTTCCAGATTGCTAGGCACATATTCTGGCTTCTTCACACCCAAGTTGTTGCTGGAAACTTAAGTTAATGCACAGAGCAGAGGCACCCCAAGAGCCCAGCCTGCCAGGTCAGGCACCTTTAGCAGGCACAGCAGTTTTGCCCACATGCCACAGGGCTGCTGTGGCTGAGCTGGGATGCTCCATGCCCCTTCCCTGCTTAGCTGCCGTGCTCTTCTCTGTGGTGGAGGCTACCAGCAGTGGGGACACTGGGCAGCCCCATCCAGCACAGGGAGTTTTGTGGCAGAGCAGTCTGGAGTAGTGCCAGCCCCTGGTTTTGAGCACTGGCAGTTGTGTGGGACAGAGATTTTGGTGAGCTTCTGTGGCATGCCAACGTATCTGTCCATGCAAAACCAGGCAGTCTGTCTGCTCTGCCCCTGCTGCACATTTTGAACCATCTCTGAACTAAAGCTATTCAGAAATGAAGCTGGGGGCAGTTCTGGCGCAGGGTGACAGGCAGCCTGGGGTACCAAGCCTGCCTGCTGCCACAATTATGTCTTTAGGGACACCAGAGCCAGTACCTGTGAGGCTTTTGCTGCACCTTGGCTTTGACTTTTTTCATCCCACTCTGATTAACTCTCACTCAGGTGTGCTCAGTGTGTCTCTTTGGCAGCCAGCTTTCAATCTCTTGCAAACAGGACTGCATCCCTCACCTGGGGAGGGGATTATTCCTCATTGCTAGAGTTCCCATCTGGAGCAGCCAGCTCCTCTGCAGTGGCTTCGTAACAGCACCTGGAGGCAGACACTTGGGCTTAATGTGAAGTGGGATGGGTTCTGTGACTGTAAGAAGAAAGAAGACCCTGCTGCCTGAGGAGGCTTTGTGCTATGTATGTGTGCACCACTTGCTCTAAAGCTGTAAAAACTCTCTGTCTTCCTCTCCAAGCCACAGCTTTCTGGCTGTGTTTCTCTATCCACCTCCCCCAACCCCTCCTCCAAATTGGAGCTGTTGAAATAGTTCTAAGCAATAGGGAGGGGTGTTGCAAAACTTGAGATAACACTGCCAGGCTTGGTCAGTAGCAGAGGGATAATACTGGCAGGATCTTGGGGGGGAATACCTGCAAGGAGAGATCCTGTTTTCATTTGCTTGCTTGTTTGTTTTAAGCTGAATTGCTCTGTTTGCATTTGCTGTTGCCAAATTCTTTTGCTCCTTCTGCCATATAACTGAGTGCTGGTTTAGTTACCTTAAAAATGCAGCCTGAAATAATTCCCATGCTTCATCAACTGCTGCCATCCATGCAGCTGAGGAGAGAACTCAGGTGTTTTCAGGAGATGCTTTGGCAGTGCAAAGTGAAGGTGATGCCCAGGGGGTTGGCACCTCCCCTGCAGCTCTCCAAGGGAAGGGGGTAAGGAGGAACAGCACCGCTCTGCTCCACTTGCAGAGCTGCAGCCTTTCACCCTGCTTTCCCTGAGCCACCTCTCTACCTACCCAGCACTACCACTAAAAATCATACCCTATTCATCTCTGCCATTAAAAATAGAGGACTTTCTGTCCTGCCAACAGAGAGGGTGTCTCTGCCCAAGAGCACAACCCCTGAGCCCTTCGGTGCTGATGTGAGGGCTGCCATTGTCTCTGGTGGCTCCTGGCTCCTGGCCCAGGATAGGCATTGCTCCAAGAGCTGGGCTGCTGCCTGCTCTGCAAGCGAGAACCTGATACCAGGGCAAAACCCAGGACAGCTGCAGCAGGCACACCCCAGTGTGCCATTTGGAGACTTACACAGGGGCACAAAAATGAGCTGTGCCTTAATATAACCTATTGCAGCCAGCTAAGCCACGCTTTGCAGGCGAAGATGACATCCTCCACTGTGCATCTGAAAGCTGCCGATGCACCCAGGTGCTCTGAAGGGCAGAACGAGGTTTAAAAAAATGCATCAGGCAAAAGGAAAGCATTTCCTTGTGGTGTCCCAGACACCCCAGTTAGGGCTGGGATGCACCAGTGTGCGAGATGCAGGGCTTCTGAAACGGGAGCTGTTGGTGCGAGCGTTGCCTTTGCCCTGCCTGCTGGGAACAGAGCCTCGACAGGAAAACGGCATCTGCAAACAAATGAGCAGAGAGACACCAGCGAGTCCGCAGCTCGGAGGGAAATTAGCATTTTAATATTCTGCACGGGGCTCTGCGGGGCGGCCAGGGCTCGGAGGTGCTTTGTAATCATGACACCGATAATTAATAATAAATCTGACGCTGAAGCGCCGCGGAGTCAGGGCTGCCCGCGGCCCCGGCGGCAGCTGGGGGCTCGGGGGGAGGGCTGCTGGCACGGCAGATACCTCCCCGAGAGCGTTGTAGAAACGGGTAGGAGATGAAGGGATAAGAGGGGTGGCTGGTAAGAGAGCTGAGTGGCGTGAGAGTCATGAAAAAACTTTGGCGCTGAGGGAATTGAAGATGAAGGTGTTCCAGACTTGATGCTGCTCCTGATGTTGTGCTGGGAACAAGCATCCTTCAGCAGCACCGGCCCAGGTTTTCCAGCCCTTGCAAGCAGCTGGTCCCTCTGGCAGAGACTGCAGGAGAGTGGTGTGGGGAGCAGGATGAGTAAGGGTGGAGGCAGGGGGCGTTGGGGTCCCGGCAGCTCACAGGTGGTGAGTGACTCAGTGACACTGGGGAAAGCAGGGGGTAGAGCCTGATCTAGGGGACAGCTCTGAGGCTTCTCTCAGCAGAAGGAGAGGATGAGGCCGAGCTGATGGCAGCCCAGGGGAGCAGCATGAAAGAGAAGTAGGAGAGGAGATGGCAGAGAGGATCCCCATGTGCTTGCAGGGAAGTGGAGGCTGCTGGCGTGAGTCTGAGCTCCTGGTCTGGGGACTCACATTTCTCTTCCACAGCCTTGCACAGAGCTGGGAGGAGATGCTGCTGCTGCAGTTCCCAGCTGCCCCATCTCTGCCACCCATCTCAGCTTCTTGTAAAGACAGGCTGCAGAAGTCATCAAAACCGTGTGGTGCAGTTTGCATGGGGAACCTCTGCCACAAGCAGCTCCTCTTGTGCCCAAGTCGAGACCACCAGTTTGAGATGATGAAGGTCTGAAGCCTTCCTGGCATAAGGTATTGAACCTCCACCTGCCCCAGCCCCGTCCCAGACTGTGGGATCTAGGCTAACTGGGAGTGTTGATCCTGCCAGACAGCTTGAGGTGTTTTATTCCCCAGCATCACCTGGAGAGAAGCGCTGAATGAAAGTTTTTCCCAGGCAAGGCACATCTTGTACCATCTCAGCGTGTCACATAGCCATGGTGAGGCATTTCTGGCAGCATCTGTGGCTGTGGCAATTAATTAACAGTGGGCACAGCAGGTGCCTCTTTAGCCCCAGGCTGCAATTTCACCACAGGCATTTCCCCATAACCTGCCTCTGATGTCATTTTGCTGTCAGATGTAGCTGTTGCTCTCACTCTTCTTTCTTTCATTATTTCCCCCCCACACACACACATTTTACCAATGCCTTTTACTGCTCTCACCAGAGCCATTTGCCAGCTGCTACCATCAGCTATTCCTTGCACATGCAGGAGGGGCTCAGAGCAGGATTTCATCTCACAGAAGGTGAGAAACTCCCAGGCTGAGGCTGCTGCCTGGCACCACTCCCTCTCCACGGTGTTTTCAGAGCCCTGACTACATTTTCTCTCTGTCTTAGGCCAGGATAATCTCAGCCTCACTGCCCTGGACAGGAGTTTCTGAGGGCTGATTGCACTTCACTGCTCATCTCCTATTTCTGTGTATTTTGGAGGCCTTTCTCAGAGCTCTTCCTGGGTGGCTTTTGCCTCTTCTCTGGGATTCTAAAATTATCCCAGCTGATGCTTATTCTCTTCATTGAGTGAAATGGTTACAGCCTCTTGCTAAAGCTCAATGGGTCCTCTCTAATTAGGGTTTATGGCTTCTTCTGAAGAGAGAGATATTTTGAGCCCAAATTAGTTGTCTGGAAATTGTACTTGGAAGGGAAAAAAAACCATACTGCAAACCACTGCTGACTGTGCTGTAGGTAAGGCTAAACCCCAAGCAGTAGCTGTGTTCTCTTGCTGGGGGAGATTTAACTGGTCCCCTCAAGTGCCCCTTTTGCTGTCTTGTAAGAGTATGAACAGAGTTAAGGATCCCTGTTTTCCTAAGTGTGCTGCAGCCTCTACTGGTAGCATCTTAATGCCCTGTGCAAACTACTGAATTGAGATCAGCTTCTTGTGTTTGGAGTTGCACCTTGCCCTCGCTACCACCTCAAGTCCACAGGTTTGGCATCTGCTGTTGGCCACGAGCTGCACAAATCACAGAAACATTCAGGTTGGAAAAGACCCTCAAGATCACCAAGTCCAACCCAGAACCTCACTCTACAAGGTTCACCCCTAAACCATAGCCCCAAGCACCACATTCAAACCACCTTTAAACACACCCAGGGTTGGTGACTCCCCCACCTCCCTGGGCAGCACATTCCCATCCCTGACCACTCTTGATAGGAAATTTTTTTTCCTGATGTCCACTCTAAACCTGCCCAGTTGTAGCTAGAGGCCATTCCCTCTGGTTCTATCACTAATTACCTTTAAGGAGAGACCAGCACCAGCCTCTCCACAAGGTCCTGTCAGAGAGTTGTAGAGAGCAATGAGGTCTCCCTCAGGCTCCTCTTTTCCAAACTAAGCATCCCCAGCTCCTTCAGTTGCTCTTCACAAAATCCCAAGCAGGGAATGCCCATGCAGGCTGGTGGTGCTGAAGCCACAACCTGGAGCACCTGTGGAGGCAGGTAAAACAGGGATGGGTTGGTGAGCTTGTAATTTGTCCAGGGAAGGTCTAAGAAGTGCACCTGCCCAGGAATGGCTCCCAGCTGAATGGGTGAGAGTGTTTGAGCGGTGGGTTTTGGACAGGCAAAAGGACAGCACATGTAACCACAGAGCTTCTGGGAGAGGAAGATCAGGGCTGTAATTGGAGCTGCTGATGCCTATGGTTTTTCAGTCCCTTCCAGCACGCCTTCTATGCAGCTTGGAGGCAGCTTGGGGTTAGGCAGAGCTTCCTTATCCTGCCACCCTCTCCCTCTGCTTAGTACCACATCATTCACCACCACACCAGCCTTGCCCCAAAGTAAATGATGCATCAATAAAGCAGGAATGGCAAAAATGTTGCTGTTGCCATCTCAGGCAGGAGTCAGCCAGATCTGCTCTAGTCTTTATTCATTTGTTTCCTTATGGCTGGGTTAAGTCCTCTCACAAGTGCAGCTCTCCAGGCCGTCTGTAAGAGCTGGAAGTGCGAGAGCACACTTTCCAGAGCACACTTTCCACAGTGGACTGTGCAGATCCCCAGTGTTACACTCTTCACTTGCTGCAGGAAGGTAAGTCTGGAACAGCAAGGGAGCTGTTCAAGAGATGTCCAAACACCCCTCCATGGTTTGGCTTCTCTCCCTGGAGAGGGTGAGGATGTTACCTGCATTCTCAGCCATAAATAAAATGTCTGCATCCCTCTGCTGCCCAGCCCCCAGGAAGAGCTGCTCCTTCAGCCTTCCCTCATGCACTCCTTCAAACACCCACAAAGGACCACACCAGGAAGCAAGTCACAGAGCCAACGCTGCAGTTTTTGCATCCCTGAGGATCCAGCCAGGGCTCTGGAGCGAGGTTGGAGATATCAGCTAGAGCTCCCAAACCAGCGCCTCCCCAAGCAGGAGGCTATCTGGAGCCTGACTTTTGGATTTACAAATGTGTTTTATTTCTCAGGTTCTCCTCAAACCGCCTGCGGTGCTGCCTGCCTCTGCTCTCCGGCGCTCACATGCAACCTGGATGGAGATAAAGCATCACCATCTACTGGCGGCTGGGAGGATGACGGCAGAACGTTTCAGGAGGTCACGAAACAAAAGCGTTGGCTGTGCTTTTGCCAGGTAGCCACGGGAGATGCTGCAGAGTGCCCTGCTCCTGGGAAGGAAGGGCAAGGTGGCTCACGGTGACACTTTGCACCGCCTCATCCTGCGGGTCCCCTCCCCAAAACCTCCTTGCCTGCTTCAGAGCAGCTGAAGCCTGGTAGGATATTTCTGATTCACGCTCACTGGGGTTGTACCTGCCCTTGGGTCTCCTGTGCAGGAAAGGGTGGCACTCCTGGCACTGCCCAGGGTCTGTGTGACAAACTGGATGGTGCTCTGATGGGCTGGAGAATTTGTGGCTTGGTTGCTTGGAAATGGGAAGCGAAGGCTGTGCCCACAAACCACCCTACCCCAGGAAGCAACCAGTCCTTCCTTGCAGGACATGGGCTCTGGCCAGCTGGGCAGCTTCCAGGCTGGCACAGCCAGGTCTCAAATGCAGAACAGATCCTGTTTCTGCTATGCCCTTTGAAGTGAAGTGGCCAATGAACCCAGGGCAGGGGTGTCTGGAGATAGGAAGATGCCATTTGCTGCTCTGAATCACAGGTGTTGCAGGATTGTTGAGATCAGACAGGGACATGACAAGCTGTGGTCACCTGGAGGACAGAGAGGAGGTGAGTTCATCTCCTGGTGTCAGGGAGGGCACTCCAAAGCCCAGCACCCAGCAGATGGGTCATGTAGACTTCTAGGTTAGATATCACCTGGCTCTAGTAAGTGTTGGCAATCAAAGTTACAAGGCAGTCCCATGGAATGGGGACCCCATCTTTAAGTGGTTTATGCTGTTCCTTACTCTGAGGACATTATGACTTCTCTCTAAGAAGCATCATATCCTCCCTGTTTGCAGAAGACCCTCAGAAACCAAAGAGAAACACTTCTGGATGTCAAGAAAACACTGCTCATGGTGAGCCTCTCTGCCCACCCATCACTGCTGTTCGATGATTTGGGTTTGTCTCACCTAGCTGCAAACCCCCAGTGCACCAGATGTTCTACAGGAGCAGCTGCAGCAAGGCTCAGAGCATGGAAACCCAGGGGCTGTGGGCTCCTGAGGGGCTGTGGGCTCCTGAGGGGCTGAAACTTACGTGGCTGGGTGCATGATTCCTAGTCAAGCAAGCAGGGAACAGCGTGGGACACGTGTGGGCTCTGCTGGAACTTTGCCAGTCACAACCTTTCCACAAACTGTTTCAGCATCACCAAATTGGCAGAGCCTTAATGAGAGGAATGTTTCAGCTGGTTTTTGTCTAACTTTTTCTTGTGGGTGACACATGGAACAAAGAGAAGAGGGGAGTTAGGATTCAAAGAGAGAGAGAGTTTTCATTTTCAAGAGGCAACCCTTGCAAGCACAGACTAGGATGCATTGGGATACAACATTCAGCTATGCAGTCACTTTGCAGGGCAAACATAGAAGGGACTAGGACTGAGGATGCAGAGGCTGCTGTAAATCCAGTTCCTTATCATTTTCTGACTCTCACTTTTTCAAAAGGAAGAAAAGCTCCCGTGGTCTTCCATGCCAGTGTATGCAATAACACAAATCAGTGTGCCTTGGAGCCAGTGCAGGAGGACAAGAGCCCAGCATAAGAAGTAATCATCTTTCTGGAACAGCAGGGAAGAAACTGTCCGGCAACAGGGTTGTGCCCCAGGCTAGAAAACACAGCAAAACATTTTTTTGCCCCATGGCAAATGCAGCTGCAGCAGCTGCCTGCCTCTGCCAGAAAGGAGAGGGGGACAGAGGCTCACTTTCCTAGGTGACTGCTGCTAGAACCATTAAGATTTTGGTTGTTCTCAGATTATTTTGCTTCCACTTATTTTCATTGGAGCCAAATGAAGACACTGAGACTGCAAATGACTAATGTCTGAGCTAAATGCCTCTACTATTTTTTTCTCCCTGTACCACCATGAGACAGAAGAGAGAATGAGGTTCAGCTTTGTGGTCCTTAGCTATTGAAAACATCTTCAATGTGCCAGTGACTGCACAGGGAATAGTTGTGTGAGTTTTGAGGTAAGTCCATGAACCATTTGCCCTGCTATTTTTTTCTCCCCCACTGCTAGTGGTTTTGCAGTTCATTTTGGCTATCTCTTTAAAGAAATAACCCCCCCCCCAACCAACCCCCACCAACAAAAAACCCCAAACAAACAAAACAACCAAAGAAAAATAAGCTTTAAGGCACACCAGGCATTAAATTGTGCACTCTGGTTACCCTCTGCTGCTCTTAGGAGTCCCACAAAATCAGTACACTTCTAAACAGGGCATTGTGAAAATACCCTGCAGCTGGGGGAGAAAACAAAAGGGAAAACAAAGAAAGAAAAGTGGGTTTAATATAAAACTTTGTGCCTCAGCCCTGTTTTTCCCCTCACTGTTTTGTTGGCAACCACTGCTGTTGGATCAGAGGGAAAAATGTGTTCCAAAATATATTTTGCAGTGACTGTTCTGGCTCTTGGTTGCCCATTTGGTTGTGCCAAGCAGGGCAATGGTCAAAGCACCTTACTAATAAGACTGACTCCTGCTTGTTTGCAGAAGCAGAACACCAGACCGATGTGCTGGGCAGAGAAACACTTGAAAAGATATTCCACCCTCTCCAGTCACGAGCAGAAGCCAGTTGTTTGGTTAGCTCATTGTCACTTCCATACAGACAATTCTGCTTGCTGAGGGCATGGTTTTCAGAGAGCTGCTAGCTGGAATCAGGGTTCCAGCAGCCCTGGGTCTCCCCTTGATGTTTTTGACTGTGTAATTTTGTCTCTGACACCTGCTGGACCCAAGTCCTCTCTGTCGCTGGGGAGAAAGCTTGGGCTTGCCTTGGTGGTTGATGCTGGGTTTAATAATTTGCTCTGATTTTTAAAGGTTTGTTTCCCCCAAATGTTATATTTCAATACTCAAAGGAATGCTCTGGAGAGCAGTGTTGGGACACCTTCCTCAAGTCTCACCTGAGATCCTAACACTGAGCTTGTCAGCTTCAGGAGTGCCCTCCTGGCACTGGGTTCACCCACTGAGCTATGGCTGGTGTTGCTGTGCCTTGCTACGTTTAGCCAAAGTATTCTTTTGTCTGTGAAGCATTGTCCCCAGCACAAGGGCACTTGCAAGACTGTGACAGCTTTTAATCCCATAGAATAGAATAGAATAGAATAGAATAGAATAGAATAGAATAGAATAGAATAGAATAGAATTAACCAGGTTGGAAGAGACCTTCGAGATCATCGAGTCCAACCCATCATCCACCACCATCTAATCAGCTAAACCATAGCACCAAGCACCCCATCCAGTCTCTTCCTAAACACCTCCAGGGATGGTGACTCCACCACCTCCCTGGGCAGCACATTCTAATGGCCATTCACTCTCTCTATGAAGAATTTCTTCCTAACATCCAGCCTAAACATTTGGAGTGTTTTGGAGAGCTGGAGCCACCTCAGCCAATGCATGAAAGAGGCTCCAGGGAAAGCCTGGCTTTTGGCAGCTCTTCAGTGGGGTAAAAGCCCAGGACACAGGAGTCCCATTAGGTGCTGATGTCACATTGCTTCTCCAAGCACTGAAGAGCTTTTGGCCAAGCTGCCCTCCAGTACTTTTCGGCCAAGTCAGTGGTTAAGTGGAGATTCAAACCCCGAATCACACTCTGGCAGAAGTATTTTGGGCTTTCATCTGATAGTCAAATAATTTTACAGCTGCAAGAAAGTCTCCAGATGTGCCATAATCCTGCTGCAGTAAGCCTTAAATAAATGTTTACCTGCTTGAAACAGGAAAGTTGAAAGAGCTGTAATGTTGCAAACAGAAATAGACGTGAAAGCTTGCTCCCTGTGTTAACAGCAGCACCAGGGCTCCTGGCCAGCCTGGGGTCAATGGCTGCACCAGATATTAATGATCTCAATCAATATGAGGCTCTGGTTTGTTCTCAGCTGCACTGCTACGAATCCAAACCTTCTCCCTGCTGGCAGAGGAATTGTTCCATACTGCTGGCCTTAGGAAGAGCTCTATAAGTAGCAATGATATAATTATATCAAGCAGTTAGGATTAAAAATGGGCACCCAGCAGGTTAGGTTGTAATTATGTCTTTGATTTCTGAAGTGGGGTGCAGTTCCACACAGTGTGATTCAGAAGAGGAAGATCTGAGTTACCTTACATGGTGTTTCCTTGCAGATTTGCTTAGACACTTGGTTTAGAAACAGGTTTCCTTTCACATAAGTTACAGAGATTTGCTCAAGAATCACACAATGGTAGGGCTTGGGGAAAGGATTTACTCTTGACATTAAACAAAATGGATAAATGAGCCCCTGAGGTCAATGGGTTTGATAATCTATTTCATTTATTTGGATCCCCAGCTGTATTGTCAGCAGCAGAAGTGTTCAGTGGAAGGACTTCATCCTTGTTTTGAAACTGCAATCTAATTCTGGGAATAAATACTTCCAGAAGTTTGTTTTCAAAATGGATAGTTTTGGTTCCTAGCCCTGCTCTTGTGTGCTGAAAAACTAAATAACTGTTGCCTGTCTATCTCCTCTGGGCCACTCCTGATTTTATGGGTCTCTGCCATAGCCTCTCTCTTAGCTGGGGATCCATCCAAGTTTTAGTTTATGTAGTTTCCCATTGCATGGAAATTACTTTTTCCCTCTTGCTTTTCACTTTGTCTCTAGTTCTAGCATGTCTGTT
This sequence comes from Dryobates pubescens, assembly GCF_014839835.1. Taxonomy (NCBI): domain Eukaryota; kingdom Metazoa; phylum Chordata; class Aves; order Piciformes; family Picidae; genus Dryobates; species Dryobates pubescens. The sequence continues at coordinate 10,509,051 of NC_071639.1, forward strand.
TTGGAATGGAATGGAATGGAATGGAATGGAATGGAATGGAATAGAATAGAATAGAATTAACCACGTTGGAAGAGACCTTTGAGATCATTGAGTCCAACCTATCACCCAGTACCATCTAACCAACTAAACCATGGCACCAAGTGCCTCATCCAGCCTCCTCTTAAACACCTCCAGTGGTGGTGACTCCACACCTCCCTGGGCAGCACATTCCAATGGCTAATCTCTCTGTGAAGAACTTCTTCCTAACATCCAGCCTAAGCCTCCCCTGGCACAGCTTGAGACTGTGTCCTCTTGTTCTGTTGGTGGTTGCCTGGGCCAGGTTGCCTGTTGGTGGTTTTGGGACAGAAGGGCAAAACCTATGCATGTGCAGCACAGCCATACCTCGTGATTGGCACAGGAATAGGAAGACTTTTGATTTGGTTCACTCCAAACAAAACACAAAGTCTCTGACCAGACACTTTGGCGCAGCACAGCTCAGCTCTGGATGGAGGACTCCACTCAGAAGCATGTGGGGAAGGAGGAGCATCTCTCTGAAAGTGGTGCTGCCATCTGGAAGCTTTCCCTAAGCCAGCCAGTTGCCATCTTTCCCAGTGATTTATGGGAAAGTCAAACTCTTTCTAAAAAAATAATAGATCTGACATGGTTTAGAGCTTCATCCAGAACTTGAGAATAACAACCCCCTGGTACAACATGGGAACTCGTGGTGAATCCCACAGGAACATCAGCTGTCCAGCAAGAGCATGGCAGGCTGGAAAAGGGTGCAGGAGAAAGCTTGAACTTCCCTTTCCTCCACTGTCCAAGCTTTTCCTCACCCTCATGCTCAAGCTTTGGCCTCCTCCACTCAGAACAGCAAACTCTCCCTTGTGGAATGGCACAAACCCCTCCTGCACCAGTTTGGTCTGGCTTTGTCTTCGTTTTCACTTGGAGTTGAAGTGTGCTGGCTGTGCATTTGCATAATCAGGAAATGATGTGGACGCACAAAAGGGAAGAAGAGGGCACTTCGCCAGGGAAAGGACACAGCTTGCTGGAACAGCCCCTTGGGTAGCACGTCCAAAGCCACAAATTGGCTCCTTTTGTCCCCTCTGTCTTTTTCGTGTGTGCTTGAAATCAATCAGAGTTGATGTGCCCCGAATAAAAGGAAGAAAGTCCAGCTCCTCATTATTTGGCTTCTTCCACTTCACAAGGCTTTGCTCACTTTCTCCCTCTGAACTGTATCAGCAGACGAGGGCCCCAGTTATGCCCTGTCACCAAGTTTATGTCAGGACTAACTGTCCTGGGATGATTTGTGTTTGTATGCTGGGGAATCCCAGAGAAGCACAAGTGCCAAAGTGCACAAACCCACTCCTTCAGTTTCCTGAGCTGCTGGTGTTAGAGTTGTCAAAATACTGATTGGGTTGGGTTGGGTTGGGTTGGTTTTGCAATTGAGTGCTTCTGCTAAGCCCTGCTGTGTTTTAATGATGGCCTTTGGAAAATTCAGCTGTGTTTCATGTGTTATTTGTTCTGAACAGGAACAACATTTAGTACCTTAAAATAATGGTCTTGAGAGGACTGGAAGTCCTTCAGCATGTGCAGATTTAGTTCAGTCCCTCCAGAGGCAGCCAAGCAAATGCAAAAGTAACAGGAGCAGCATTCTGAGTAACCACTGCTTTCTGCTGGAGACCTCACATGGGCCAGTGTGACAGGCTGTAGGAGGAATACTAAATAAACTGCTAATCCCAAACCCTTGGCAAGAACTCGCTGAGAATACCTGCCTCACTGTGGTCTTCTAGCATATAGCAGGCTTCAGCACGCTCAGTGAAAGATACACTGGGTCAGCTGGGAGAAAAGCAACTGCAAATAAGTGGCAGTGTAATCCAGGCCATTTTTACTGCAAGTTTTGAGAGCCAAGTGTGTCAAAGGGAAAAGCAAAGCAGCAGAGATGCTGTGAGCACATTGCCTTTGCTAGCACCTCGCCAAAATCCACGTTGTACTTTCACAGCAACGTTTACCCAAAGAACAGCCCTGGTTTTGCTGGGACAGGATCCCAGGCTAGCCATGGGCTAGAGGTCATCAGCAGGTGTGAGTCAGCCAGGACAGCTGACTGGAGTTGGCTGCAGGTGTGCCCCAGACCATCAACATCCCACAGTATAAAGGAGGAAGCTTGGTTGGGCTTTCTCCTTGGGCTCCTTCACACTCTCTTCTTCCTGCCCTTGAAGACTGCCTGCTTCCCTGATCAGTGTGACTGCTGTGCCTTTGGTGGGCTGAGTATAACTTTATATATCTTGCACTGACAGGGGGGTTAATGTGGCCATTTTGTTAAACCCCTTTTCATTCCAACCTGTGGGTCTCCTCTCCTTCTCCTGATTCACTTTCTCTGCTGGGGAGGGGCTGTGTGGTGATAGAACAGTTACTGGAGTTTAGCCCCAGATACAGACAGCCTGCAAACAGAGTTGCTTGGTTAAGTCTTCTGTAAGGTCTTTGCTGTAGTGTTTGCCATTTCCTTGACTTTATCATTATCTTCATCTTTTCCTGCTTCCCTTGCATTAATTCTGTGTGGAAAAAACCCATCTGGAGTATTGCTTGATGAGAGTGAATGCTTCACATCCCTTAAGAAGTGATGGATGTGTCAATAAGAGTTGGATTAAGATTTTCTATGGGGTTGTGCTTGGGCAAGGTTGTAGATTTGAAGTTTGGGTTTGCTTTCTAGTAATTTTTGGGTTTCACCTGGCTCATCTTTGCAGTAACCCTTAAAACATTAAAGTGTTTATGTAGCAGATCTTAACCTGAGGTCAGACTTTGAGTGAGGGATGCTTGCATGCTTCATCAAAGGTTCAGACAAATCAGTCTCATTTTTCTCCTTGGCTCTTCATAGCCTAAGTGCAATTGGTCCAGTGAATGCAAACCCAGTTGTGGTGTTTTGTATCCCTAACTGCATGCAGAACAGGAGTGATTCTACAGCTCTGTGTAGTAATAGCTTTGGAATCTGTTGGCAAAGCTGTCTAAAGTTTTTGCCTTCAGATGAGACTTTTTGATGAGAATATCTGACCTCACCTCCCTGCCTATCAGTGTATAGTCTCTGTTCACTTTTTGCTAAGCACATACAGAATTTCAGTTACTCTTCACCCTGTGTTAAAGTCCTTCTACAACAGGAAATAAATAGCTCCTACTGCTGTAGGGACCACAATTTCTGCTTCTCAGCTTGATGAGCCAGGGTGCTGCTCTGCAGCGTACAGAGCACACAGTGTGTACTCCAGATCCCCAAGGTGCTTGTGCTTGGCCTCCTTCCTGCTCTGCAATCTGTGCTGCCACTTCCTCACTGCTGGGACCACCAACAGGCAGGATGCAGGAGTCCAAAATGCAGTGGTTTAAGATGCTGCTGGCACTCGGGTCCAACCCACCTTTCTGCCAGCGTATGAAACCTGTACCTCCGCCAGCCTCTTTCACAGATCATATATTTGCTGAGGCCTCAAGCAGGGAGCCATGGAGCAGACAGCTGGTATTGGTATCATCTTCAGTCACTTCATCAAAGTCTGACAGATGTCTCTTGACTGTGTCCTTGGTTATTCATGTTAAATAGCTTAAGCTAATGTGATATGCTGCAGGAGTTTTGTTTCCTGCGCTGTTAAGAGGCCACGATGCTGTCTGTGAGGTTCCAAAGAAACTCCAGTTTTACTCCAGCTTTCAGAGAGAGCTTCAAACATCAGCATGGCAGCAGTGGAAGGACTTCAGTAACTGCCAGCATGATTTAACTAATCAACTGCAGGCAAAAAGAAATTAATCTCCTAAATTTTCTCTCTAAGCTAGAAGTCACCACTTGCATAGCTGCCCACTGGCACGACGAAGGCTTTCAGCTTCTTTTCTTATCCAACTCCTTTGATGACTATCTCTTATATAAAGGGAACACCCATCTCTCTGCTAGGCATACATGAGAAAAACAACTAATTTGATGATGTTTAGAGCACTTCAAGGAAGTTTCCATGATGAAGTACTCTGTTCACATGCATTCATCATCTGTATGGTTGGAGGAACTCCAGACAGAAGGATGCCATGCAGGGAGAGTTCTTGGACATGAAACTTGAGTAGCCTGTATTGAAGTATCATGATTAGATGTGTCCTTGCAGACGCCCACAGTACAACTAGGAGACACTTGCTAGGCTTCCAAAACCCTGTCTGGGCCTTTATTGCACTGAGTAAAAGTCCTGAGTGGGCTCTTGTCATTATTCTGGAGTCTCATTCAGGAGGCAGTGGAATTAAATACGACCAAAGCCATAGCTAATGACTTCAGGCTGTTACAACTGCCTTGTGCCTGCCTGCTCCGCTGTTTGAGTAGCAGCAGTGGTGGAAGGAAGATAAATTGAGCATATATGTTGAGTAGCACCTGCTGATAAACCACTCTCCCATCGTCCTTGCTATGGTTCTGGTTCTTTAAGGTTGATGAGAAAAAAGCTTGGGCTGTCATGAAAAAACACCCACCACCACCAGGGAATTGTAGAGTTCCTTCCTAGTAGTTCAGAAGAATCCCCAAAAGAGTTTGCATAGCTGGGTGCTGATCCACTTGCTTGCTACACTACTGACCACGTTTTGATGTCTGTTAACTGCATAGTGATGCAGAACCTATTGCAATCTAATTGCAAACCAGCACCACCCCAGACCACTGACGTGAAACCTACAATGCCTCATTTTACTTTCCAGCAGACAAAAGCAACATCTGCATCCTCCCTACCCACCCCTCCCCCTACTTTCTGTGAAGGTGAGTTTTCTGCAAGCCTTTTTTTCAAGGCCAGCAAGTGGATGGCTAACAGACATTTATGTAAATAAGGCCCTTTTTTTGGCTTCTTCTCTAGAAGATTCCAGTGTGTTTTCATTGATAAATGCATTGGCAGTGGTCCTGAAAGGGAACAGAAACTGACAGCTTCAAAACAAGAGGTGGCAGGAGGTTAAGTTTGAGCTGTGTTGTGGCTGATTTCAGGGAGGTTTCTTCCCTAGTGTGCTAAAAGCATTCATCAGAGATGGATTCCACCCACAGGATTGACTTGAGTGCTGGTGGCAGCAGGTGGATCTGTTTCTTGCTTCACACAGCTGCAGCTCCTGCACTCCCTGTAATGCTGCTCCTCATCTGTGGGTTACAAGCCTTGTCAAAAGGAGTGGGGAAACACATGGGGGAGAAACTGGGCTCCTGTGTTCATGGAAAGGTGTTGGCACTGCTGCCAGGTATCTGCTGTCCTCACTACTTTGGCATTTAGGGTTCAGCTGTGATCTGAAGCTCAGTGGGCTTGGTTCAGTGATGAGAACACACAGAAATGTGCATCACAGGCATGTTCCTCATACACCTCTTGTATTATGGTGACATTGTCATTTGACCTACAAAAAAGGGGACCAGCAACAGCTCTTGCCAGTAGAAACCCGTTTTTTCCTAGTGGGAACGGCAAACTGAAGGAGATTGTTTTGTAAGCCATCTCTTCTCCCATTACAAGTCACTCAGATCACTTCTTCCTCCAGGATTGTGCAATATTGAATGTCTCTGAACAACAGCCTGCTTGTGAGTGCCAGGAGGGAGGCTGAACCTGTAACTGAAGCTTTTTGTGATGAGCTGTTGCATGTTCTCCAACATCTTAAACCTCAAACCTGTTGTGAATGCCTTCACTCTTCCCACTCTAGATGTTTCCAGGAACGTTATAGGAAAGGGATTACAATTCCTCTTCAGTTTCTTCAGTAAATATCCCCCCTAAAATTCTGAAGTATGTAGAGCTTGGGTGTGGATGGTGTCATCTGGATGCTTTTATAGGTATCTTTCATTTCTTCCTGACGTATGCCCTGTGTCTTCTGTAGCACAAGGGTTTACCACATGGCACAATCCTCTGGAAAGCAGCCATGCACTGTATGTGAACAGCACTATTTCTAGGTGGCTCTGGTGAAAAACCGACTCTGAGTACCAGCAGTGACTAAAAGCACAGCAGCCCTGGTGTAACAGGGTAGGAGGAAGGCAAACTTAAAGCATGTTCTGCCTCTTCTCAGGCTTGAAAGGGACAAGGCAAAGGTGTGACCCCCACATGTTTAAGAGAGCAGGCACTGCATTGATAAACTTTGGAAATGAAGGTATAGGAGTTCATTAACTTCAACAAGAGTAAGTGCAACTTTCCTCACTCTGATGTGGGCTATAAAGTCCTGCTTATCAGGGAGGCAAATATAGAGAGGGATGTGTGCAAGAATGCCTGTGAGGGAAAATTATTTATGGATCTTCTTAGGCCTTAAAAATGGTGCTGAAAGTGACTACATTTCTTTCCTGCTTGACTTTTACACCAAAAATAGATATTCCCTGTACCCTAATGGTGTTGAAAACGTGAATGTGCTCCTTGTGGGAGGCAAGACACTGCAAACAGGCATGTGAACGGAGAGGCAATATTTAGCTGGAATGTTTACTATACACTGGTGTTTGGTTTTGCAAACAACTATTTAACTAGTGTGGCTCTTTGGGGAAAGAAATGCTTTGTTAAAGCACCAGGGCTGCATTTCAGCAGGTACCACTTCAAACCTGAAAAACATTCCCCAGAAAATGACCCAGGAGGATTAAACTCAGTGCTGATATTTACAAGGTAAAATGCAGGCAGCTGAAAAATGCTTCCTGAAAGCAAACCAGGCTTACTGACCTGTCCTAAGAAAGCAGCTGCAGCAAGCCCTAAATTCAGGGTTACAAACATCCTCTGCAGATGCACAGGGACATATGTGGGGAGCTTTGTGCAAGGCAGCAATGCCTTCAGAAGCGCTGGGTGAGGTGAAGGGCCTGGCAGCACACTAGCCATGAGGAGCAATCCTCTGTTGATCTGGCTGTTCAGATTCCCAGTTGTGTAATGTGAGATTTGCTCACTTTGCTGCTCTGACCAGGAGTCACTCGGAGCCAAGGAGCCTGACAAACATCTGCTCTTTCCAGGTCTATGCTGGAACAGATTGTCACCCCAAAGCCCCAACATCTGCTCTGCACAGAGGAACAGTTGTGGTGCCTGCCTGGTGCCAGAACCTCTTAAAGGCACATTTCCCTGCAAAGCAGTGGAGCCTGACAGCCTGTGTTGTAGCAGGCTTACTTGGGTCTGGTTTTGGGAAGGGAAGGTTAACTTCCAGTGATTTCAGAGCTTCTTGGCTTCTTCCTAAACATTTGTGCATATAGTAAGATTGAATTGATTTTGTTGTTGTTGTTGGTTTGGTTTGGTTTTCCTCCCTTGTGTTTTTCAGCACAGCAGCCCAGAAAGGGCTCTCACAGTCTGCTGGAAATGTCTTTCATCACATAATAATATAATTTAGGTTGGAAGGAGACTTTGGAGGGCATCTGGTCCATCTTCTCACTCGGAGCAAGGGCAGTTTTGAACCTGGATCTGTCCAAGAAGGGAAATTAAGTGTGTTGTGGAGGAAAACCTTCTATGTGAGAGGGTATCTTCTGTAATTCTCAGAGCTGAGCTGCTAGAACCTATCTGTTCCAACAAAATCTACTCCTAAGTTAATTACAGAGGCTGGACTCGATGATCTCAGAGGTCTTATCCAGCTTCAATAATTCTGTGATATCACTTTGAAACTGGGGGTTAGCAAAGGGATTATCTTGGCCTGTTCTGGGTAGGACAGAAGAATAAGTCCAATACTTGAGGCTTCAATGTCAATTGGAATACTAGTGATGGTCATTAGGGCAAGGGAAACGCTGCCTATTTCACCTTCAATGACAATGTTGTTTTACACTGTGTGATAAAACTTTGGGGGTAAAAAAACCCCCACGAAACTGCCAAGCAATACATCCAAATAACAGAGCAGATTATAAGGAGACTGAAAAAGACTTTTATTAGCATTCAGATAATGTCGGGGCGGGGGGGGGGGGGGGGAAAGAATTGTTTATACCCTCCTCTAATTGAAAACGTCTGCATGAAATACACCAGAGCCTGCAATATCAGATTATTGATGACTGCCACAGGAAGGTTTAAACACGTAATTGCCTCGCTTAATTTAATTTTAATGGGGGGTGGGGGTGGGAAAGGATCGCGCTGCAGATGCTGCCCGACGGGGCAGGCAGAGGGTCATCTGTCAGAGGAGAGCTGGAGGCGTGAGAGGCTAAATCGCCCCGCGGAGCCGCGGCAGGACGGCCGGGACCGCGCCGCCCGCTCCCTCCGGCCCCGCACCGGGCAGCGGCCGTTGGGGCGGCGACCGTTAGGCTGCGCCCCGCCTCTGGCCCGCCCGCTGGGGGGCGGAGGGGGTACGGGATGGGACGGGACGGTGCCTCTTCCTCGCCGCGCCGGGACAGCGACAGCCAGGCTGCCGGCTTGCTGCCGCCCCACCATGGCTCCCAGCTCCGAGCGGCTCTTCGATTCCGTGGGACACTTCGGCAGGTACCGGGACAGCGCCGTCCCGTCCGATCCCGAGCGGGGGCACTGTCACGCTCGCACGTCCCTGCGAAGGGACCGGCGGACGGCCACGCAGGACGGGGTGGCAGAGCTGCGCCCGCGGGGACTCACCCGGAGGTGGCACCGGGTGGCATTGCCGCGCACCGCGGGGGCTGGCGGCTCGGCTGGGGTGGGGGCGGGGACAGGCGCACGCTGCCGGACACGCGCTTACACACACGGGGCGTCCCGGTGTGTGAACTCACACCTTACGGACACTGCACCCCCCGTAGATACCCATCCGTGACACACGTGCTCGCACATCTGTAATGCGCCACCTTCATCCAGGCACCCTCGCGCTGTCCGTTCACACCCCTGCCAGCTCCCCGTGTGTTCAGACACACACTGCATGCAGTCACACCGATGTGTAGGCTCTCGAAGCCCACACATTTCCTGCACAGACGGATGTACGCCCCCCAAAACACACACACATGCACCCCACGCATGCTGAGCCCCAGCCCTCAGAACAGCCTGGGCACTGGAGAGGTGATAGATGGGCACAGGGCAGTACATAGAGGAGTATTTGTGTGGTACACAGTCACAGGGCTGTTTGCACAGGGGCACAGGCTTGTGTGGGGTAGATTATGTGTTTTTATTCGAGGTTGGGCAGGTTGCATGTAATTGGGTAGATATGGAGGTGTATATAGGTGATATGGAGGTGTATATATTTACTGGCAAGGGATTATCTGGTAAATGGGGTGAGAGGTTATCTGGAAAATGGGGTGATGTGCCACGGCGAGTTGTCTTTGGTGTGGTTTGTGGCTATGTTGTGCATCTACAGGCCTGGGTTTGTTCTGTGGGTTACACAGGTGTGGGGAGTGTGTGTAGCTGTGGATGCAGGGCTGGTATGTGAGGCTGCTTGTAGCAGGTGATGGAGAAGAAACATTTGGAGTGGAAACAAAAGTTTAGAGGATGTGACTAAGAGGTGCACAGCCTTGCAGCGGGGTTCTGTCCAGGGCTTTCTCGAGGTGCTGATCAGCGTGGGTTTTGCAGGCAGGTACTGCCTGAGCAGATGTCTGGAGCACACCCATGTGTCACAGTGTGGCTACAAATTCAGGTTGTTGAATTGCCCTGTTGTACTTTGCAGCTGGGTCACCAGTGGGCTAGCCTAACCCACCTCTCTATCAGGAGTAGGCAGGAGTGGGGTTTTGAACAAAGCCTGGGAGCTTGTTTTAATGGTAGAAGTGCACACTTCAGTAGAACAGGCTTTGAATATCATGTGCAAGTGTGGTGGGTATCAATAGCCTCTGCAGGTGGCTAGGATGGAAAGACCTTTTCTTTGCCTCACTAGGACCTATGCTTAAATTACATGTTTGGCTGAGTTGTGACTTACAGGCACATCTATCTGAACAGTATCTCATTCATTTCCAGTTCTGGGTCAGTAACCTAAATACCTCCTTCTGTGCAAACTAGGAGAGAAATCATAGTTTATTCTGCTGTTGCTTTTCTGTCTTGCATGCTCTTTGTGGAAAGCAGGCACTTGAATACCAAGATAACACAGAAGTTGTTATTCTGAACCTGAAGTAGATCTCCTACTTGGAAACATTTTTCAGTACTTTAAAGGTCTCACAACTACTTCTTTCAGTTAAAGGGAGAACAATTCTGCAGTGATAACCTCACTGTCCAGGGGGCAGATTATTTGAGATGCAGTTCAGTAGGGGTTGCATCAGGTTTGGGACCTTTGCCATGAACTGCAGGCTGCCCAAATTTGCATAGTCCTCTTAGACTCTTGGTTCCCAAGACCACATGCTCAAAGTAAGGGTAATTGTAGCCTAGGGTCGATGCAGCTGTCTAAAAGCTGTTGTGAAAACCTTTTTATTCCCTTGATATCCTAAGATAAATGATCCTGCTTTGCATGAGAAGTTATTCTTAACTGTAACAACAGAGTTAATTCTGATTAGTTTGTATTTATGCATCGTGGTGGCACTGGCAGAGAATAAATCATTTCTTCAGTTCAAGTAGTTCGTGCTCGAGAGGTTCATGCAGCCTGTGCACTAGATACAGGTTCTGTGGATTTGCCACAGTCAGATTCTGAGCCATCCAAGGATGACTGTTAGTATTTTGAGAGTCTTTGGATTTTCCTGAAACCTGACAGATGCAGTAAAGAAGGAGCAGCTGTTTATGAGTATGTAAATATATATGGGCAGAGTGTGTATGCATTATAACATACATATATATAGGGCTATGTAACAATTATACAGATAATAAAGAAACCTTTCATCATGAATTTGCAGAACTGACATTCACATGGATGCTGACAACAGTTTGCTTTCCAGTTGGACTCTCTTGCAGAAGTCTCAGTGATGCTGTAGTTCTTACTGGGGTCTTGAGACATGTGTGATCAACCATAAAAACATAACAGCTTCTGTATGCTTTGCCATTAAGGCAAGGCTTTATGGCTGGCTGGATTTGGGCATGGATAGCATCTGTGGCCTATAAATTCAAGAAGGTTCCTTGAAACATTGTTCTTAGGACTGGTTATGGAAGATGAGATCACTGGAAATGAGAAAAAAAAATAGTCCTGTTTGCTTCATCTCTAATGAGCTACCAGGTCTTGAAGCTCCCAATTTACCTGCACTGAGCTGCAGCCTTCTCCCATGTAGCAGTTTCTGACAGACTGTCTATGGGCTTTCACCCTCTGCCCCTTCCTCAGCCTACCCACTCCAGCTACAAAACCCCACTCGGGGGCTCATCAGGTAAAGGGGCTGTAGTCAGCCGCTTGGTGTCACTGGGAGTGGGGAGACACAACTGATGGGCATAGGGTTGGTAGCACAGCGTGGGGAGGTGTACCTGAGGACCTGGCTGGCAGCTGCTTCCCAAGTAAGGACTTCTGATACCTTCAGTAACTTTAATAGACCAGCAGGACACAGATCTTGCTTATCTGGCTGCTGGTGAGAAACAGGTTGCATCCTTCTCAGCTCTGATCTATGCCATGGCAGAGTGCTGAACAGAGGCATGATCTAATCAGGAATAGCTGTCTAGAGAGAAATCTGGCAAGGCACTTACTACAGTAAGTGTAGATGAGAATAAGGATTTGATTTCCCAGCTGGCATGTCTGGTAGCTATGAGATGCAGCTCACATGGGATGCAGAGTTTTCCCTGTGATTTACAGTTTTCAAGCCCTGGCTTATAGTTTAGCCAAAAGCAGGTGGCTGAAAATTGTCAGGGAGAGCAGGGAAGATTGGGTGTCACTGGTGCTGTTTCCAGGTTTCATAATGAAGTATTTCCAGAGTCTTTTCAAAAGTAGCATTTTCTTTTTGAAGTATTTTGTCTTCTACAAGGCTGAGTGAGTCATCCAGATTTTCAAACAGGGATTTCACAAATCATTCATTTTGCTGGCAGTTAGACTAGCTAATAAACGAACAGTGATTGCTCTTTAGTGTTGATGCAGTTTCTAATGTCTTTATCTTGATGTCTTATGTGAACTTGTTGCCTGGACTTTATAAGCAACAAGTAACAAGGCTTAGCAATGGCTGCTGAGAGGAGGAGAGAAGCAGCACAGGCTGCCAGTTAGGATGGGATGCTCACCTGTTGCAGTCAAACATTTGGTAGAAATGAACACACTTAGAATCAGAGAATTGTCAGGGTTGGAAAGGACCTCAAGGATCATCCAGTTCCAACCCCCTTGCCATGGCCAGGGACACCTCACACTAGATCAGGTTGCTCAGAGCCACATCCAGCCTGGCCTTAAAAACCTCCAGGGATGAGGCTTCCATCACCTCCCTGGGCAACCTGTGCCAGTGTCTCACCACTCCTGGTGAAGAATTTTTTCCTAACATCCAATCTGAATCTATCCACTTCTAGTTTTGCTCCATTCCCTCCAGTCCTATCACTACCTAACATCCCAAAAAGTCCCTCCCCAGCTTTCTTGTAGGCCCTCAGCATTTTCTGTTAATTTCCCTGGAACTTCTCTGGTATTTACAAACAGAACAGAAACTTGGCTTAGCTCTTAAAAACAAACAACCAAAGGCCTGACTTTTCTAGAGATTCTCACAACAGCCTTCTACAATGCAGACCCTGCTGGGCTGGGCCATAGTAGAGTAGTTTTTGAGCACTCAGTCTAACATAATTTCTCTCCTCCTTACTTTATAGAGCTCTTGGTTCACTTCTGAAGTCCTACACCAAGTGGTCTATGTTCCTGTTACACCTTTTTTTCCCAGGCTCCTATTTTCATGCTCATGCCCTTATCCTCTCTCTTGTTTCAGCCCTCACAGCTCTTGTGATCAGATTACCTCTTCTGCAAATTGTTGTGCGTGTGTCCATGTTGCTTCCAGGGTCCCTTGGGTTTGTATCAGGTAACAAAGAGCCCCAAAGTATCTCAAAGATCATGCTCACCATTTCTTTTCTGCAAAAAGAACAGACTGCCTTCAAGTAATGTTCAAACTCAAATACTTCACAGATGCCCTGAAAGGTTCTTCTCCAACAGGAATACATTTTTTTTTCAAGTGGAGAAGTGTACTTGCTGGGCATGCAAAGACATTGCTTTTCCTTTTGCATAGTTGGTGTGGAGAAGGAGGCAATCAGATTCACACACTGGCTACTCTATACAGTGGGAAAGTTTATCACAACTTCTCTGTCATCCAGGTTTCAAAACCTATCAGTGAACAGCTGTTTGTGTTTACCAGAGTATGCCAGGCAGAAGAATCTCAAATCTAAGTCCTCCCTTGACCCCTAGTCAGGGGTGGTGTTTGACAGCAGTGCCTGGGAAGTGTTCTTCAGCTTTGTATCTATGTTGCATTACAACATCTGAATCTGCCTGTGCTCTTCTCAGATGTTCATGGGATAAAATAAGTGGACTTGGCTGGGTTTCATTTCCTTCCCCCCTCCCCCCCCCTTATTTTAGGAGAGGGACTTGTCTGGATGTTTTGCAAAGAGTTTTTGATCCAGGTGTTTGCATGGCATCATAATAGCCTTGGAGAAGCAAGAGACATCCTGTGTTCTCACTGAGCAGACTCTAGCAGCTTAAAGACAGATAATATGCTCTATGCCTGACTAGGCAAAAGTAGAAATACTCTCAAAACTCACAATCAAAGTTTGGTACTGCCTAGTGCTCCTGAATAATAGCAGTGTGGTCTGCACTAATCCTATTTGCTGGGATCCAGGAGCAGTCTAGCATAGGATCTGCATAGATTTAAGTGTGCTGCACCAGAATGTGCTGGCAACCTCGCCCTGCATGTTTCTGGAGTGAAAAAAGTAGATGGTAATAGAAGTAGGTTAAAACCACAGAAAAAGAACTAAATAAAAGTAAGATGTAATTGCACTGGTACTGTCCTCTGCTACTCTAAGGCTAAAATCTGCAATAAAGCAGCACTCAAAGCTCGTGAATCAGTTATGGTTGTAAACCAGCTGCTGGGATTCAGGCTGCACCTCTGAAATCTTGGCAACCCCCGGGGTGGCTTCTAGACAAAGCTGTAGCATGAGCACACTTACAGCAGCATAAACCAATTACCACACACCTCAAGGAGCTGGTGATCAGCCATTTCATCCCAAAATATTCAGATATGATGAAATACATAAGGCACTGCACAGTGTGTTCCCTGTAATGCCTAGCCTGGGGCAGGGAGGTCACCCCTCTAAAAGCTCTGTCCATTTTCTCATCATAGTCATGATTTTCAGCAGTACTAAGGTATCTCCAAGCTGGAGAGAAATGTTTTATAACAGGGCTTACTCATGGAAAGTTTGACCAGTTCATTGCAGGAAGTGATACGATGCAAGTAGGGAACAACATCGAAGCTGGAGAATTTTTCTAAGGCCCCAGAAGCCTTCAGCACAAGCTGTGGAAATTTCTGTGCCACCATTTTGCTACAGACAGCAAGAACGGAGCTGAGGTCTATACACAGCTAACATTTTATTCAAGGTAGCCTGAGGTGTGAAGCTATAGCAGCTGAGCAAGAAAAGGAGATTCTCAACTTCTCAGAGCTATGGGAAGACAGAAAATATCAGCTGAGGTAGCTATGCCTTGGTTGCAAGGCTGGGGATGGAAAACAGCATTATTCCAGATCATTCCCTTGTGTGAGCTACTGTAAGAGAAAGGCTGAAGGGAAGAACCTGCCAGTATTGTGGAGATATAAGCAGGTAAGAGAGCATTAGAGAATATATTTAATAAGAGGTCAAAGTGAGTTCTAGCCTTGGGAACAGCCAAATCTCTAATTTACATTTCTTTGTTTTTAACTTAAACTGCTTCCAGTTTTAACAGCTTAAAGAGAAAGGTAGCAGAGTCATCTGCCTTGAGTGACAGGAGACTGAAAAGGCTGCTTGGCATTAAACAATCAAGAAGAGTATAGAATAATTCAGTGGGGCAGTCATGGAAGAGATAAATGACCAATAAACCAAATGAAAATACCTTTTCTTTGGAAAGATCAATACTGCTGTTCAGGTTTTGACTTGTCTTCTTGAGAGAGATGGCAGAAAAGCTTTGTCTGGTTAAAATGAAAACCAGAATGTCAAATGTCCAGGTTCTGTCAAATCTGCTTTGGGCATTTCATACTATTTGGAGTACTCTCCAATGTGTAAATCTCTCAGAGATTTACAGAAAGGGTTTTTCATGTCTTGTGAAGACACAGGGCTAGCCAAAGTGGTATCTGGGGCTGAAGCTGGAAAGGGATATAAATAAACAAAAATTGGACAGAAGTTCATGACCAGGCTGCTAATCAAAACAAACCAAACTGAGGAGCTCACCAGTGGGAATGAATCTTTTAATAAGGGCTTATTATGGGGGCAGATTCCCATGACCATTGGGGAGGAGAGAGCTGAGGACTTCCAGGCAAAGAGTGGGTTACACATCTGCAGTGAAGAGGACCAGTTTGGAGGGAAGGTGAGCTATGAACCTGCAAAACAAGCTGAAAGGCCTCTTGTGTCATCTTCCTTTATGTGGGTTTAGAGAGAAGCTGTCTTGCCTTGGAGAAGACAGCCTGTTGGGCACAGTAACCTGGCCATAGCTGGCTGTGCCTTAAATCAAATCCCTTCCTTCAGGCTGCAGACCTGTAGCGCTACGAGCATAGAATTCCCTCCAGGTGCAATTGCAGCAGCAGCTCCAACACCTTTGGTGGCAAAGCTGGGGTCAGGCTATTTCAGTCTAGTTATCCACTTGTCCTTTCTGCCTTAGCTGGGTCAAGAGTACATATCAGCTGCAGTTTTGAAGTTATTTAGCTTTGTTTTGGAATCATTTGGAGTGGTGCTAAACACAGCAGAGTGGCTACACTTGAGCAGTAGTAACACTTCAGGCTCTGTGCTTGGATGTTTCCATTCCAGAAATGACATTTTTATAAACACCTACCAGTTTGAAAATGTGCCTGTACCCTGTCTGCAAGATACATTACTAACAGTGCTCCTCAGAGGGGAAAAAGTCACTGCCAGACTCTTTGGTGACACTGTTTTCTTCCAGTCAGCCTCTGTTGCCATTGCAGTCTGTTCTTGCTTGCCAGCTTTGTTCCCATGGTGACTGCTGCCCCCTTTGGAGCTGGGACCTGTGTAAAATGAAGTGTAAATGTGTGGCCTTTAATTCTATAGCTTGGGTGTGGTGTTTTTTTCACACTGATGTGACTTTCTTCATCCAAGCTGTCACACCAGCTTAGCTGTAGTAGTGAGCAGCTGGTGTCTTTTCCTTCTTGACTCTGGTGAACAAGTGCTGGCTGGTGGAGCAGAAGTGTAATGGGATAGGTGTGTTACAATGCAAGAAAGACAGGGGTCTGCTGGAGAGGGTCCAGTGAAGAGCTATGAGGATGATTAAGGGACTTGAACATCTCTCCTCTGAAGAAAGACTGTGAGAATGGGGATTGTTTAGTCTGGAGAAGAGAAGGCTGAGAGGGGATCTTATTTATGTCTATTAATATCTGAGAGGTGGGAGTCAGGAGGAAGGGGACAGGCTCTTTTCAGTGGCACCTGATAACAGGACAAGGAACAACAGATATAAGCTCCTCAGCATGAGGAGAAACTTCTTTACTGTGAGGGTGCTGGAGCACTGTAACAGGCTGCCCAGAGAGGTGTTGTGGAGTCTCCTGGACTCTTTCAAAGCCAGCCTGGATGTGTTCCTGTGTGGCCTGCCCTAGGTGATCCTGCTTTGGCAGGGGGGTTGAACTCAATGATCTCTGGAGATCCCTTTCAGCCCCTAACATTCTTATGCTTCTATGAATTCTTTAGATTGATGAGTTGGTAAGTGCCTGCTGTCTGGGGACACACATTGGCACCTCCAGGGGCCTTCCTGATCCCAATAGGCTTTTTTTATTCCTGTTGCTTCTCTGCTGTTGGTGCCTTGAAACTGGATATCCAGCTTAGCATCTTCTGCCTCTGGAAATAACCTTCTTGGTGATGCTGGTTGAGACCAAGTATTAGCATGGTTTAAACTGCCCTTAGGAGGGAAGGAAGTTTACTCTTGACACTTCAAGTCAAATAAAGCTGTGTCTGCTGCTTCTAAATCTGCACCTCTGCACCACAGCAAAAACACTGCTCCCAAGTCTCATTCAGCTGCTTTCCCCTCAAGAAAAATAAATGTGTAAGGGCACACAGCTTTTTGGTTTAGAGTGGAAAGAATGCTGAATGGCTTTTCTCACATTCAGGATGGAATACAGAGGTGCAAGTGGTTACTGACACAAATTCTTTCAGAAATAGTAAATAACTGGAAATTTCTTTCCACTGAAGCCATCCCCTTGAGTGTACACTGCACAACAAAAACATGCTGTGTTTTCTGACTAAGCAGTGTGCTAACAAGGTGGTTGAGAAGACAAACACTATAAATAGTTCTTCTAAAACCTGTGGAATAGTACAAATCACAGAATGGTTTGGGTTGGAAGGGACCTCCAAAGGTCATCCAGTCCAACCCCCTCTGCAGTCAGCAGGGGCATCCTCAACTAGATCAGGCTGCCCAGAGCCCTGTTGAGCCTCACCTTGTGTATCTGCAGGGATGGGGCCCCAACCACCTCCCTGGGCAACCTGTTCCAGTGTTCCACCACCCTCATTGTGCAGAACATGTTCCTAACATCCAATCTAAATCTCCTCTGCTCTAGTTTGAAGCCATTGCCCCTTGTCCTGTTCCTGCAGGCCTTTGCACACAGTCTCTCTCCATCCTACTTGTAGCCCCCTTCAGGTACTGGCAGGCTGTTATTAGGTCTCCCTAGAGCCTCCTCTTCTCCATGCTGAACACCCCCAGCTCCCTCAGCCTGTCCTCACAGCAGAGGTGCTCCAACCCCCTGATCATTTTTGTGGCCCTCCTCTGGACCTGCTCCATCATGTCCATCTCCTGTCTATATTGAGGGCTGCAGTGTATCTTTTGCTAATCCTTTGCCTTGTGGCTCTATCCTACACTTGAAAGTATTTTAATACAAGCTTTTGATGAGTATCTAATAATCCTCCCCTTCCTTTCTTGGATGGACAGGCAAGGAAACAAGTATCAGGAGAAACATTTTATTTAGCATACATTTAGTGTCTAAGAACAAATTTTATCCCTGCTGTCCACTGCAACAACTGACAACAGTCAAAGTATTCTGAGCCTGCGGATATGTGGCCATGTCCACTTCAGGTGTTTTTGCATGCTAGGTGTAGCACCTTCCAAACAGGGTGCTGCAGATTATGTGCATGAATGCAATGTCTATTGCATCAAGCAACTAATCCAGCATGGTTTCTTATTTTTCACCATTCTGTTTGGATGTTTTTGTGTTAAGTTAGGTCAGTTTTGCAGATAAAGTTCAGAGCTGGTCCATGCAAAAAAGTGCCATCACAGATGAGAGCAGAGTGCACTGCGTCTCAGGGGATGAATGAACAGTGGGAAAGGAGAAGGGAGGAAGTATTTTACAGTGACAGTGCCACAGAGATGTGTCATGAGCTGTATCATGCAGTGCCTGAGATCTAGTTCATTAACTTCATGGAAGAGTATTTCTTCAATTCAGGGACTTGGCACTATGATGTCATTGAATCATAGAATTGTTAGGGTTGGAAGGGACCTTAAGGATCACCCAGTTCCAACTCCCCTGCCATGGGCAGGGACACCATTTTTCCATTCCCCCCAGTCCTATCACCCCCTGACACCCTAAAAAGTCCCTCCCCAGCCCCCTCAAGATATTACCAATTGCTGCTCTTACTGGTGAGATCTTCAAACCTGTACAGAAGAGGTAGAATTTTTTGCAGTCTTTCTTTCTATGAGCTGTAAACTGAAGGAAAAAAAAAAAGATAAAGTATTAACTGGGGAGAAATTTCACAGAAATATTTTAAGAAAGACTGGAACTTTTTCATGTTGTGTCTTGCTCAAGCTCTTGTGAAGAGACTTTTATGCTCATTTGACTTCTGGCATTCATTAGGTGTCTCCACACTGGAGCAGTAACCTATAAAGTCTTCTTGACTTCTATATTTGACACTCCTGGCAAGAGTGACAAAACGTGCTTGCCAAATAATTATCTTCCATGGCAAGTCACTGAAGGGATGGAAAAACACTGAGGGAGATTATCATACCTTTTAGGACAGTCATCATCTTCACACCTCTTAAAAAATGCAAAAAGAGTGGGTTTTAAGAAGAAACAAAACCCAGCAATCTGTGCAGTAGGTCACTGAAAGCTACTCTTTGCAGTAATATCTTCTGTAATCTGAGGTGTACACGGGAGGGCAGCTGGCACAGAAAATCCCCTTGCCAAAACCTGCCATTTTGGAGATCACCCCAGGAAAATGCATCACAGAACTTGCTTCCTTTTGGTGATTTTCAAGAGCATGCATTGCTGCTACAGTGATGTTTTCGTACTACTTCCATGCAGCAGTGGCTTCTTCATGCAGTAATTGACCATTGGGATGTGCTGCCCAGGGAGGCGGTGGAGTCACCAGTGTTCAACAAAAGATTGGATGTGGCACTTGGAGCCATGGTTTAGTCTTCAGGTGGTGTTAGGTATTAGGCAATAGGTTGGACTCGATGATCTCTGAGGTCTTTTCCAACCTGGTTGATTCTGTGAAATGTAACATTTGAAACGGAGTTTGGGGAGATTACTGACATGGTTATGTTACGTGTTTGCCTGCAACAGAGAGATTAAAGGAGTTTCTTATCAGTACTGTGTTCATAAATGAAGAATTTGGGGGGGAAAAAAGGTTAATAATTGACAGCAGGTAGCAAGGACAGCACAGACTTTAACCTGTGCCTCAGGGTCGGTGAAGTATGAGCTGCATACATTCTGCTGTCACTGCCTGCCCCAGGGGCAGCTCCAGGCTCCCCAAGCAGGAGCTGTTGTGCTTCTCCAGCACCAAGGTCTCCTGCAGAGAGGAGCTGCTCAGCTGTGTTTGACCATGGGCCTCAGCATTCTATGATTGGGGAAGAGCCACAGCAAGAGGGCTGAGAGCAAACTCGTGTGTCTGAAGGTCCCAAGGAAGGGGATCCCAGGCTAGTAACAGAGCAGGCAAGAGCTTTATGTTCCTCCTCACTCAGAGCTGTCTGCTGCCCCCACCTCTGTTCCAGCAAATCTGTGTCTACCATGAGGCTAGGCTTGTGCCTTTGCCCCTTTTCAATCTTCAGCTGCTCTGGAAAGCAAAGTTCAATGCATCTATAGTACTCTCCCATCCCACATATCATCCTCCCTACATACTTCTCATGCTTTCTATATGTTGTCACTACTGGCCTAATGAATTCCTTTTTGGTAACCTTAGAAGTTAACACACTTCCTGACCCTTATGCAACTGGCCTTTCTAGAAGAAAAGCTCTTCCTGCTTGCAGGAGGTTCTCAGCAGCTCATGAGCTTGGACATCTCAATCTACCATCAGTGGGGTTGCTGTTATCACTGTAGCTGGCAATGAATTTTGCCTTCATAGCACAAGAAGGTTTTCAGGGTATTTGTGGGGTTTATAGGTATATAGCTGGGGGAGTGTGCAATAAAAGGCATTAATATATATGAAAATATATATAATTAAAGTACTAATCAAATATATACATATATTTTTAACATATTTAATATCCAGTAAGATGTGTATACATGTGGAGAGAGAGGCTTAGCCAGCCCATTGTGGAATTTTACTGGACAGAGCAGTAGATATTTTTTACAGCCCATTAGTGTGGGTTGCCTTCAGCAGCTGGTGGTGTTCAATACTTTTCAAACTCCTCATCAAGCCTTAAGCCCTGCCTGTTGCTTGGCCCTTCATCGAGCAGTTAGAGGTTACGAACTGCAGTGCAATCCATCCTGCAGGGGTCTGCAGCAACATGGCCATTTTGGTGTAAACCCCACGTTTTTCCTGCTCTCCAGTGGAGTTATAAACAGCATAAATGATGGCTTTTAACATGTGTCTGGCATTCTGGTTTGGCTTTTTGTGTTGGCTTAGTATAGGTGCTTCAAATCAGGCAAGAAAAGTAATGAGGCTACAGAGGGGATTTCTTTGCTGGGACTGAATGAGATTATCATAATAATGACAATGAGAGAATGCTTTTCCAAGTATCAGTTGTATCTAGTTCTAAGTTAAACCCTTGAAGGAGGGGGTGAAATATGGCCTGACACAGATACCTCTCTAAAATGATTCTTTTATTGCTTTTTATAGAGGTGGAAACTGTTCTGTGGGGCACAGGAAAAATGAGGAAAGGCTAAGGGACTGTAATTTATATAGTTTTACGAAGTAATTGGAGGAGGATAACTGATAATTCTGTCCAGCAAAGTGATAAAAGGCAAGGAAGATTTATTCAAGGTTGCACAAGGATGTTTTATAAGCTGCTAATAGTCTTACCCTGGAAAAAGGGACAACGAGATTAGATGTAATGAGAAACTTTCCAACAGCAAGATTTGACAGCAGAGCAGTCTGTCAAAATGGTTACTGAAGTATGATCACAAGAAGTGGTCAGGAAGAGAGAAGATAAAACTCTCAAGGGAGCAGTTAGTGGAGAGATTATCTGGATCTGAGCTAAATCACAGCCCTGCTGATGCTCTTGGGACTTGGGGTTTTAAGAAATAATGCAGTGCCTTAATTCATGCCAACTTCCGAGCCTGTATTCTTCCAAGCTGTCATCTTCTTTCAAGCCCCTCCAACAATTAAGGGTATAAATACATTTTTCCTGTTCCCTCTACTGGGTAGAAGATAAGTGATGAACAGGATATTTTTATTACTGGGAGAGCTAATTAGGAAACTCAAGAAGAATCTATGGGAGTTGGAAATGGTTTTGTTCTTCCTTTGTTCTGGGAAATACCAACTGGGCTCTCTGACACCTCAGTTCCCTGCACGATGACAGGAATGCTGCAAATCCTGAGGCTCCTGGTTCCAGGTATGCCACTTTTTATTAGCTAGTAGAAGATGTAAGTGCACAGCTTCTAGGGATTCCATCTCTCAGTTTGTTAGAGGTCCTCTGGAACTGATCTCAGTCATTCCACAGAGCCCAGCTTGTTGAATTTGGTCTTGTTCTGCTATTTTGCAAATCACTTGTGTCTTGTGATGGGACTAGTTAAAATGAAACTAGAGAACAGGAACTGAAAAAATATTGTTGACCAGCATTAATGAGAGGCCAAAGGCTCCATTTCAGGATAGTATTTGCTTGTTGTTGTTGTTTTTTGGTCCAAGGTAGTCCAAAAGCTTTTCAGAGCCAGCTTAGCCTTGCCTTGCTTTATGGCCAGCTACTTAGTCCTCAGGAAACTGTTATCTTCAGAGGGAACTGATGGGCTTAAGGGTTGCTGTGGTTCTGTTCAGTTTCTCTCAACCATAAGATCTGTTGGGAAGGAGCAGCACAGCACCTGTGTGAGGATTACCTTGAAGCACCTTCATGAGGGAAGTGGAGCCAACTTCTGAGCTGCCATAGTGGGTTTAGCAATTCAGCACTCTGCTCGGACTGCTATGGAAAATGCAATAGAGATATTGTCTAGAGAAAGGGGGATTAAAAGTGCTGCTTCTGAACAGCAACAATGCCACTGGAGAGACAGGATGGGCAACTGAGTTTACATTTAGCAAGGAAAGAAATAAGAATCACAAGGTGAAAGGTCAAGGAGATTGAGGATGGTGAAGGGAGTTAGGTTGTATAAGAGAACTGTCCAACTGGGAAGGTTAATTAGATGTTAAGACAAAGTATGCAGTACACTTAGGTTATAGGTAGTTTGGAAATTCATTAGAAGTTGTCATGACAGATGATTTAAAAGTCCTAGGCTAGGTACTGTTGCAATCTTTACTGCTGGAATTCAAGATTAGATTAGATACATCTTGGAGAGGAGTGAGCTAGAGGATGCATTTGTTACAGGGGTTGGAATTGCTCTGACTTTCCCCACAAGATGTTTCAAGGCAGTTGGGGTTTAGGTATCATTTCCTGCAGCTTCAGCAGAGACAGCCTCTGCTCACTTCAAAAAATGCTGCTTTTTGTTTCATACTGTCAAGGCCTGCTGCCTACTGCAGTAAGGATGTGTATAGAGAAGATCACTGAATGCTCCTTCAAATCAGTGCAATCGAGTTTCCTTCAGGAAATGAAGAGGAGAAACCAGCCCTATGCTGTTTGTTTTCTGAGCAGATGCTGTACCAATTACATGCATAGTTTTAACCTTTAATTGAGGAACAGACCTCTTATGCTCAGGTTATCAGAAACTGTCTAGAATTTGCAGTCAGTGATACCAGAGTTCATTGCAAGCCTTTTGAAATTCCAGCAGGAGTGTGGAATTTACTCACTAAGATTTACTTCCATCTCAAGCATGTTTTGAAAAGCTATTAAAATGCCAAAATTCAGGCTATGCATAAACCCTTCTTTTAATATGTTTACTTCATGATACAATCTTTAATGGGTAACTGCACATCCTAAGCCAAAACCCAACCCTGTTTACAGCTATTTTTTTGGTACGAAGCACTTCATACTCTTTAGATTCTATCTTCCTCTACAAGTGTCCACATGTATTCTGTTTGTCTTTTGGAGGCAATAAGGAGAAATGGAAGATAGGTGGAATTCAGTTTTATAGGTACAGTTAGGTCAAATGAAGGGCCTAGTGTGTTTGGGTTGTTTTATTTGATGTGCATGTTTATCCCTGAGAACCCTGAGGTTGCAGTGTTTTGGTTCTTCATAGAATCCTACACTAGCTTAGGTTGGAAAGGACCTCAGAGGTCATCTACTCCAACCTCCCCACCATGGATAGGGACACCTCTCAACTAGACCCAGCTGCTGAAGGCTTCCTTCAACCTGGCCTTGAACACCCCCAGTGAGGAGGCATCCACAACCTCCCTGGGCAACCTGCTCCAGAGTTTCACCACCCTTGTACTGGATCCAGTCTAACCTTACTCTCCCTCAGCTTCAAACCATTCTCTCTTGTCCTGTGTCTGGACACCCTTATGAAAAGTGCCTCTCCAGTCTTGCAGTACGAGGGTGGTGGAATACCGGAACAGGTTGCCCAGGGAGGAGGTGGTTGAGGACAGCCTGATCTAGTTGAGGATGCCCCTGCTTACTGCAGAGGGGCTTGGACTGGATGGCCTTTGGAGACCACTCTGTGATTCTGTGATTTACTGATACTGTGTTGGGTTTTGTTAGTGTACAGAAGGCTTTTCCTCACTAAATGTTTTTTCTTTCCCTTTACAGATTTCAAGCATGTGTTTATTTTGCCTCTGTCTTTCAAGCTATGTCCTGTGGTATCCATTACTTAGCATCTGTGTTCATGGCTGTTACTCCCAACTTTGTGTGTGGTATCCCTGGAAATGTGAGTAGTGCTCTTTTC
This sequence comes from Dryobates pubescens, assembly GCF_014839835.1. Taxonomy (NCBI): domain Eukaryota; kingdom Metazoa; phylum Chordata; class Aves; order Piciformes; family Picidae; genus Dryobates; species Dryobates pubescens. Next base: position 10,533,061 of record NC_071639.1, read on the forward strand.
TACAACTCCTCTGAATCAAGTCTAGAGGACATCTGGACACTATGGACATCAGCTGAAAATTACCTTGTAGTCCAGCTGGAGAATGGAGACATTTGGGAACTTAATCAATGCAGCAGGTCCAAACGAGAAGTCAGTTTGGATCTGGCATATGAGTACAAAGGCAACAAGTCCACATTTTCCTGTTCTGATGGATTTCTCTACGATGACACTAAGTGGAAGAGCACTGTTGTTACGCAGTGGGATCTGGTCTGTGAGCGAGAATGGCTTGCAAAATTAATCCAGCCTACGTTCATGCTTGGAGTCTTGATTGGAGCAGTGATTTTTGGGGACATTGCTGACAGGTAAAGTGGAAAACTGCAGCTCTCAGACTGCACTAACTCCATGTGTATCGGCCTGTTTCGTTGTTTTCATTCATTGTGTGTCCATAAGTGTGTGTGTGTTCACTTTGCATATTGTTTATTCACAGTACTAATTTTATGTTTTATACCAGGTAGTTAGTGTACCTGTGCTTTGCTCTGAAGGCTGGTTTTGTGTTATCCTTTTCTATAAAGGAGCTTATTGACTTATAGCTCTGTTAAGTGGAGGGTGATGCTTTGTCCCACAGCTAGCAGAAAAAGGAGACCATGTGAGTTGTTTTCTGCTTTTCCAGCACAGCAGTGTGGTGGGACAGTTGCAACATGGGAACAGAAAAGTAAAGGGTGGCTTCTGGTTGATTTGGCTTTTAGAACACGTGGAATCCATCCTGCCTCTTGATCCAAGGCTTTGTAAAAACCCTCTCTAATACAAAGCCAGAATCTAATGCCACTATTTGTTCTGCATCCCTTTAAATCAGTCCTAGCCTCATTAATAATCCGAAGTGATTTATAAGGTTGTGATCATATTGTTCTCATTGTCATTAATTCAAGCCATGGACAGCAGTTAAGATAAGACACACATTCTGAGCTACAGATGTACAACTGTAGAGCTTACAGCTGAAAGTTGTTATTTTCTGACACATCCTGGCTGGTGGGAAATAAATTTGTGTGTTCCTCCCATTCCCACTTAACAGATTTCCCAACAGAAGAGCTCCAACAGCTAGGACTCACTGGGATCTCTTCTGGCAGGGACCAGAGACCAAGTGTGCATGACTCCATGTCAAGGTTGGAGGAAAACAGGAGTTGTTTCAATGTGGTAGCAAACACTCATGGAAAAAAAAAAGAAAGGAAAAACAGCAGGCAAGCTCAGAGCCCTGGAAGTCCTCAAACTCTCTGTCTACATGTAATAGCCACATCTGTGCAAAGTCAACAGTGAGAATCTTATTAGGGAAGAATAAATTATTCCATGCCTTTTGTATTATAGAACATTTGTAGACAGAACCTAATGACTCCTCAGTAGAGCCTTCTATGCCTACTGCAGATTTCTAAGCTTTGTCCCCAGCTGAGCTTCCCATTGATAATGTGCTCACTGTCTAGGCACAAGTGGCCCTACTTAATGTAGTTTCTCCTTGAGATATGGGAAGAAGATAAACAAACAGAAGTTCCCTTTTACTAAATGCCCTTCTTTGTCACTGGCAATCACTGTGTTGTTGATGGGAAGCTGGTATTTGGCATGATTTGTTCTGCTGCTAGTGTGCAAGCTTCCTGGACTTCCAGGTTTGTACATGCCTGCACGTGCACTGTGATGCCATCAAAAAAAATCAGAGGAACTATGTAATTGTTACCTGTTGGGGAACTGAAGTCTTAGTAACTGGACAAGGATATGTCACAGAAGCCTTTCATTGTTACCCAAATTGGTTGGCACTTTGGCAAGAGATGGCATGTCTTATCACAGCTAACTTTTGTTAGAAATCAACTAGACACTGCTTCACAGAACATACCTGGGAAAAGAGAGCCTTGCCTACTCTCCTCATAAACAAGCCAGAGTAAATGTTGCAGATTTTGTGTAGGTGGTAAACTCAAAACTGGAGATGAGCTTAGGGGATGCTCACTTCCACATGTTGCTTCCAGCCAACAGCTGTGAAATGAAAGTTTCATCCGCAGGAGCTTCCTTTTTCGCGGAAGTTGAAATTGCTGACAATTAATACAGGTGACTAAGCCACTGGGGTATCAAAGGAGAGTGTTTACAGACTGCCTTCCAGACAGGCTCTCTGGAGTTAGAGAGAGAATGTTTGTGGTTATTCAGCATCTCATCACTGCTGTGCTTTGCAGGCTGGGAAGACAGCGTGTTATATGGTTCACAAGCGCTGGGCAGTTCGTGTTTGGCATCGCAGTGGCCTTCACGTTTGACTACTACAGCTTTGTGATTGTGCGCTTCCTCCTCGCTATGGTAAGAAAGGGTGCTCACCTTGGCTCTTTCTGTGTGTCATTTCCTACCCCTTCTCAGGAAAAATCTCCCTTTTTGTTGTTGTTTCCTCCCCTAATTCATTATTCTAAAGCCCCCTCTGTTGCACTTATTTCAGCAGAGCAGGGAGAGTCTGAATGTTCTTGGACCACAGCACTTTTCCTCTTTGAATTAATAGAAAGCCATCTGTGTGAAGCAATGTTTGGTACTTCCTCCATCCCAACCTCTGCTGGACTGGTAATTAAATACCAAGTGTGAACAGCAAACTGGATCCTGCACTGCAGCCACCATTGCATTTCTCCTTCCTGTTAGAAATGGGGTTTATTTTAATTCAGATAACAGATCTATAACATGTATGGCTTTTACCTCTACCATTTTGCATGGTGGAGGAGAGATGCACAGTTTCTCTTCCATGCATCCCTTTTGGTCTTTTAATATACCTCTGGAGTACATGAGCAGACCTGTTGAACTTCTAGGTGTTTATAGTATACTTAAGGGTATTGCAGTGTATGTGTTTATGCATCTCTAGACACATTTGTTTCTCTAGATGGGTGATATATAGCCAATTATCTGACATACATTCAGTATTTCTACAGGGAAACCAATTTTAAATGGCTGTTTTACATTCAAAAGTATAATATTTGTAGTATTTCACTATATAATAATAATAAGAAGAAATAAAGACATTAGAATGCTGTCATAAGAAATATTAGCTTAGACACTTGAAAATAGTCTCATCATGTGTTTCATTCTTGCTGAAAGTGCATTAGTCCAGACAGGATTTTGCTCCTAGGGCTCCCTTTGCCTGATCAGAGCTCAGAAGGATTTCCTAGGAGGAAAAACTGCATGGCAATCTTAGCCTTGAACAGTGAGATCATCAGGAGCCCCTCTACTGACTCCCTTGGCTGTCAATGCTCAGGGCTGTGGTAGTTCAGAAAAGCAAAGAGCTCTGACCAGACCAATGCTGCAGGGTTTAACTGCCCACCAGAGCTCATCTGTGACATGAGCTTCATCTACCTCTTCATCTACCTCTCCCCCCATGCCACTGAGGTCAGTGGCTTCTAAATCAGAGTCTGTTAGCTGGAATATTTTAATCAGAAAAATCAATTAATTGAAAAAATATTCTGGACTATTGGGTTGGGGTTTTTTTGAGCTGTGTTTGAAAATGTTTTGAGATAGCAAGAGTTTAACTGTGGCTAGAGAAAATGAAATGTGTGTATTATTGCACATCTACAGTCAGTGAAGAAATACTCTCATGCAGAACATGCCAGGAATTACTTTTGCTAGGTGCTGTGTGAGGATCTATAACCACAGATAGGCAATTTTCTTCCAACAGTATTAAAATTTGATTTAATGGGATCATTTAGAAGGCTGTGGAAGGTAATTCTCAACACATTTGCAGTTCCCTGACATGCCAGATTATTAATAGTCTCCTTAAAAGCCAAGGTTAAGATCTTCAGAAGTGGCAGTTATTGCAGAGGACCTAATTTTAATGAGTGTCCAGTTTGTGATGTCATTAAGGGACCTGATTGTTGGAGCTGAAGGGCTTAGTGACATCAGCAAATTAGGCTCTTTTTCAGGTGTCTCTTGCTGCCTTGCTCCCACCACAGAGGAGCATCCCAAAACACTTCACATTTTTAAATACAGTGTCCAGGCAGTCTTGAAGCTTTGAGTGAACTTTGTCTCCAGCTGATTTGTTTTCAGGGTTGCCTTTATTTTTTGTCTGCCAGTGTGGGCCATGCCAGTGCTGTGGCAATTAAGCTCACACAAATGTGGAACACAGCTGTTTGTTTTTACTGCTGTTGCGCCAGGATTGCTGATACAAACCTCACTCTCTCTCTTTTTCTCTCTCCCACCCCCCCAGGTTTCCAGTGGCTATCTGGTTGTGGCTTTTGTTTATGTGACTGAATTTGTTGGCATTAAAGCACGAACCTGGGCTTCTATGCATGTCCATGCTTTTTTTGCTATGGGAATTATGGTTGTGGCACTCGTGGGATTTTTGGTTCGGACCTGGTGGGTCTATCAGATATTTCTCTCTCTAGCGACTCTCCCCTTTGTCTTGTGCTGCTGGATGCTCCCAGAAACACCTTTTTGGCTCCTGTCAGAGGAAAGATACGAAGATGCACAAAAAGTCATTAATGTAATGGCAAGATGGAATAAAGTAAGCACTCCCTGCAGAGTCTCTGAACTGTGCTCAGTCCAACAAGATGACCTGGCCAGTGGTGGAACGGGTGACAATGACACATCCTCAGCAAAGAAGCACAACATCTTAGACCTGTTCTGTAACTGGCAAATTGCAAGAAGGACCATCACAGTCTGGCTGATCTGGTTCACTGGGAGCTTGGGGTACTACGTCTTCTCCCTCAGTTCTGTCAGTCTAGGAGGCAATGAATATTTAAATCTCTTTCTCATAGGTAAATATTTTAGTACCTTATTCTGTTTATGACAGAACGAGAGCATAACATTTAGACACGTTTGGCAGCCAGGTTTTAAACTTTTGTCCATTCAGCTAGGAACCCTGCTTGAAAGTTTCTTGCTAACTGGTCATAAAGTTGACTAACAGGAGTATCACTCACTCCAAATCTCAGTTTCTAAAGGAAAGTAAGAATAGCTTCAAATTTATGAGTGTATAGAAGTTGTCCCTGTGATTGTAAAACCATATTCTGCTTCTCTCCTCGTTGCCTTGCAAGCATCCAGCAGATGCACACAAACACCAGAGGAAGCAGACCAGCAACACAAAATTCACACAGCTCTGTTACAGCCACTAACTAGCAAAATGAGAGGGAAGGAAAAAATACTATTCCTTTAATCAGTTGGAGTCATGATCTATTTGGTCTGTGTAGGAAATAGATTCATAATTCTCAGAAGCAGGAGTAATTTTAGATTTCTCAATAGTATAGCTTTAATTGAGCTGTATTCATTTGATGTGGTTGATCTGCCTGTAATCTTCCTCTGGTATGTAAGTTGTTTGTAAGGGCAGCTCAGTGCATTCAAAGCTTGATCCAAAGTTTATTAAGATCAGTGGGAATATTCCATTGCCTTCAGAAGACTCTAGATCAGGCCTGCAGCTCTGAGCCAGCAAAGAATTAAATCATGCTCTTTGCTTTATGCAGCCGAGCGCTCTCGGTAAAGTGAATGTGACTGCTCATGTACATCAGCACACGGAAGGGCCAGGACACTCATGAATTGTTTGTGTTGTCACCTACAGCATAGTGGTGGTGAAGAGTGGGTGCTGGCACTGCACAGATGGAGTTAGAGTGCACAAATCAACACAGCCACCTCTGCAAAAAATACTTTAGCAGATTGGCAAACACAGTAATTGCAACCTGCTTTTAACAACTCAAGCCCAAAAGATTGTTTCCTGCTGATACAGATAGCGTGATGGGCTGTAAATGCTTGGTAAAGGAATGCAGCATGTTTGTTCAGGGCTGTATCTTCTGTTATTTCATGTTGGACATAGTAGCATTCTTCATAACCAAGTTGGTTTAAAACATGTCTGAACTGGCTTGGGCTCAATGTGATTTGTCTAGGGGCAGATCATGTTTATGCAAGGTTTGTGAACTATTCCTAGCCAAATGCCAGTTCCTTTAGAGCTGCACAAGATTTGCTGTGGGAAGAGACGTTAGGAAGAGGTGATCTGAGAGTGGGATGTTGGGAACAGCTGTCCTCTTTTTAATGGAGAGGAGAGAAAACTGGCATCTCATTCTCTGTGTTTGGGGAGCTAACTCAGAGAACTGGACCTGGAGAGAGCCTGCCTGCTTTTTACACGGGGGTGATTCTGGGCTGCAGCTGGGGGAAGGTGCCTGTGGCTTCAGTTCTGTGTCCAGGTGGAAACTGGCAAATCCTGAGAGGCGTGTCAGGGCAACGCTGGCAATATTCCTTGTGGGCACACTTAAGCTGCTGATGTGCTTGAAGCAGAAGAGCAGCAAACAAGGAGCTTTCACTCACCAGGGCCGGTGTTGTAAAAGCAGAACCGTGGCCTTGCTGTTCTCTGTAATTTTCCACCCCACAAAGAACTGGAGCTGCTCTGTCTGTGAAACACTTGTCCTCTTACATCCTCCATTACCACATTTTAGGTCATATTTTCTACCTTCTGTCATCATTTCTTGTTACCAAGTGAACTGGCCCAACATGCTGATTAATCTCTAGTTTTCACACATTCATTACCCCCTAGGATTAAATTAATCCACATAAAGAGGGAGTCGTAACGTGAGTATGCCTATGGCAGGGGGGGGTTGGAACTAGGATGATCTTTAAGGTCCCTTCCAACCTAAACCATTCTATGACTCTATGTGCCATCATGACTTCAATAATTTCATTCTGACAGGTGCTGTGGAGTTGCCTTGCTACATCATTGCTTGCATTGCAATGGACAAACTGGGAAGGAGAAACACACTCATTCCGTTCCTTATTTTAAGTGCTCTGATCTGTGTTTTAATTATGTTCATACCTCAGGTTAGTCACAAATTGTTGGAAGCATTCCTATAGTTAAAAAAATATATATCTAAATCTATTTCAAAGGCTCTTAAGTCAGTAGATGCAGCTGCTCTAAGTCATATAGCTGGTTAAAGGCTGTTTTATAATTGCAACTGCCAGTCTAAGATAGATCTCTGTATTTTCAGGGCAGGTTTCGTTGTCATTGCTGGAATCAGATGTAAAATGTTCCCAGGGCTTCAGCGACTCAGGGCTGGTAAAAAGTGCTATGGACACCAGCTACTTACTGAGACTGACTTTTAAAACAGCAGCATGACTTTGGAAGATCTAAGTCAGTTTTGAGAGGGGCGTTATGGTCTGGCGATTCACTTCTTTATGCTCTCTTTCAATAGGATTTCAATATATTAATTATCTTAGCAAATATGGCCGGAAAATTTTCAATAGGTGTGGCATTTGGCCTCATCTATCTCTACACAGCAGAACTGTACCCAACAATTGTAAGGTAAGAACTGACACCAGGGATGGGTTTTCTGTTGCTTTGCTGTTGTTTGTTTTCCTCCGTTATCCTCCTGTGCCAGACCCAGCAGCTTTTTGGCATCGCTCTTGGTGGTCTCAAAGGCTGCTTCGGGGTTTGTCTAATGTTTGGCTGTCCCATGAATGATTTGTTTTTCATTCCATGCTTATTGATTGGTTTCACTGAGGGACCAGAATACTCAATACTTTCTTGAACATTATTTATGCCTTTCTGTAAAGTCCTGGTCGTTGATCCTGTGCTGAATGATGATTATACTTTTAATCTTAATAATAGAAGCAGGTGGATTTCACTGCAGTATAAATTCACACTGGTGTCACAACAGCTTCCTAGTATTCATTGGTTAAAGACACATCTCCTACTGATGTTTAAGTGACTGTGCATTCCTAATTGTTTCCTTTATCTGCCAGGATTCTTATCCAAGTCCTTGTTTTATGTGTAGATCCCTTGCTGTTGGAAGTGGAAGCATGATGTGCCGTGTAGGAAGCGTGGTCGCTCCTTTCTGTGTGTATCTGAGAAGTGTTTGGATTTTCATGCCACTTGTAAGTATTTATTTCAGTGGTGAATGCTTCTGGTTTTGAAAAGGCATGTGTGTGGCTTGTTTTCTCAGGAGCCAAAAGCAGAACTTCTGCTTTGAAAAGGAAGGTGAGGGAACCATTCTTGTCCTGAATTCTGAGTCTCAAAGATTAGCAGCTTTACGTTGCTAGAGGTTTGCAGCTATGGCAAAAGGGAGGCCTTGAGGCACTGAAGTCTTCTGAAAGGGTTTTGTGATGGAAGACTTAAAAATAACACTGAATTCAGTATAACATTGATAATATCATTACCCAAGGCATAGATATTCATATCCAAGGCACAGATACTCAAATACTAAAGCTTTAGGTGGAGAAGAGTTTCTTAGTTCTCTTTAAGTATCACAGTATAACTAAGGTTGGAAGAGACCCCAAGGATCATCGAGTCCAAAAGTTTGAGTGAAATTTAAATTGCTGCCCCAACTAGGGAGAAGGACATGTGAAAAAGGATGGGAAATGTTATTTATTTAAAGTTTTCTATGGTAGTTGTTGGAAGCTGCTGTACTGGAAGGGTTTGCAGTACTCAAGAGTTTGACTCTGCTTTGACTCTTTGAAGTCAGCTTTCAAATTAAGCCTCTGAAAACAACAATGAACTTAAGCAAATACTCCTGTCAAATTAACTTCAGTGGGGCTTAAGTGTACTTAAATACTTTGTACTAGAGTACACTTAAATCCATCAGCATTTAACTCATTGGCTACACCAGAAAATGATGGATTAACAGTGGAAAAGAGTTTTGACAAAGAGAGGTGAGACTTCACTCTTTTGGAGTGTATTCTCAACTATCACTCTTGCCACATATTTATGGTTCCCTCGGTGCCATTACCTCTAGTCCTATTGCTGCTATGATTGGGTTTTTAATTTATCATGGTAAGAGCAGCACTGTTTTGGTTTCACTGTAGTTTGTAGCACTCAATGCTATTTTGCTTAGTAAAAACTGTTTTGTCAGCCTCTATGTTTAGTGCAAGTGCAAAAAGAGGAATGTGTGCAGCGGTGGCAATTCTGCTCCTCAAGAGAGTGCTTGAGACAAGCTGTCCTTTTGGGCAGGAGGGGAAACAAAGGCTGCATGGTGCAATAGTACTCTTCAAGGGAGAGTTAAAGCACCTTTCTGGCTTAGCTGCAGATGGTAGCTGGCCAGTTCTTGTCTCAAGCTCTGTGCAAGAGGCATAGGCATGGTAGTTCCAAATGTTCCCTCTCACACTTGGAAAGAAAGTATTAAACAAACAGGACAGACCAGAGAATCAGCACAGGGCAAGATAAGGCTGATACAGTACAGTCATAAAATGGAAAAACACTGAGGCCAGGCAGGATGTGCTGTGTGGAAGCATTTCTGTCAAGAGAGATTTGAGTCGTTTATAACCTGCTGTTGGAAGAGTATCAGGATTTTAATGCTGCTCTGTGCTCCAGAGGAAGAAAGTATGGACTGTTCTCATTGAACAAGACACAGCAATGAAGGGAAAGGAAGGATATTCCTGGAGCATGTGTGTGCTTCTGTGACTGCCCCACACGATCCTGATCCTTCTGCTGAAGTAAGCTGTACACACCGTGGACAAATCCAAGATGTGATCCCGCTGCTGCAGATGTCTGTAGATTCCTGCACCCCTAACAGCTCTTTCAAACTGCGTTGGGCAAAGCACTCCTGTTTAGAGTTAGCTCACTCTCTGCTGAAGAGCTCCCCAGAGCAGGGATCTGCACTTCTGTGGCTCCAGGTCAATGAGCCATACTGAGAAATTCTGTTCTGGCCGTGTGCAGGAGGAACAGGCACACAGGTACGGGAGGAACAGATTCAGGAGCTGGAGTGTGAATTGAGATGACAGGTTAGAGGGATATTGGAGCTCTACGAACATGCAGCTAAACAGAAATGTATGCAGTCCTAGAACCAGTTCTTGAATGCATACCTGATAGCAGCAATGCCAAACAAAGATATCTCTGTCATTTTCTCAGACAGAATTATTCCTCCTTGCACTGAATTGAGCCCTTGTGAACAAATCACTTCACCTGCTGTTCATTAATTCTGCTGCATAATCTTTCATTCACGCAACAAAAAAAGGCAAATCTTTTTTACTGTACCTTTGCTTTACATTATAGTTCCTTCTGCTTCACTTTAAATGTACTCTCAAGCAAGATCCAAAGATGTGTAACTTGAAAGGCACTTCTACCTTTACAGCTCCTGTTCTTGTTTCTTCTAGCTGCTTGTTGGAATCATGGCTCTTCTGAGCGGAATATTAACAATAATGCTTCCAGAAACACTGGGAAAGCCATTGACTAATACTTTGGTGGAAGCTACAGAAATGGGAAGAAACAAGAAAAGCTGTTCAGAAAAGACTCCTCCAGCACACAGTGGTGCCACGTTGGAAAAGATGGAGATGTTTGGTCAAGAAACAGTCAGCACTGAGAAATAAAGCAAGAGCAAAGTGGCTGTTCCCAGCTGTAATCATTACCTAATTTATAAGGTCTTTTTATTCAAGAACTGTGACTGTTCTATAATACCTGTGCCTTTTACTTTGTATCCAGTCTTGCCTTTTTAATAGAGCAGGTACTGAAACCTTTTCTACGTGACTGAAGTACTGCAGAAACTTCGGTAGGATTTCTAAATCCCTTGATAAACCTACCTAGGCTTCAGCAATCCTATCTGGCTTGCTGTGACCAGTTGGCAGAGGTTAAATGGTGGAACCTACTGATTACATATATGTAAATTAATACACCAACTCTTTGCTTCACACTTTGTACAATTAGGTTTGTAAACCCACCACTAAGTGCCCTATCCCCCCTCATCTTGCTGCAGCTGACTTCAAAACATGGTCAGCTCAAGACAGTTACAAATCAAGAGAGAAGCCTTAACACTGCATTGAGTCATATCAACAATGTCTAACTCCTTTATTCTCTTTTCCCTCCAAGTTTTCTACTAGAAAAAGTGCAATTTCTAACCAAGGATTCTATGGAACAGCTTCTGACTGAAAAAAACCAACACCAACAAATCAAAACAACTAAGTTTGCAATATGTGCAAATAGTTTGTATATTCATTCTGTTTGAATGGCAAATGTATTTTTACTTGTAGTTTGAGGGGGGAAATATAGTTCACTGGATCTGCTGCTGTCTTAGTTCTTTTCAGTTTAGGTAAAATTGAAAAGCCTGGAGCCTTTGAAAGCTGCATTCATTCCAGACCCTTATTTCAGCGCTGCCCTTCTCGCTCACTTCAGCTCAGACCTAGCATCAGATTCTTCATCATTTCTAAAAGCTAAGCCAGCAGCTTTGCTAAGTGCCTCCATCAAGGCCTTTTCAGTCCTCAGGTGAAAAGACTAGATGAGCTGAGTCTTACTCAGGCTCTCTGCACAGAGAGGGATTTAGTTGTTAAGGAATGTTTAGTAGACACGGTATGCACACACCATCTTTTTTTCCTCACAGATCAGCTGTCTGGAGCTCATTTTTTCCTTATACCACACAAAATCAGGTAGAAAAATATAATTGAAAAAAAAAAAAAGATAACTGGAGACCACTGATTAATAGAAGTTTATTCTAGTAGTTTTAATCAGTGTCTGTAAATGTCTCACTGTTTCTACACCTTGCACGTGCATCAACACACGTGCTGGTGCAGGGATTCTGCCTTATGACTGTGGACCACAGAATACTGTTAGATAGGAATGAATCATTTCAGGTGCTACTTTTATGGCTCTCTGTCCCACCTCCCCTTTTTCAGTCCACCTTCAGACCTGGAGGTTTCTTCCTTGCTGGATCTTTATCCATTTCACTTGGCCACCCTTGGTTTGAAGGGAGCAGTGCAGGAACCTTTGGCATGTTGAGGTTCAGCCAACCCTCTCTTTCCTGGGCTGGTTTGAAATCAAGAGGCTTTGTCACCCTGGATAGCTACTGTTATGTTAGCTGGTATGATCCCATGAAAACAACTCTTTCTTGTCTTATTTTGGGACACATGGCAAAGAAGTAAACATCTATAGATATGTAGGTAAACCTCTGTAAATAAGCACTCTCTATACTGGCCATTGGAATGTGCTGCCCAGGGAGGTGGTGGAGTCACCATCACTGGAGGTGTTTAGGAAGAGACTGGATGGGGTGCTTGGTGCCATGGTTTAGTTGGTTAGATGGTGTTGGGTGATAGGTGTTGGATGATCTCAAAGGTCTTTTCCAACCTGGTTAATTCTGTATATGCTATAGAACTTTATGAGCAGAGTTTTCAATTATATCTGCACAGTCATATTGGTTTCAATGACCAGAATAATGGTTTACATCCCCCTGTAAAAGATTTTGTCTTTCACTGCACTGTCCTAAAGTGTCAAGCAGCATTTTCATCCTGGTATTAGGGTTAGTCTGTGAGGACTAACATGCTTCAAAGCACGCAAGAATTAGCAAGTTTTAAGTCCAAGGAATTTGTGTGATAAACACACAGAAAGCAGAAAGGAGTCTCTATGCTCCTTTCAATTCTGTGGGTGTTCCAGTATTTGCAGAGAAAACCTCCAAAGAGAACTGCATAGAATAGTGTGGCTTCTGTCCAGGCACATGAGTTCAGCAGGAGCATGTGCTCAACCTTCCCCGCGTGAGTAATCACATCATTATTCAGAATGAAAGTCTGAAAGCAGACTTTGATGACTAAAGATAAGATTACTCACATGCTGTGGTTTTCTGTTTTGCTGAAGAGCAGACCCAGTATTCTTCCACTGCTCTCAGATCCCACCCTGTGCTTCCCAGAGCAGAGTAACTCTCCTTATCTGCAAGATCTGCTGCCAGGCCCTGCATGCCCTGCCTCAAACAGGGGTTTAACCATGTTAAAAGAGAAAACACCATGCAATACACCTAACAAGGAATTAAACTGGTGGTGTCTGGCATTACAACCACCCTCCCCACACACAGAGCTCCAAGTGACTGCATTCTTTCAGGGTTCTTTCACACTACTACTCCTTCCTCGTCTAAAGCTCCTTAGCCTGCTGGGAACAGTACAGTCTATTTCTAACAAGATACTACATAGTAAATTATTTCTTCCCCTCCCCCCCAATTTCCTTACTTGCCAAATAACTGGTGGTTACCTTTCTAAGTACAGACAATGCATGTTCTGTACTCCTTTGACTCGAGGAATCCAGGACCTGGTCATCTGTAATCAGTATACATAAGACAAAGGCCAAAAACCCCAAGAAACAAAACTTTAAATGCACAATGAGACTGAGCAACTCCTCCAGGCTGAAATTGAGTGATGACTCTAAAAGACAATGTGGCTTGATGGCTTTTAACTTCAAAAGCCCATTTTTCCTATCACTAAAGTCAGTTGGTATTTGGCTTTTGATTCAAATGAGACCTGAATTTCTTTGAACTAATGATGTTAATTTTTTTCCCCCTGGAAATAAAATGTTTATTGGTCTACAGGTACATCTTTTGTGCTTCTGTATACAAACAGCTTAGAGAATGCCTTGGGCTATCCTATTCTTCAACCTGAAATCTGTAAGGAAGGCAACAGCATATATCTCTATGTCTCTAGGATCTCTGTTTGCTTGGTTTTCCCATATGGGCACTAATATGTTTAGCATTAGTCATACATTTTAAGTGTGGCATAGACAGGGTGAGTTGATTTCTTGTTCTAATATATTCTGAGATTATCTAAATCCTTTTGCCAGAACACACTGAGTTTGAGGACAAATACTTCTGTTCCTGTGAGGTGTATTTCCTCTCATTGCTCATAAAAGTAATTATTTTGTCATGGTTTCTTATCCCAGTCCTTAGGTTCTTCTATCTTTGTATTTGCCATCTCCATCTTAGTCCAAATTCATTGTGCTGATCAGTGTCTTGGGAGTTGCATCATGGCTTTAGGAGATACTGGCTTAGAATCCTTATCTGTCTGTCTTAATTGCTGGTCACTTGCACAACATCAAATGGTTCTGTCCTAAATTTGGTATCATATTGCATTAGAGACTGTTGTAGTTTGCTAACTGTGACTTCCTCATGCAGGAACTGGAATGAGCAGACAGGGCAAGGAAACTGAGAGTGGCAGCAATTTATAGCCCTGTTCCCTTCTCCCCTTAACCCTTCTCAGGAAGCTATTTGTTTTCCCCTTTCCTCAAATCTTCCTTAATCTTCCCTTAAATAAGTGCAAATTTCTCAATTTTCCCATGCATATTTTATCAATCTGATGTTTCCTGAGCAGGTTACACCCATCACTTGGCTTCAGCATTCATCATTTTAGTGGCTTTATGTGTGCTTGCCAGATGATTTAGGTTCCTCCCTGAAAGTAACCAGAGTGAATGGCTCAAATATTTGTTTGCTAAGGCTGGAAAGTTTGAACCACCCCTGATGCAGTGGTAGCAAGAGCACTGAGCTCCATCAAGCTGAGAAAAATCAAGAATGATGTACCTCACAGGGGGAAGTACCCTGGTTTTAATGTGACTGATCTATAGAAATGATTGCAAGAGAGGCTTGGACAAAACCAGATCTTTCAGAGCAGGTTTATGAGTAACCAGAAGTAATGAGGAATACCTCATTTAGTGACAACCCAGCTCTTCCCCCCTCTGCATTGCTGTCTAACAGACATTTGGATGCTGCTCAGGTGTTTGTTGCAGATGAGTAAGAGCAAGCCACGGAGTGCTCACAGGCATCTAGTTATTAGTGTTGCCTCATAAGGTTCTGTGTGGAGAGGAACTGACTTGCATGGGAATTAGAAGAGAAACACTTAGAGGTGATCCCTGGGAAGATTCCACAGTCTCAATGTCAGTGATGAGAATGAAAAGCAGTTTTGAGAGAGGTGATCGTGAACACAGCAAAAGAACCAGGGATAAGAGGCCAATCCCTCAGTACATGTTTTTCACAAAGCTTTTTCCAGTGGGAATGTCAATGGTGCTGGTACCCTCCTGATACTGAGAGAATTCCCTGGGAAGTAAGTAAATAACACAGGGAAACAGCAAAATGAGCAGCACCTAAACCCCTCTGCTGAAAGGGTAACTTCCCAAGGCTACTGATGTTTGACTTCATATCCTCCTTAGGATCGTAAACAGGCCAGCACAGTGTTTACAGAGGACATCTCTGCTTATAGTCACTGCTCTGTACACAAAGCAAAGGGAACGCTGAGAGCAAAGGAAACACTTAGGCAGTGTTCCGGGTGGGTTAGTGGTGAGCTGGGATGCCCCTGCCAGTCATTGTTCAGACACAGCTCCAACTACCATCAGGGCTGTGTTTGTTCTGTGCCAGAAGGCTGGCACACTCCTCCTGAGTGACTCAGGCAGAGGATACAATAGCCACACACAACTGTTACACAGAGTTTGTCAGGAGTGCTCTCGAAAGACAAACAGGTGAATGTTGCACTCGGAATATGTTTTGCCAATCGTTTGTTAGTTCCAGACGACACAATACATGAAATACACCTACACAAACAAACATCCACAGGGGTCGTTAGGAGTGGGGCTGTTACGCCCAGCTTCTGGTCTGTCCTTGTGCCTTTCCCCATCTTGCATGAAAGAGCACCAACGTCTGCAGCAAAAAACTTCTCAGGTCTGAAGGCCTCGGTACTGATCTTCATTAGTGAGGGCTCTGGGGAATAGACCACAGAGTCTTCATATTCTGCTGTGCATTGCAGGGAAGAAAAACAATGGCAGCATTGGAGAGTTGAAATTGTTTCTCCTTGTGGACACCTGCATGGATAAACAAACATTTGGGGGGGGGAAGTTGTAAATCTAGGTTACACAGAAAAGGACAAAGCAAGCTTTTTCTTCATCCTAAAATAGGATGTACCTTAGTTAGGGGCTCTTCAGTAAGACACACAGTGTTCACTGTTCCAAAACACTTTAGCCTGTGGAAGAGGAAGAGTTTCTTAATGAAATTACTGTAAGAGAGGGTGTCCCAAACCAGCTTGCATTTCTTGAGTCTCTCTCTCTCAGGAAAAGACACACTGGGAATGTCCTGAAACGCTGAGCCTTGCACAAATATCCAACACAGAAGATTTCAATCTAAGTCACTGAAATTTTGCAAAGTTATAAACAACAAGCAGTAGAATCTTGGGAGGAGAAACAGCAGGCAAGTTTTATCTTAGCTGGCACTGCAACCTCTGTTTATATCTGAAGGATCTTTTCCCTAGGTGAAAGGATCCTCTCCAAGGCTGTTGCAGACACTCTGCAATGACTTAGAATAGTGCACATTTTACAAGCAATACACCAAGTCCATCAACCATTTCATTTCTAAGCAAGCAAACCTTCTCTGTTCCTCTGCTTCCTTCCATGTCTTATTCAATACCCTATTTTTAGAACTCTCAGAAAAATCAGCCTATTATTCCTTGTTCCTTTCACTATTAAATGGGGGGGGGGGAAGTACACTAAAAATGATGCATCTAAAAAGGTCAGTGGTTACAAATGTGCAATATATCCTGCCTTTAGTTTTACCAAGTAAGAACACAGCTAGTCTAGGAGACAGGAACAGCTGGCTGTGTGTTCTGCTTGCTGTTGCTGTATGCACTGGGGCCCTTCAGTACTGTATCTAAAATGTCTATGTAGGAAAGGCACCTGCTTGGAAGAGAAAATAGTGTTCCACAGAGCTGGAGGGAATGGTCTGCTAACAACAATCAAGGGACAAACTCAGGTCATCAAGTTGGCCAAAATATCCTGCCCATGGTAAATGGCCCAGAGTCACAGAATCACCAAGGTTGGAAGAGACCTCAAAGATCATCAAGTGCAACCTGTCACCACAGACCTCATGACTAAACCATGGCACCAAGTGCCGCGTCCAATCCCCTCTTGAACACTTCCAGGGATGGGGACTCCACCACCTCCCTGGGCAGCACATTCCCGTGGCTAACAACTCTCTCAGTGAAGAACTTTCTCCTCACCTCCAGCCTAATCTTCCCCTGGTGCAGCTTGAGACTGTGTCCTCTTGTTCTGGTGCTGGTTGCCTGGAAGAAGAGACCAACCCCCTCCTGGCTAAACCTCCCTTCAGGTAATTGTAGACAGCAACAAGGTCTCCCCTGAGCCTCCTCTTCTCCAGGCTGAACAACCCCAGCTCCCTCAGCCTCTCCTCACAGGGCTGTGCTCAAGGCCTCTCCCCAGCCTCGTTGCCCTTCTCTGGACACATTCAAGAGTCTCAATGTCCCTCTTAAACTGAGGGGCCCAGAACTGGACACAGGACTCAAGGTATGGCCTAACCAGTGCAGAGTACAGGGGCACAATGACTTCCCTGCTCCTGCTGGCCCCACTATTCTTGAGTCAAGAAACCCAGCTACAGGGTCCCATCCTGGTGATGCTGCAGACAGGTTGGTTTGGTCAAGCTTGTGTTTTGCAGCTGGGGAAAGAAAAAAAAGGTTCATGCAGACAATCCTGCTGGCTGTGTTTGCCGGGTATTTGCAACGTAGAGGATTTTCTCCTCCCCTCCACCCCGGGATGACCACGGATACACCGTGTTCCTGCCGCCCTGGCTGCCAGCCCAGCTGCTCAAGCGCCGCGGCACTCTTAAGGCAGCTGCACCGACTTCGAAAAACATAATTAATTGCTTGTTAAGGCGGGTGGGGGTGTGTGAGAGCAAAACAAACAAAAACCCAACCAAAGCAAACAAACAAACAAAAACCCCCCGAACCAATATATTCTTTACAGGGCAGCGGGGCCCCTGGGTCCTCCTCTAATCAAAGATGAAAGTTGGGAGCAGCGGCGCAGGGCAGCGCACACGGGCAGCCAGAGCTCTCTCTCCCGGGACTGCTGCCAGCGCCGGAGGCCGCCTCTGTCCGGGACAAACGGCCGCTTCATTAGCGGAGGGACGGGGGCTGCCCGCTCGGGAAGCAGCCCCGGGCGAAGCGAGCCCCGGCCCCGCCAGCGCACCCCAGCTTCCCGGGACTGTGGCACCTCCAGGCAGCCCCGGGGGCCTCGTCCTCCTCCTCACCTCCAGGTATTGCCTTCTCTCCCTGCTTGTTTGTTTTGTTTGGACCGTACTTCGCAGTCGAAGAGGGAGTGAGAGCTGCTGGGTGCCACAGCCCTTTCGCTGCCGAGGGCGGGGGAAGGCGACCGCGGGGAGCTGAGCGCCGCCCTGGGGACTTTCCACAGGGCACAAAGCAGCTCTGGAAGCTCAGGCAGGGAGCGGCGGAGCCCACACACCGAGCGGTGTTTGCAGTGCATGCGGGCGGCTGGCACGGCCGCTTGGGGCGGTGAGCCACGGGGTTTGGCCGGGTGTGTGAGATCCTCCCTGCTCAAGCTCACCTTGGCCTTTCAAATCCTCATCTTCTCCCTGCTCCCCACCCCACACACAGAGGCAATAGGCTCAACAGTCCTCACCCTGCAGGGGACAAGGGCCACAGTCCTCTCCAGTTTAGGAGGAAAGGGGAAGCAGCACTCGAGGTGTAGGTGCTGTAGGTGGAGGTTACTAGCGCTAGTGACTGATAGATTAGGTATAACCTACCAACCTTTAGGAGGTATTTCCTGTGCATGCTTGTGCTAAAAGCTATCTGGTAGTCTTGGGGTCTCCTGTGAAGTCTGTCAGTGGTGCTATATATTGCAGAAGGCTGAGGGGATCCCAAGGAACCTCCAGAGTCTCTTGTTTGGTCTTCTTCCTGTGGCAGGGCCTGAAAGTACGTCTCACAGAGCAGCCCAAGTGACAAGAAAGGGACTGGGACAGAGTCAAAAGGTCAAAATCAGGTCCCCCTCTGCAGCAAACCCCCCAGAAACGAATCAAGCTTCATGAACTACCCTTAGCAAAACTCCTCTCTGGGGTCAAGTGAAGGGAAGCAGCATGGAGGGTGCTTGTAAACTGGGGAAGTGAATAAATAGAAGTGTAATCTGCAAAAAAAGGAAAGGATAAAATGCTCCAGGTCAGGCACAGATGGGGATGGTGGCTGCAGTCCCCCCCGAGGAGGAGGAACTCCTTGGCAGCTCAGAAAAGCTGGAGCCTTTGCTCCCTGGTACTGCAGGCGTCAGGTGATCCAGAAGAATGTTTCAGCATTTAAATATGGTGAGAGTTAGTTTGGAAAAACAAAACAAACCCCACACACCCCCCACAGGGCTTGTAACAGGGTTTGGTTTTCTTTAGTTAGTTCCTGTTGATCAATTTCCTGGTCACTTCCAGTTGGGCTTTTTCAGCTGTTCCTTTGGGCAGTAAATGTGCTGAGTCAGCTGGGTTGTGACACAGGCAAGGAGCAGCCAGCTGCAGGGAAGCACACACATGGAGCTGGGCCACAGGGAGAAAAGGGCAGGGCAAGGGGCCATGCCTGTAAGAGATATGCCAAAGCCGTAGTGCTCTGCAGCTTTTCCAGCTGGGAGATGCCCTTTTCCCAGAGCCTAAGGAGCAAGCTGGAAGGACCATGGGCCAAGAGGCTGTGGCTGCAGCTTGCAGAGGGTGTGCAATGTTCCTCTGTGTGTGTGCGTGTAATCAGTGTGTTTATCCATATTGATCAGTTGTCCCCTTCTAGGATGACATTAAAGCTGAAGATTAGTGGCACTCAGTGGTGGTGCACAGCTATAAGGCAAGAAAGAACACAGACATAGAATCATAGAATTGTTAGGGTGGGAAGGACCCTCAAGGATCATCTATTTCCACCCCCCCCTCCATGGGCAGGGACACCTCACACTAGATCAGGTTGCTCAGAGCCACATCCAGCCTGGCTGCAAAAACCTCCGGGGATGAGGCTTCTACCACCTCCCTGGGCAACCTGTGCCAGTGTTTCATCTGGCATACTGTGTCCTGAGCTGCAGGGGGTGGAAGATTGAGTCACATCACAAAAACGTTGCAGTATTTGTTCTGGCCTGATAGGAGCAGGAGGGGCACTGGGATGGGCAGCCAGGTGACTATCAACCAGGAGCTAACAAGGCAGAGGGAGGCAAACACACAGGCTCCTGGGGACACTGTGTGCTGCCAGGAGAGTGTGGCAGCCTTGGATGCCCATGAATCTGTCCAAGGCCATGCTGGCAGGTAGAGGGGCCCAGGATGGATGTCCAGCAGGGGTGTTGGTGATGTGGGTTCTGTTGTTTCCAAATGCAGGCAGGTAACTCTCTCCTCTGACTCTGCACCCTGGAGATGGCGGCGCCCAAGGTGGCAGTGGTCGGCGCGGGAGTCATCGGCCTGTCCACAGCACTCTGCATAGTGGAGGCTTGCCCCAGCTGCTCTGTGGCTGTCCTCTCAGAGCAGTTCAGCCCCAACACAACGAGTGATGTTGCAGCTGGGATGCTCATCCCTCACGCCTACCCAGGTGCGTGCAACCTGCCGTGGCATCGCCCGTGGCACCTCCTGCGGCTGCATGCCTCTGTGCAGCAGTACACAGAGGTTCAGGACAAAAAGTGCCATGACCTGTGCTCCCCATCTGTCTTGTCTCCTCCACACTAGCTTGTGTGCTTCTCTTCCTTGCACTGCTGCTCTCTGCATGTCTGATTTTGTTCCCCTGCAGGCACACCAATCCACGTGCAGAAGCGGTGGTTCAAAGAGACCTTTGCTTACCTTTTTGCCATCTGCAACTCAGCAGAGGCATCAGAGGCTGGCATTCACATGGTCTCTGGGTAAGAATGGCCCCTGGGGCAGCTGTTGGTATGTTTGTTCTGTGTGGTGGAGCAGGCAGAAGGGGTTTTCCATGTGGAGTTCAGGGTTATTCCCTTCATGGAGGAGCTCTTATTACCATATTCCCAAGACAGTGCATTGCAGCTGTTCAGGTGTGATGCATTTTCAAGCAGAATTCCTACAGAGGTGTGCACAGAGAGACCATCCAAGACTGGCCAGCACCAACATTTTCCATACTGTCACCCACCAGTTGCTTGCAGCAATGGTGGTGGTCTTAGGGCTGGGACTGTAGGATCCTCAGCAGCTAGGTAAAGGGATACGGACTGGGGAGTGTGTTAGGAGTGTTTTGTGCTGCTTATTATGTACACAGACATTCACCTCTTGGGAATGTAGAGGCCAGGCACGCTGTAGCTTCATGGGATACCCAAAAACTTGTGACCAGGTGTGCAAGTGGCCCTGTATGAAAATCCAGCCAGGGTGGCTGCAGCCATAGTGGGGACACTGTGTGAGGGGGCGTTGTAGTTCTGCAGCTGGAAGTGCGTATAGCTGTAGTTTACTGTAGTATAGCTGAAAGAACTTCAGTTTATTTACCCCAGTGTGTCCCCCTCAAGCTTGGCTCTGGCAGCCCTCTGCCAGTTTGTCAAGGCTGGCAGCAATGTTTCCCTGTTGCCCTTAGCCTTGCAGAGCCACGCTGATGAGTGGGAACAGCTTCCTGGACTGCTGGGTTTGTGCCACGGCACACAACATGCTATGTTCTGCAGCTTTTTCTGTGTCTTCCTAGGTGGCAGATCTTTACAAACACTCCCAGGGAAGAGTCACCTTTCTGGTCAGATGTTGTCCTGGGATTTCGACCCATGTCCGAAGCAGAGCTCCAGAAGTTTCCACAGCACCGCTTTGGTCAGGCTTTTACCACACTGAAGTGTGACTGTCCACCCTACCTGCTGTGGCTGGAGAAAAGGTTGGTTTTGCTACAGGCTGGGCACTCAGAGAAGCCCATGCAGGGGGCCTGGAGGTGAGCCCTAGGACTGCTGGAGAAGCTTAGGTTTGAACAAAACAGGGAAGGGGCTGTTTCTCACAGGGGAAACACAGCAAGCTCTCCCCTGGGGAGAAGCACAAGAAATAAATACCCAGTTTTTCCAAAACCTGGAAAGCCCCACTTATGTCCACTTTTTCTAGCACTGTGGCTCTGCAGTGGGGCTTAGAGTGGCAACACCTCTAGGCATAAGACTGGCATAGCCACAGAGGCCACGCTTTGCCAGGCAGACCTTGAAGGTACATTGGGAACCTGCCATGTCCAGGAGGGGGTTGGTCTCTTCCCCCAGGCAATCAGCACCAGAACAAGAGGACACAGTCTCAAGCTGTGCCAGGGGAGGTTTAGGCTGGATGTTAGGAAGAAGTTCTTCACAGAAAGAGAGATTGGCTATTGGGATGTGCTGCCCAGGGAGGTGGTGGAGTCCCCATCCCTGGAGGTGTTCAAGAGGGGATTGGATGTGGCACTTGAAGCCATGGTTTAGTTAGTCAAGAGGTGTTGGGTGAGAGGTTGGACTTGATGACCTCTGAGGTCTTTTCCAACCTTGCTGATTCTATGATTCTGTGATTCTAAAATGTGTGGGTACTCCTCCTTTGCCAACTTCCCATGTAATATCCCTCTGCTCTTGAAGGGCACCAACCCCTGGGACGAGAGCATGCCTGGGAATACGTCTGATCTGTGAAAGCTTTGCACTTAAGAACTGGTCAACAATTGGCAATTGGAGTAATTTCTTAATCCAGTCAGGAGAAAAAAGGTCAAATAGCATCATCTCAGTACAAAGCTTTTGGAAGTGTTTGCCTGCACGAGGCAGGGGCTGCACTCACTCTGAGGAGTTGTGGCTTCAGAGTTCATGCCTGGATTGAGTTGAACATCAGAAAGTTTGCCAACTTCCAGCTGCCCACCAAAATGTGTGGATTTTGGAGAACTGTAGGAGAGTCAGGGTGCAGGCCTACAGAGGTTCTGCCAGCTGGGATATAACATTTAATCCAGTTAAGTGGGAAGTCAGCTGTCTCTGCTTGAGAGAAAGCAATAGCTGCAAGCTGATTTCAGGTTAAGTGGAGAGATGTGCACTGACACCATGGTACAAATTGTCAGCTGGTGGCTTGGATGCCTTTCATCTTGCTGCAGAACTGCAAAGAACCATTCCTTGTCTCAGCAGCCAGCCAGGCTGGGAGCACTCCAGTGGCACCAGTGCCATGTTAGACCTGTGCTGTCTCCTTGGTGCACATGCTCTGTCATGTTTCATTGCCTAGCTGAATGGGAAACTCCTGCTGGAGCACAATGAAGTTGTACAACCTATTTAGTGTCTGCCATGCCATCCCTGCTCTCTCCTTTTTCCTGCTGCAGCCTTCTTGTTTCTCAGAGGATGTAGTTTAATCAGATGATCAAGCTCGCTCTTTCTTTTCTCTCTGGTGGTGAGAAGTGAGAGCATATTAAACATGTAACTACTTCTCAACTCCCTAGTGACCTGAGCAGTATTTATAGACCATTCTCCTGGCAGTCCACCAGGTAAATTGGTTTTGTGCCCACCTTGCTGGTCCAAAATGGACTTTGGGATGGTTTTCCTGCTTGCTTGCTCGCTCGACTTCAGGAGTTTTCCTCAGGTTTTTTTATTGGTGTGTTTTTGATGGCATGATGGCAGAGTCTCAGTTACAGTGCTTATGATGAGCTCTCCCAGCCATCTGCCCAGCCAAAGCTGCTGCATGAGACCTCCCCTCTTTTTGCCCCAGCCAGCCTCAATGTCTTGCTGCACCCGAACTCCAGTCCCCAGAGCACCAGCTGTGTCCTAGATCCTCAGCACACTCCCTCCTTTATGGGAAACCACTGCCTTTGTAGCAGTGTTGATCACTTTGCCAGCTGCCAGCATATTGCAAAGGACAGGATTTCCCACTTAGTGCATCATCATCATCATCATCATCACAGATCTATCTCCTCGTTTACTCATGCTAAAACAGCCACTAAAGACTCAGCACCTGGATCCAGCTGGCAGCATGCAGTGACTCCACCTCATGCCACTGTTTGTTTTTCAAGGGAGAGGGGCTTCAAGCTTTAGGCAAGTTCAGGTTGGCATTTAGCTTGAAGTTTAGCTCAAAGACAAACCTCAAGAAAGGTGAATTTTGCTGAAGGGCAGACATGGATGTACGGTGCTCTGAGCTGTCCTGGTTGATTCAAGGCTGCTGCTCTTGAAAGGTGTGGGTCTCCTGGGGGGCCCATGCCACATCTGCCCAGCCTGCAGGGACACCTTGGGTACCTCAGGGCTTTGTACATGATACTAGATTGCTAGGTGGCTCCTGGTACTGGAGGGTGAGTTGGAGATGAATGTGATGGTGTAGTACACGAAGAAGAGTGCAGTACAACAGCACTGTCAAGTTAAGTTGGGGAATAAATCTGATATTTTTCAGCTTGCTTGGGCTGTTACAGCTTGGTATGTGCTAGAAATGAATCAGTGAGACCTTAGAGGTCCTTCCCAACTGAAACAAGTCTATGATTCTACGAGGACCTGCTTGCCTGCCTGCCTAGGTGCTTATGCCAGACCCTTCTCTAACACAGATCAACTTGCTGTACCTTTTTCAGCCCAAACAAGCTTAAAAAACCCACCAGCTGTCATGAGACCAAATCACAACCAGAACCCCCATGGCATTGCCTCTGCTGTTGTTGAGTCGTGATCGGCATGTTAAAGACAACCAAATCACATTAACTTAATGTGCCTTGAGGGTTTAGGGGTTTGGTTTCTGCCTCACTTCTGCAGGTTTGGGTTTGTTTGTTTGCAGGTTGAAAGCAGCTGGAGTCCAGATGTACACCAGAAAAGTTTCAGACCTGTGGGAGCTGCACAGCGAGTACGACGTCATCGTCAACTGTGCAGGCATTGGAGCTCACCAGCTGGTGGGGGATGAGAAGCTCTTCCCTGTCAGGGGTCAAGTACTGAAGGTTCATGCACCTTGGGTCAAGAACTTCATCCGGGATGGGGATGGCTCCACTTACATCTACCCAGGGATACACAGGGTAACCCTAGGGGGAACCAGGGAAAAGGACAACTGGAGTCTCGCCCCTGACCCTCGCACTACCAAAGACATCTTCGACAGATGCTGCTCCCTTGAGCCCTCGCTGCAGGGAGCTCAGGATGTCAAGGTGAAGGTGGGCCTGAGGCCATCCAGGCAGAGTGTGAGACTCAACAGAGAGGTCTTGAGGCAAGGAGGAGTTAAGCTCCTGGTGGTCCACAACTATGGGCATGGGGCAGGTGGCTTTTCGATGCACTGGGGCACAGCCCAAGAGGCTGCTCGCCTGGTGGGAGAGTGCATTGCTGTTCTGCAAGGCTCCTCATCAAGGGCCAAGCTTTGAATCCTAGGGGCTCTTTTTCCATTTAGAACAGGCTAGTGTTGCATTTCCAAGTAGCAGCTTTGGACTTTTTATTGGGTAGCAGGAACCTAAGATAACAGCTTCTGCCATTACAGATGCTCAGTGGTATCTCAGCTGGCTTCTGCCACCTTAGAAAGGCATGATGGAAGGAGCAGAACTGCACACAGTACTCATGATGGGGGGGTAAACCTTGTAGTTAAGTGATGACATCTCTCTTCCCTTCCTTATTTTCTTATCTTAAATTGCTTTATAATCAGTAACAAGCTTTTAACTGACATTTGAACAGAAATTCCTAATCCCAAGTCATCTGTCCTGAAGGGTACCAGCTGGTTCAAAGCATCAGAAGAACACTGGCACAGGGGAGAGGATTAACAGTGGAAGGTCATGAAACCTCCACAACTTCCCATGCTGATGAGAGGTGCATTTAAAGAAAGACTCAGCTGTCACCTGTGCAAAGTATTTGATCCTTGTGCCATTTTCTCCCATATGTGTGCAGACAAAACTGGCCCTAGCGGAGCCATTCCCTCTGTACCAGCACTTTCTGATCTACAGTGAGCCAGGACACAACCCTGGCAGATGGCAGTCAGCAGGGCAGGGAACTTCAAAGGGGTAATTGTGGCATAGACAGGGAACTATTACACTCTGAGCCATTTGCATCGGTCCTTGAGACTGCAGACAGCAGAGGGGCTGCATGGCAGATTTTTAGCGATTGAGCACAAAAACAGTTTTGTGCAGCAGGGAATGTTGCTGATTTTCATTGCAGAAACAAAGCTGTGAAGACACCTTGTCCTGATCCAGGCTTTTGCCCCTATTTAAAACAAATTTGTCCAATTCCTGAAAAGAAAAAGGACAAAAAGCACCAGGAAAATTGGCATTCACTACAATTCTTTCCCAGTCGGAATTCTGTTTGAGATTAAACTTCCTTGTGATACATTCGAGTTAATTTGGAATAAATGCAGTAATTAGAGAGAAAATCATGGCCTGGACTGACATCTGTATTGTTTTCACAACTGTCTTCTGTCTGTGTTGCTGTGAGGTTTGGCTTTCTCCTGCTTCATTCCCGGGCTCCCACCAGAGGGGGATGTTGGATCGAGCAGTCCCTGCAGGAACCCCACACGCTCTGTCTCCAGGAGCAACTGCAGCGATGCTAACTCAGTCAACTCCCACACACTTAGAAGGCTTGGAGGACTTGGGTGCTGCTGTAGGGGCTTAAAACAATCGCCAATCAGTAAGAGAGCTGCAAAAAGTCATGGGGAATGTTTAAAAAGGAAAAAAAAAGGCATGTTGAGGAAATAGCTTCTGGTGTGCTGCTACCTTCACAGTTCTGTGGTTAATAAATAATCCTAGACAAAGTTGTTGCTATAGCAGCACTTCCCTGAGCTTTTCCCCCCACCAAAAGACTGGAGGGGAAAGCACTGTTTTGGATAACCAAGTGTCTTCAGATCCCCAAGCTGCAGGGACTTGGGACTCCCCCATCCCCTTGAGCTGTGCCTGGGACTGATAGTTCACAGGGGATCCCTGCAGAGCTACAGCCTGGACCATGAGCCCACTGCTTGTCCTGGCTCCTGGCAAGGCCACTCACCACTCTGGGTGCCTCAGGTCTTAGAAACCATCACTAGTTTAAGGCTGATCTGAAATGGTTTGTCCCTCTGGGAATCTTCTCCCCACATGTCTGTTTTTGTCAATGAAGAAGTCATGGTTAGGTATTTAGGAGAAGGAAAAGTGGGCATGAGGAAAACTAAGCCTTAATGAGGAAAGGGAGCAGCTGGGGAGAAAAGAAAGCAGGAAAAAAACTTCCCTGAAAGTGAAAAGCTTCATGAAAATGGTATTTCAAGGGAAGTTTCAAGGGAAGCTTTGCCCTGAGTTTTGTTTTGCTTCCTTTGAGACTGTCTCACACCTCTGATGGCTGCCAGGACTAGGAGGTTGCCATCCTCATGTTGCTTTGTTCCTCCTCATGTCCTTTATTTACCATGGGACAATGGATTCCTTGCACTGCCAGAAGCATGCACCATGTGCTTCTGTCACTGTCACCTGTGCTGCTTTTTATTTAACCTCTTCAAAGCCTCATTTAACCAGCTCATGTTCAAGCCCTGCATTAGCCTTTACTTACATTTATGAGCCAGATAGGCTAGGGGAAGCTTGTTTATTTTCTGTGTCACCAGAGAGTTAAGCAACCAAGCCAGCTGCAGGTGTTTCTGAAGCACCTGCATGGGCACCTCCAGTCGGTATTTTGGTCTGGAAAACAATCCTTCCACCAAGGAATGCACTGGAGCCATGGAGGGAGCCTCATTCTTGATTTTCTCATTGCCAAATGAGTGCAGGTTTGGGCTTCAGGGAGATGAAGCCTCTCCCTGCATGCCTTGGAGCTTGGTGAGCTGCTTGCTGGTAGGACAGCTCATCTCCTTTGAGCATTCAAGGAACTGGATTTGGACTTCTCCATCCCATAGTGCTGAGACAGGGGCTACAAGAGGAGCAATCACTCTGGTAGGTATGCTCTGAAAGAAAAAGCTCCTTTCCTTTTTTTTTGGGGGGGAAGAAAGGAGCTCAGGCATGTGAAGTCCTGGCAAAGGCTCCAAGGAACAACCTCCTTCTCCACAGAGGTAAAGTGTAATTAAAGCCCTTCAGAAGCACTGGCTGCCCAGCTTCTGGAAATCCTTTGGTGGGCAAGGGCTGTGCCTGTTTTCTGTGGGGTGAGCACATCTGCATGATGTCAGCACTCCAGAAATAATCATGGGGGGAACTGCCATGGAGATCTGCAGCAGGATAATTGACTCAAACAGAAGGATAAATAGCTTTTTTTCCCTGGCATTTAATGGGCCTCTTAAGTGAATGGCAATAAGCTCTATGCGAACAGATGTTTTCCCTCCCTTTTTTCATCCTTTTGCATCTTACCCATAATTATGCACTAAAATCTTCTTGTCTGGGTTGCTGAGAGCAATTTTGCTGCTGTTTGTCTCTGCAGTGCAAGACTGAAGACTTCAGCACAAAGGCTGAGGGAAAAGCCTGCAGCTCCTAGAGGATGCTGTGGCTGTACATCAGTGGTGTTATATCAATGTCTTGTTAAGCTTGAGTGAGGAGTTAGAGGGGAAAATTTACCTCTTCCAGCTGCTGCTCTGCAAGTCCCAGTGCTGGGTCTCTCCCTGCTCCAGCCAGGAGATTCAGCACACTCCTGGTTTCAGACATTGATTCAGCTATGGCTTTGCCTTTGCCTCGTGGGGGAGCTAAGTGTCCCCTGAGACAGTCCTCCCTGCTCTCTGCCACCTCTGCAATGCTGACTGGACTGTGAGGAGATGGAAGGGCAGTTTTCCCTCTCTACCCTGTGGCTTTGCTTCCAGCCTTGCCACCAGGACAGCAGCAGACACCATGCAGGCTCTGAAAAGAACCTTTATGCTTTCAGGAGTGTATGCTCCTGACAGCACAGAGGAATTACCTTGATCCTGAAGAAATTCAAAGGGTTGCCTTCCTAACAGCCTGCAAGCGAGGCAGGAGCTGGAGCACAACTGTAAGCATTAGCTTGGCTGAGGTTTTATTGCATGGAGTGATGCCTGTAGAAGCATCTGCATCTTCACACTCCCACTCTGTCCTTACCAGAGCATCTTTGAAGCATCTGACTGGCCTCTGCTGTCCATGACTGTGGCTGAGGATGAAGGCAGACACACTGTGAGAAGACCTGCACTGAAAGGAAGCCCCCTGCAGTAACACCTAATTTATATTCAAACTCTCAGCTGTGGAGATTATCCTGCTTTGAATCAGTACCAGTATCTCAGTGCCACTGATGGCACACATCTATGTGGCACTGAGGGCAAACTGCCTTGGAAGAAGCCTGCGGGAAGAGCACAGAGTTCTGTCCTCACCGTCTGGTCCCAGCCAGGTTGCTTGGCTGCAGGGGAGCTGTGGCATGTTTTCTGCTAAGGGCAAGGCCATCTCTCTCCTCCCAGTTGGGATTCTTTTAAAGACATTTCAGATGTAACCAGTTGGAGGAGATGATTGGCTGGCCTGGTAACAGTTCAGAAAAGCAACCTTTTTGTTACAGGTAAAGACAACGATGTTGAGCCTGGTGCCCTGCACAAATGGGACAGTTTTCAGACATGAGGGTGAGACTTTTTGGTATTAAATGTGGATCCATACAGTTAAATTGGCCTGCATGCTGGCCTGGGATATTTTTGCACACCTCCTATCCTATAAAACCTGCTTTTCACCTCTTGGCTCCTTCACAGAATCACCAAAATTGGAAGAGACCTCAAAGATCACCAAGTCCAACCTGTCACCACAGACCTCATGACTAAACCATGGCACCAAGTGCCACGTCCAATCCCCTCTTGAACACCTCCAGGGATGGTGACTCCACCACCTCCCTGGGCAGCACATTCCAATGGCTAACAACTCTCTCAGTGAAGGCCTTTCTTCTCACCTCCAGCCTAAACTTCCCCTGGCACAGCTTGAGACTGTGTCCTCTTGTTCTCATGCTGGTTGCCAGGACTGCTGCCAGCCACTCAGCTTTTGTTTGATCCTATTGCCTTTAATGAGGCATAAACTAACTCCACAGACACATGCCAGTGTATCAAACAACACTGTGAGACAGGCTGTAGGAAAAGTGCACAGGGCATTAATTATGGTCTTAGTTTGTTTGTGAAACTGCTGCCTGGAGAGGTTGCTGCTGTTGTTCTCAGTAGCTCCAGTGCTCTGGCTTGCATCCCTTCTCCCCTTGGAGAGCTCTTTTCTCCAAGTGCTTGCAGGTGAAAGTCATTCTCCATGATCAAATTGTGGCACCTGCTTGATGACTCCGGTGCCATTGCCATCCCCTGGATAAATATTTGGCATTTGTACTGCACTGTGTAAAGCCATTAAAAACATGTAATAAAAAGGCATATAGAACTTCTTAAAGCCATAATTATTACTCCAGCTGTGATGGTTCATAGAATTCTGAGCATTATAGATTAAGCCCTTTGCCAGATTACATTTTTGTACTGAGAGACGTTCATCCTCGAGCTCAGAAGTGTG
The DNA here is from genome assembly GCF_014839835.1 of Dryobates pubescens. Lineage (NCBI taxonomy): Eukaryota > Metazoa > Chordata > Aves > Piciformes > Picidae > Dryobates > Dryobates pubescens. The sequence goes on from NC_071639.1 coordinate 10,562,749, forward strand.
AAAATGTCAGTAAAATTGATTATATCAAAACAAAAAGAGGGGGGGGGAGGAGGGAAAGCTGAGCTCAAAGTAGCAACAAGGTAACAGCAGTGTGTAGTAGAAATGCAGGGCAATTTTTAAGCAAACCCAGACATCTGTCTGGGATTACAGCATAGACACAGGGGAAATATGGGCAGCAAACTAACATCACCAAAATCTCTGTGCAGTAGCACAGGAGCCACATCTGAGCCATCACTCCTTAATTCCTGCAAACTGGAGATTTTTTTTGAGTGGTGATACCCGTTTTCAGGTTTCATGCTAATATCTGTTCAATGAAATCCCCAGCCCCTCCTTTAAGAAGCAGGCAGAATTTTGTTTGTGCAGAATGATCAGACGGTTTAGTGAGAGGCAGCCCATAAAATCACTGTTGCTCTTCGCCAGGCGTGAAACACAGCTGCTGGAGGCAACACGGTTGTGTTTGTGGGTACCACAAAAATCAGGGTTAAATCAATCAAGGTAAGGCCCAGGGATAGCAGAGAGCTGCAGAGCATCCTCTGCTGAAGGGCTGTCTCATTCCTCTTCTCTCTCCCACAGTGAATGCATGTGCACAGGTACAGGTATGTCTGCGTACAAATGCACAGGCGCGTGACTCAGAGGTAAATCTTCATCTGTAATCCTCACTCCAGGCCATTAATTGTCAACTATCTCTTTCATCACGTTCAGAGCACGCCAGGCTCTGGTGTTTGAGTGGCTCTGCAGCCGGAGGGAAAAGGCAGCTTCTGCCCGTGCCTCGCTGAGAACAGCAAGATCCATCTTGTGTTAAGCTGCCTAAATAGCCCACGAGTTCAAGGAGAGCTGATGGGAGACTGCATGAACATATTTCTTTTTCAGCTGTTATCTTCAAACCTACCAGTGGCGAGCCGAGAAGTGGTTTTAATGACCCAGGCAGCGGAGCTCTATCCTTGGCAGCTGCTCAGGCAGGTATTTCTCAGCAGTGGTTAAGTGAGTAACAGACCAATGCGGCCAATTTACTGCTCAGTTGCTAACAGAGAGGTTCTTTTCCTGAGTTTTCAGTGGCATTTAAGGCACAGGAAGGACTGTACCTTCCTTGCAGAGATACTGGCCTCAGGGAAGTCTGTCACTTAGTGCATGGAAAACTACTTGCAGGGTTTGGATATGGTGCACTTGGTGCCCCTGCCCGTGGCAGGGAGGTTGGAGTAGATGATCTCTAAGGTCCCTGCCAGCCTAAGCCACGCTGTGATACGACTTGGCACTGCCGAGTTACTGGCTGGACTTGATGGTCTTGGAGGCCTTTTCCAACCTTAATGGCTCTATGGTTCTATGATTTCTAACTGCACTTTTAAGGAACAGAAGTGAGACTGGGCTTGCACCAAAGCTATCACTGAAAGGTCACCAGGGGAGCTATAAACATTTCATTCCTTGTTCCTCAGAGGTCTGGCAGAACTTTGGCATGTAAATGTACAAGGCAATAAAACAGGCCTGGACCAGAGCTCTGAATTCTGCAGACTGAGAACTGGAGGCACACGCATCTTCTGTGGGGAAGGACAGACTGTGCTTGTCTTCAAGTAGCTTTTAAAATGACCTAATGAAAGTTTCTAACACAATACACTCCAATACTGCCGGCCAAAATCGTACTACAAAATCCTTAGTACCGAGGTTGTTTTTAACTGTCAGCATCTGGTCAATTACGGAGTGCAAAGTCCTAATAACATAGAAGTTTGTGTTTGTATGGTGATGGAGAAAGAGGCACAAGGTAATGCACCTCCAGACCATACTGACGGGCTGATAGAACAGTTTGGGGGGGAAGTTTTTGCAACAGAAGCCGTCTGAAGTTCTTCCCCAGACAGAGTGGGTCTGGATGCGTGCAACAGTGACAGCGGCCGGCCCCACGCTCCTGCCCGGGCACCGACGACCGCCCTGACGGCCGGCCGAAACCGGACACCTCCTGCGCCCCGGAGCCTCCCTCCGGGCCGGGGCAGGGGCAGCTGCATCCCGGCCCCACCCCGGCCGGCCCCGCTCGGGGCGGGGTCTTCCCAAGTTTCGGCGGCAGCCGCGGGGCCGGTCCTGCCGGCGGCATGAAGCCTGCGGCGGGGCGAAGCGAGCCCCCATCGCCATGGCCAAGGAGCGGCCGCTCTGGCGGCGCCTGACCTTCCGCCTCTGCTTGCTCTCGGCCGCGCTCGTCCTCTGCCTGCAGCTGGGTGTGAGGCGAACCTGGTGTCCGGAGGAGAAGCCGCCGGTGGCGGAGGCAGCGGCGGGGCGGGCGGCTCCGCTGTCCCGCGGCACGGAGCAGCAGCCGCCGCCGCCGGCGGGCAGGCGGCGAGTCACCTACGTACGGAACGGGCGGCGGGGCAGCGCTGCGCCCCGCTGCTGCTCCCCGCAGCTCCCCGGGGGCCGCCGCAGGAAGGTAGGGCAGGCTCGGGGGGCTGCCCCAGAGGCGGGGCTGAGGGTGACGGGGCTCCAGCGGTCTTAGGGTGTCCCCGAGAGGGGTGGGCTGGGGGATACCCGAGCGCAGGAGCCCCGCCTCGCAGAGGTGGTCTCGTCCCGGTGCTGTCCTCTCAAGTATGGGGTGATAATGCAAGACGAAACAGCCTCAGCCTGCATGACAGGAGGTTTAGGTCGGACATTAGGAAAAGCTTCACCAAAAGGTTTGCCAAGCCTTGGAACAGGCTGCCCAGGGAAAGGGGGGAGTCCCCATCCCTGAAGGTATTTAAAAATATGGCTTAGTACATGGTTTAGTGGTATCTTCAATCAAAACTGTCCTGTGATTCTGTATCTGTGTTCTACATCTGCGTTCTATATCTGCCTGTATTTGAGATGATTATTCTGTGAAGCGTTACTGGCACCGGAGAGGTGACTGGAGCGTACTGCTGAGGTGCTGTGATGGAGGCTTTCTAGGAAGGTGTCCTGCGGTCAATAGAGTTTTGGAGCAGAGCTGTGCAGTTGCAGGACAGGTAGGAGTGTGCTCCTGTGGAGCTGAACCTAGGTCAGACCTCGTTTTGGAGAGGAGACTGTGACACAGGACACAAAGTCACCAGGCTTGCTTGACAGGTTGAAACACCCCCAATGGGAGCAAGCTTAGGAATAGTCACAGAATCACGCAGCGTGATGGGGGTTAGAAGGGACCGCTGAAGATCATCTAGTTCAACACCCCTGCGTAAATCACCCAGGAATTCATCCAGGCGGGTGTGGAATGCCTCCAGAGTCCTTGGCCCTTGGTATTCGGGGCAAGGAAATGCCATTTCGTTTGCTGAAGGACATCAAGAAATGTTTCTCAGACGTGGTCTGCATGAGAATGAATGAGTTAATGAGTTGGTAAATGAACCTGTAATTACGTTCAGATGTGGTAATGATTGTAAAGCCCTTGGAGAGGTGAGGACCGTCATTAGCGCCTAGCGTTTAGCCGTGCGCGGAGGTGGGGAAGGCGCTGCCGGGCGGTGGGCGCCGGCTGCTGCCACCGGGCTGCTCCTTCCGGGCTACCCCAGCCGTCCCCCTGCCTCCGCTTTGTCTCTGCCGCGATGAGGACACTGTTGTCGCATACTTCTTCAGCATAACGACTGTGGCATCCTAGTGTGCTGTGGTGTTGATACCATGTTGAGGCATCTCGATCTCGCAGCGCCAAATTCGTTGTCAGTGCCACGTTGCTTGGTTCTTTTAAAGCCCCAGCTTTGAAGGGATTGCAATCATGGGAGAATCCCAGCGTTCACAGGGCAAAACCAAAACGGCAATCGCGTGGATTCAGGCGTTTTCTTGAAAACGTGTGCTCTGGCATCAAAAACCAGGAGGCAAAAGTAAAGCGTGTCCTAAGTACGTAATTATTTTGGAGGAAATCCTAGTGGAGAAGTAGCACCAGGAGAGGCTGCTCAGCGTGCCAGAGAAGGAGCAGTGCCTTGTGGTGCTGAAGAGCTGGAGGCTCTGGAAAGCTTACAAGACGTTTTAGCGTGTCTCCAGGTGAAGTGTGTGAAACATCAGTGCTGTGGTTTGTGGTGGTGGGCATGTTGATGCTGCGGTGTCCTTTGAATCCCGCTAATTAAACCAAGCAAAACACTTTGGTAAATACAGGGAGGGGCTGCTGGGTGGAGATTGAGACAATGAAGTGTCTTCCATCTTCAACTATTTGACTTCATGCTAAAAAAAAAAATCAGCTTGAAGTGAAGATAAAGCTTTAGAGAGAGAGGGGCAGAAATTCTGGGAATTACTGATTTTGAAATAGAGTTGTTAAATAAAAACCAAGTGGGGAAAGGGGGACAATGGCTTTAAGTAGAAAGAGAGTAGATTTAGATTTGATATAAGGAAGAAGCTCTTCATTGTGAGGGTGGTGAGACACTGGAACAGGATGGCCAGAGAAGTTTGGGTTGTTCCTTCTTTTGTCTGTCCATAAACCATTGCCAGTCCATTCTGAAGCCTGCAGAGACTCTCAGGTGTGAGCTTTTTCCCTGATGGAGGTGGTGGTGTGGGAGTGTGTTGCAGTGGATGAGACAGCAGGGTGGCAGGAATGGAAAATCAGCCAGGCCATAACTTTGGTCTTTTTCCCTAGTGCTGCATGGCTGTGACTGTGCTCGCACTTATGTCACTGAATTAGTGCAGAAGCCTGATGAACAGAGTGTTTCCATAGATCAAGCTGAATATCCTACTTTGTGACTGCATAAAAAATGAATTGCAGAAACACACAAGGAAACTCTTGGATGCCTGCTCTGAATCCCTCTAAAAGTTTCCTTCAGCAGAGTTGGGTAATTTCTTTCCCCAGCTCAGCTGCACTCTAACACACTAACAGCACCAAAAGGGTCAAAAAATACCCAGACAGGATGGGAAAGATGGAGACTCCTCCATCAGTGGCCTTTGGGTCCTCAGGGAACTGCCTGTACAGTTTTCTGTGCCTTTTCTGATCCTTGGTAGAACTCTGCCAGGAGAGAGAGTGGCTGTGCAGCAGATGGGAGGGTTTGACCACCAAGGTTACAAGTGCCTGTTTGCGCCTTAAGATGCATGAGTAGAAAATGCTAGCTGAAGGCATCAGGGAATAAAGTAATTTAGCTGTGTGACAGCTCTGGGAGCTGCTGGAGCTGCCTGTTCTGGTGCTTTGGGGAGCTGTGTTGCTCCCAGCTGGTTTGCTCCTTGTGGAGCCTACCAAAGAGCAGATGCTCCTGCTCTTGCTGACAAATAATAAACAAAGCTGGGCTTTGAGAGGATACCATGGTCATGAGAAGAATGGGAAGAGTTACATGATGTGAAGCAAAAGGAAGTTTCTAATCCCAAACATTTGTGTTTTGGTGGGAGTGCTTAAAACTGTGTGGCTACTAACAAAATGCCCAACTGTTTATAAACTGTGACCCCAAGCTTTGGTTGTGTTAAGCAGTGATCTGGTAACCTGCAGCAGGTGCAAACTCCAGCTGGATGGAAGCACAACAGTTCTGCCACCTGCACCTGCTCTCGCCATAGGGACTAGCTAGGTCTGCATCCAGAGAGTGCTGCAGGCACATGAGGTGTGTTTTAAAATGTCATTGCAGGGTCTGATGGAGGAAAAGATGGGGGGAGGGGGGAGGAAAGGCAACAAAACAACCAACCAAAAATGTGTTGCACATGGAATTTGAAATAACAGTGAATCCTGACCAGAATGATTGCAATAGCAAGGTTGTGTTGGCTCTCCTGCTCTGAAAAGGGGAGGAGCCCTCTCCAAGAGTCTGGTTAAGCAACACTGGAGCTCTTTGCCTTCTGGGCAGATTTATTGCCATGGAGGAGGAGGGAAAAAAGGTTATGCATGAAGGAAAACAAAGCCAGTGTTAGCCTGGGTGAGTGTTTTAAGTTCCTGCAGTTGTGCTTGCTGGTCTGTCCTGAAAACTGAGGTCTGTCTTGCTTTCAGCTGTGCTGTGCTTTGGAGATCTGGAAGGCAGGCTTGGAGAACCGCTGAAGGCTGCTAAGGCTGCTGCCACAGGTGTGTCTTCTGAAGATATGCCTGGTGGAAGACAATGGCTAAATTTCATTTGAAAAGCACAATATCAGCTGGAAATCACTTTGTTGTCGTGGCTGCCCAGAGGTGGGAAGGTGGCACGCTGCTGCAGTTACCCTGATGTTGTTTTGGATGCTCTTTGCCCTCCTGCCTAGGGCTATACAAATATTTGCCTTCAGTGTTTAAATGCTAAGAGGTAGATTCTGCTGCTGGGGCCTGTTTATGTTTTGTCTGCAATTATATTTTGAAACGTGAAGTGTCGCTGCCAGAAGAATCTCATGAGATTATAGTTTTGTAGGAGATGCTTACACTTGTATACCTTTGTGCTTTCACTCTGGATAAATACAGACAAACTGCCTTTTGCTTGTTGGTTTTTCTTTAAACAGGAGCTATTTCTGCTGCTGCTTCCCTGCAGTAGTGGTTGATAACAAGTCTGATCTTCAATGCAGTTGGAATCTGCAAATTATTTTGGAGCGAGATCATTGCCAAACAATTCTTTCACATAATTTCAGTTCATGACATGGCAGGCTCAAAACCAGCCCCATGTATAGAATCATGCAATTGTTGGGGTTGGAAGGGATCATCCAGTCCCAACCCCCCTGCCATGAGCAGGGACACCACACTGGATCACATTGCTTGGAGTTACATCCAGCTTGGCCTTAAAAACCTCCAGGGATGAGGCTTCCACCACCTCCCTGGGCAGCCTGTTCCAGTGTCTCACTGCCCTCATGGGGAAGAACTTCTTCCTAACATCCAATCTGAATCTACCCATTTCTAGTTTTGCTCCACTCCCCCCAGTCCTTTCACTCCCTGACACCCTAAAAAGTCCCTCCCCAGCTTTCTTGTAGCCCCCTTCAGATACTGGAAGGCCACAGTTAGGTCTCCTTGGAGCCTTCTCTTCTCCACACTGAACAGCCCCAACTCCCTCAGTCTGTCCTCATAGGAGAGGTGCTCCATCCCTCTGCTCCTCCTCGTGGCCCTTCTCTGGACACCTTCCAGCACCTCCAGATCCTTGCTGCACTAGGGGCTCCAGAGCTAGGGGTGCAGTGCTGCAGGTGGGCTCTCACCAGAGCGGTGTAGTTTTAACATTGCTGCTAAGATTTTACTGATCTTTCACATGTTGATTTTGAAATGGCTTCTGTTCATGGCAGTGATCCGTGGAGCTCATGCAGAGAGTCCTTTTTAATTCTTCTGCAAATCTGGTCGAAACAAAAAAATAACAGTATCAGACATCCCCCATTGCCTGTTTGTGTGGATGGTGTTTCCAAACTCACTTCACATCTCTGAAAATCTGGTAAGCTTTAAATCCCATGATGTAATAGCTGGATTTGGGCTTAACTTTTATACCACTTTATTCATGATGTATGCCTGGAGCAATGTTTCAACATTACAGCAAAGTTTAATGTGACAGGGCTTTGGATCCTGTGCAGCAAGTTGCATCAGGCTGTGTCTAAAGGAGCAGAGCTGGCCAGGCTGAGCTGTTGGGGCAGCAGCATGGGTTTAAGGCAGCCTTTTGGATCTCCTTATGTATTTAAATCCAGAGATGATCCCAGTCACCTCACCTGTGTCCCAGGCATGACAGGCTTTAGAGTGTGCAGCACTGTTCTCTAAATGCTGCAGTGAGTAGCAGGTAGCTCTGGATGTGATGCAGAGGGGTGCAGCACTGAGGAGCTGGATGCTGATTGTTCATTTGAGTGTCCTTGCTTCTAGGCATCTCCTTTAAAAACAGGTAGACAGACTGGAGAGAGTCTGAGTGGGAGGGAAAAGGCACTAAGAGGTGCAGGGAAAGCCTGGCAGAACTGGTACTTGTTTTGGACAGGGAAAAGTAGGTTTTGAGAGGAATGTGCCAAGACTCTTCCAACTAAAATAGAATCTTTTTGGAAGGACATAATGACCAATTGCTCCCTAGGTCCACTGCAAGTAGGACAAGAAGTAGCTGGCACAATTTTTGAGGCAAGATCTTAGGAAAATCTTTTAACTCTGAAGCTGTGTAAGCAGCATAAAGACTCCCTAAAAAACTTTGGGTATCTACAGAGGGAAGGTGTAGGTGTCCTTGTGGTGCTTCAGGGCAGGGAGGTAGAGTCAGTCAGCCTCCTGAGGTCCCTCTGCCTACACTTACACCACTCCCCCCTGCTATTAGAGGGGCAGTCTGGCAGGTATGATGTGATTAGCCAAACTGGAATTGAGCCTGAACAATCATCTAATGTCAGCATAATAAAAAGAGGTAATGTGGTCTTTAAAGGCTATACCTGATCCTTGTTTTACCTCAATACCTCCCTGGAGAGACCAGATCCCACATCACCATAATTGTCCAGGGAGGAAGGAACACTACTCAACCCCTTTTTCCCCCTCCAGCACTTGGGGGGTCTCTTACCAAATATAAACTGGCCCAAATTTGCTTAGCTTGTAAGATAAGCCCAAGGTAGGAGCTTATGGCTCCAGGCCATTAGTACCTTGGGGAACAGCTGTGAGAGCCTTGGCTGGGTTTTGTTCAAATATTCAGGCTAATAGCACAGACTGAGAGAGGTTATTGTGTTTGGAAGAAAGAAAGGAGTATAAACTTCTGCTGATAGCAGTTCTCAACAGCAGATGACCAATTGTGAGGAGAGCCAGCCAGCTCTGCCTGAAAAGGAGGGGCAGCTGTGGCACTGTAAGGCACCCAAGCACAGCAATCCTTCTCCAGGCAGCCAAGCAAGGCCAATATTTGGCTTTTACTGTATTTTAACTGCAGATGAAATGTGTTTATGGTAGACTGTAAAGAGGAGATGGAAATGTGCTTTCTGACAATGATGTCGCTTCTGAGCTTGTGAGGTGGGTGATTACAGGGAATAACCTCGATTCTTACACACATTTGATTACCTAAAATAGGTTCTTCCTTCATGAATTTTTGAGAAGTAGCTGGGGGGATATTATCCTTCCAAAGGGCATTACAGCTTTATGAGACTTAATTATATCCAATAATACAGATTTCTTTCAAATACCTATTCAAGGCTTTCTTTCAGCATATAAAGAGAGCCAGCCATGGCACAGAGAAAATGCTTTCCAGGGTGTATAAACTTTCCTACTTAAGGACATAACCCAGGCATCAAAGTGGTAATTGCTCCTGCAGATGCCTTGCTCCATGGTAGCTGTGACAGTTGTGCCATCTTTTTCTTCAACCAGGCTAGATGTTCCACAGGCTGTGTACAAAATGCGACCTTTATGACTGTGGTAGCAGGTGCAGGGAAAAACCTCACCCTGATGCAGTTCTGTTTGCTGTCTTCAGCTCAAACTGTTGAATGGGAGTGTTCTGTGGGGAAGTGACCCACACTGCCCCTGCAGTGATGCTAGAGAGTGGCTGAACAGCTCTGGTCATGGCCTCTGTGTCCCACTAAAGGGCAGCAATTCAGTAAACACATTCCCTGCTCTCTCCTCTTTCTTTCGCCCTCCACAGTTCTCTGTGTTTGGGGTGCTGGTTGCCAGATCTTACTGGCAGTGAAGAAGCATGACTCCCTTTCACATGCTGGGCACATGCTTGGACAAAGAAGGAGGTCTTCTGCCCAAAACCAGCTGTTGAGCAGGAGGTGGGAGGAGGTGAACACTGGTATGAAAGCCAGTTGTACAGTAGGTCACAGACTTGTCATGGGAAAAGAGCAAGAGTCCTTGAAAGTCAGGAATTTTCACAGCCTGGAAGACAATGAGCACAGTTAGAACAGAATAGTTAGTTCCAGAGTGCTCTTTTGTCATGTTTCACTCTGGTTTTACTAAAAATAGAAGAGAGGACAGTTTGGAACATGCAGCTTTCCTTGATCAAGCAGTTCTCAAGGTGGCTGAGCTTGCTTCTTTGTTGTCTAAAGCTTCCTCCTTTGGAGAGAGAAGCCAGAAAGAGACATCTGAGATAAGTGAAATTCTTCCAGAAAGCCTTAGGGTTTTTCCTTTACATGTCTGACCTTTAGCTGTCTTCTTAGGAGACAAATATTTAACTTCATTGCTAGTAAAGTTCTCATCCTGGCTTGTTCAGTCAATTCCCATCAACATTTACCCATCCAGGCAGTTAACAGAGATGTACATCTGTGTCAAGGCTGCAGAGTGGGTGCTGGCATGCCAGACATCTCTTTCGTGATGCCACTTGTACTGAACACTCTGGGCACAGTTCAGACTGAGGTGCAGCTGGTGGATCTTTGGTGTGAACCCAGAGCAAAGCTCCAGTGGCCCATGACAAGGGATGCAGCATGGAAATCCAGTGGTGAAGAACAAAGCCCTCTAAGAGCTGCCTGGCAGACTTTTACAGGCGATGTGACAAGTGCAGTATCTCTCTTACAAAACAGATGTAGAATCTGGAGGTTTTGATAATGTTAGTGAGGGACCTTACTCTTTACACAAAGCAGTTTGATTTGATTGTGTTAGACCACACTGTCCTCCTGCTGCAGCCTGGCAGTGATGGCTGTCACTCAAGGCATAGCTTAGATAAAAGTCCTTACCCAATAGATGAGAAAGTCCATGTGATCTACCACTACTCTTTGATGGCATCCCCAGCAATCCTCTCTTATCACTTGTTCTAATATTAACTTTGAGTGGTGTTTGTCTTGGACAGCTGTTCAGGGCTCCAGAGCTGTCTGCAGTGGATGTCAGGCATTTCATCAGCGTGGGTTTGTAGCTAGCAGATAACACACCAAGATACTTTTGTCTATGGTGAAGCATTGTCTATCTGATACGGTGCTCTGGTCCATAACATCTCCATCAGGAGCAGGGAGGTTATTGTCCCTTTGTACTCAGCTCTAGTGAGGCCACTCCTCGAGTATTGTGTCCAGTTTGGGGCACCTCAATACAGGAGAGAGGTGCTGGGGAAGGGCCTGGAGAATAAATCTTACAATGAGCAACTGAGGGAGCTGGGGATGGTTAGTTTGGAGAAGAGGAGGCTGAGGGGAGACCTCATTGCTCTCTGCAACTCCCTGAAAGGACATTGTAGAGAGGCTGGTGCTGGTCTCTTCTCACAGGTAATTAGTGATAGAACAAGAGGGAATGGCCTCAAGCTGTGACTGGGTAGGTTTAGACTGGACATTAAGAAAAAGTTTTTCCCATCAAGAGTGGTCAGGGATGGGAAAGTGCTGCCCAGGGAGGTGGTGGAGTCACCAACCCTGGATGTGTTTAAAGGTGGTTTGAATGTGGTGCTTGGGGCTATGGTTTAGGGGTAAACCTTGAGGAGTAGGATTATTGGTTGGACTTGGTGGTCCTGAGGGTCTTTTCCAACCTGTTTCTGTGATACTGTATTAGTGCCAGGGGTGCATGTGGTTGGGGAACCTGTGCAGCTGAAGATGGTGTTAAGAGTCAGTGAACACTGCCTTCACTGCTTTAACCTCTGCTTTGCCACATCCATTCCCAACCCTCTTCCACATTCCTCTCCTAGCAGTCAGCCAAGTTAAGCAATTAACTGGGAGCCTCAAAAGTCAGTATGCTTTATTTAGCATCCTCTTTCATATAAGAGAGGGTGTTTGAAATGCTGTGGGGAAGAGATGGTGATGTCTATGGATAATGTGGCCTGTAATGTTAAGTAACACTTGCCTCTGAAAAGCCTAAAATTGACAAGAATCAGTTTGAAATCTCTCCTGCCCCCTGCAGAGCTGACAACACTAGGGAAGGATTGAGATTTATCCCAGAGGTCAACGCTGCAGGGTTGGAGCTGCCTGAAGAAGCCCCCAAGGAACAATAACATTTGTTAATGCTTAAGGTCTTGCCTCTTCTTTCTTTGGGCTTTCCTCGTGGTTGTTCTGCAGCTTTCAAAGCTGTGAACTTTGTTTCATCCTGAACAAAGCAAAGCAATGGCATCTTGGTCCTTCCCCCTTGCTCTTTTTAAACAAGAAGCAATTATGTGTCAATTGCCTGCTCCTGACTGATGTATTTCTTCTTAGATGTCTTGATTAAGGCTTTGATCGTGCAATTATTTTTCATTATGGAATCGGTGGGAGTTCTGGGTCCAGCAGGAGCTGCAGGGTCAGCCCATGTAGCTTTTCAGTGCTGTAGTGTGTGCAATGCTCAGAGCTGGTAATAAACCACTGGAAAATGACCTTAACTAAAGAGGGTGGTGCACATCTGCTCAAGCCCATCCTCCATGAGCTTGTGATACTTGGGTCTATACTTGTCTCAAACCAAAAAATCTTTCAAATTGTGTGCTTTGAAACAAGCTTGATTGTGGTACTTTAGGAACTGGAAAATAAACTTAAAGTCCTGACAGCTTGTAAGCCACATCTGCCCCTGTGCTCAGCGCTGGTTAGGCCACACCTTGAGTCCTGTGTCCAGTTCTGGGCCCCTCAGTTTAGGAAAGATGTTGAGTTGCTGGAAGGTGTCCAGAGAAGGGCAACAAAGCTGGGGAGGGGTTTGGAGCACAGCCCTGTGAGGAGAGGCTGAGGGAGCTGGGGTTGCTTAGCCTGGAGAAGAGGAGGCTCAGGGGAGAGCTTCTTGCTCTCTACAACTACCTGAAGGGAGGTTGTAGCCAGGTGGGAGCTGGTCTCTTCTCCCAGGCTAAGGGCAAGAATCCATCATTATCTTAATAATAAAACAGGAGTATGTTTGTAGACATTTAAAGGTAGTATGCATTTCATTCTGGGGAGCTCTGCTACCTTGCTTTGTTAATTAATGCTTGCATGAAATAAGGAGTTGAGAGGTGAGTTTTGGCTCTTTTTAGTTTTCCCTGGCTGTCCAGTAAACCTCAGTAAGATCAAGTGAACTGAGGGTGGGTTGGAGGGGTGGAAGCCCCTAGGTACCTGTTGTGAATATTTTTTTGCCTTGCCTTAGGTTTTGTGTTATGAAATCCAAATACCTGTGGAAGTCACTCAGCCTTTTGGGTTGCCCTTGGATAAGAGTTAACTTTTACTTGCTTGATAACATTACAATAGAATAAACCAGGTTGGAAGAGCCCTTCAAGATCATCGCGTCCAACCCATCAACCAATCCAACACCACCTAAACAACTAACCCATGGCATTATAGATGCTTGGTGACAAATACTGCCTTCTCCTGCTCCCTGGGCACAGAAGGCCCTCCTGGTCCTTGCCCAGGAGGGGAAGGGATTTTCTGATGTGTCAGATCTCGGGGCTCTGGACAACCTGACCTAATGGAGGATGTCTCTGCTCACTGCAGGGGGCTTGCACTAGGTGACTTTGGAGGTCCCTTCCAACCCAAACCACTCTATGATTCTAAGGTGCAAACCATTTTTACTCCACTTGGATGAGAGAGAATGCTGCACAAGTGTGAAATGCTCTTATTTATGTGAAAGCATTAAGTTTTACTTTAAAACACCTTCTGCTCCACTCCTCAGCCTCAGGCAGAGCCTGCTGAAGTCAGTGGAGAGGCTGCCAGAGGCATCCCTATCACAGGGTTGGAATTTGCACAGGATGAACTCTGCTTATCAGGCTGGCTGAGTGTTTACTGGTAATTCTGTTTGTTGTGTGCTGTGATTTGAATATTGCAGTGAAGGAAAACAGCTTTTTGGTGGTGTTTTGGTTTTTCCTCCCTATTACATGGATGATGACATCTGCCACGGTTTCTCAACCAAAGCACTTCATTTAAAGCAGTTATGAATACAGGCTGAAACCATGGTCTTGCCCCTGCTTGGCTAAAGCCTGAGTTTGACAAGCAGTGACCAGTACTTGCTGTATCTGTTTCCTGCTGTTGCCCTTCAGTGCTGGCAAAGGTGTGCAGGCACTGGAAAGAATTCAGCTGATGGAGTATTGCACTGCTTAAGCAGTTTGGAGAATTTGCTCCCATAAATTTCCATCTGTTCTGGCTCCTGCTTTTATCTCCATCAGAGATAACTGATCACACTGTCAGCCTCTGGACAGCACTGGAATGCTGCTGCTGCCCCATTTATTCTGTTGCTACAGCAAAGGAACCTCCCTTGACTGTTGTTTTTAAAGCTGTGTCTCTCTTAGCAGTGCAAAAATCAATCTCTCCTTCAATAAATTCTCCCTGATGCTGCTGGGATTTCCAATGGCAGAGCTGTCAGTCTGTGGTGACCTTCAGAGGTCTGAGGAGGGGCTCGCCACTGCAACGCTGCCCTTTGCTGCCTCCTCCTGCATTGCCTGCCATGGATTTATGTCTCAGAGGTAGTGAGGGGTGGTAGTTATTACACAGCATAATAAGCTGGGTGCAATGCTTTCTGAATGCCTAAGTACCCACAAGTTACAGTGCTGGCAGGTGCTCCAAAACACATCCTGCTTCTAAGCCACAAACCTGCCCCCAGTACATGAGTCACTGAGGTCCAGGTCTGCCGATGAGTTTACAGGGGTGTGTGGGGGGTGTGTATAATTGTCCACAACAACTAATTTAAACCTCCACAACAACTAATTTAAACCTAGAAAGCTGGATCTCATGTGCTGTGGGAGTCAAGGCTTTGATTTGAATTCAGGGGAGCATTAGTCACCTAAACTCCTCTACGGATCTGGCTGTGTCACATTAGTTTTGGAAGGCTCTCTTTATTTTTCCAGAGCCATTTCTTTTCTTAAAGTGCTATAAATTCTATCACTGAAAGTTGGTGCCAAGCATCCTCTTTTTTTCCCCTGTCCCTTCCTTATGAGACATTCGTTTGGGGGAAAAGACAAAGAGCTCACAGTAGAGTTGGAGAGAGCTTGAGCGTGGTGTGCCTTGCCTGCAGCTTAGGGCAGCAGCTTGAGCCAAGAGCTGTGATTTGTGCGTGTGGCTCCTCTTCGTGTTTCACATGGGAAATCAGCAGCAAAAGGAGCAGAAAATAAACATGAATATTAACAAAAGGAGAGCAGAGGTGAAACGGCTTGGTGATTGCTGCCTTTCCAGGGTTGTTACGTATGCATGTTCAGACTGATTTGCTCTGCAAGGGTAAAGACTCTTTTGGTTTCTAATGAGAACTGAAGTCAGAAAATTGCTTTCTCCATTTCAATGTAAAACTTTGCATTCAAGAAGCGTTTCTGCTTTTTCCTTCCCCCTGATGAAGCCTGAAGAGTTTTACTTATAGGGCAAACTGCAGCCTTGGGAAGCAAGTGCTGATAAACTGCTCTCAAGTGAAGCCCTCTGGATGATGTTCAGAGCTGCCTGAGCTGGCTCTTGGAGCAGTCACATCCCACTCCCAAGCAGACAAATGTGTGCTGCACTGCAGAGGCTCGGAGGAGGTGATGCACAGAGAGCAGTGAGCAGCTAGGGGAGAGTAAAGTGTATCCTAGAAGCTCTCTGGACAATAACAAAATGCAGGTGTCCAGACATAGAAACTCGTCCAGTTATTAAAATTCTTCTTTTGACAAGTCATGTCAAACACTCATCAAATTGGAGGGACCCACCCAATGCAGAAAGTGCTCTTACCACAGGCCTGGTTTCCAGGGTTTGCTGTGGTAGTAGCCACGCTGCACAGGAGATGTGTTATGTTGCTTGCTAGGTTGTTCCCCAGCCTAACATTTCACACTTAGATCTTTGGATCAGGTCATGGAGCAGATCTTCCTGGAAGATATGTCAAAGCATGCTGAAGACAGAGAGGTGATTAGGGACAGCCAGCATGGCTTCACCAGGGGCAAGTTGTGCCAGGCTAGGCTGGCAGCTGTCTATGATGGAGCTCTGGATGCCATCTACCTGGATTTCTGGATGGCCTGTGAGAGTCCCCCACAACATTCTTACCTTTAAATTGGGTTTGATGGATGGACTGTTAGATGCATAAGGAATTGGCTGGATGGCTGCATCCAGAGAGTCATAGGCAGTGGTGCCATACCCAAGTGGAAAGCAGTAACAAGTGGTGTCCTTCAAGGGTCCATACTAGAACCAATACTATTTACTTGGAGCAGCCTGATCTGGTGGAAGGCATCCATCCCCCATGGCAGGGGGCTGGCCTAGGTGATCTTTAGAGGTCCCTTCCAACCCAAACCACCCTGTGGTTCTGTAACCAGCACATTATGGTTTTGCAGCACTGGAAGTTATTGGTGTTGGGGTCTGTGCCTGTGTGGTCTGCTTGTCCCACTGCACCAACCCCATGCACACAGAGGACAGAGCAACCAGTGACTCTTAGAATCGTTTTGGTTGGAAAAGACCTTTAAGATCCTGTGATGGCTGGGTATGAAGAAGGTTGTGTGCTTGTCTGCAGTGTTTCCAGAGCTTCCTTTGCTTCAGATAAACTTGTCCAGTGCATGAAAATTTCAGTGTTGGGGTGGAGAGTCTCAGTTTCAGTGGCTGCAGGACTGGATTTTCAGCTGGGTTTCCCTGGGTTACTCTCAATGCCTCAGAAGAACCTGCTGCTTCCCTCTCAATACACACACACATGCAGAGCAGGAGTGTGTGGAGCAACTTCTCCAGTGTGGTTTCTGAAGAGAAAACCTTTTGTGTTTAAGCAAGCCAAACTGCAAATTAAAATAGAAAATAATGGTAATAGAAAAGAATGAAAAGAAAAGGAAACAGTTCAGACATGTTGGACATGAAATCACTGGGAGCATTAAATATGAGCCATGGCCACTTGGTGAGCCTGTGTTTTAAATTATAGCTCACTGAGCCTGTGCCTGTCCCTCCTGCTTCCAAAGGAACGATGTAGCGTGGCTTGTTTTCATCAGTGTCCCTCCTGTGAGGCCTCTGGGTGATGCTGATGACACTTAGCTAGATGACACAGTACAGGAGACAGAATTAACCAGGTTGGAAAACACCTTTGAGATCTTCAAGTCCAACCTATCACCCAACACCATCTCATCAACTAAACCATGGCACCAAGTGCCCCATCCAGGCTCTTTTTAAAAGCTCCCTGGGCAGCACATCCCAATGGCCAGTCGCTCTTTCTGTGAAGAATTTCTTCCTAACACCCAGCCTAAACCTCCCTTGGCATGGCTTGAGACTCTGTCCTCTTGTTATGTCACAAGTTGCCAACAGACCTTTCCCAAGGAGGTCTTTGCCAAGGCTGAGGCATACTTGTTCTTTCCTCTTGACACCTCTGCTCTGAGGTGGAGTTTGCCTGCCTTGTGCCACGTTTGCAGCGTTTGGAGTCGCTCCACCCTGCTGGAGAATGGAGCCTCCCAGCTGGGGAACAGGCAGGCTCAGCCCTCTGAGATACAAACTTGTCTGCAGCATGGCGTGTATGATGGTCTGCCCTGGGGTTCCTCCCCTGTGGTTTTGAATGTCTATGGTGTAGCAGCATCTGAGCCTGTCCTCCAGGCTTCCTGTGCAGGTCATGGAGAGGAATGGATGTTTCCAGTGCATGACTCATCTTACTTATTTTAGACATCTTCTCTGTGATGAGATGAATCATCCCCTTCAAGAGCCTGACTGCTTCATCTGTCCTGTCAAATAACTTAGCTCCTCAAGCCCACTATGGGAGCTTGGTCCCTGGCTGTCCTCACTGCAGGAATGTTCACTCCCAGCTCTCCCTTGAAGCCTACCAGTTAATTGCCTCTGAAACTAACCGTGGGTGTTTGCAAGGGATTCTTTGCCGCCTGAGCCACACTGTGGCATCAGCAAGGGGAGCAATGTGCCAGGTTTGGCTGCCTCCACCCTCAGCAGTGCTCCCACTCACCTCAGCAGGCTTGTTGCATGTCCCTCGTGAGGCAAAGCCAGTACTCAGGTGGGCTGCAGCACACTGCTTTCACTATTCAAGGTACTCTTGAATTAAGTGAAAAGCCCCTAAACTCACAAAACAATGTATTTAGGGCCACTGGAGAGCCCAAAGGAAATGATGGCCAAGCCCTGTAAATCATGGGGTCAATGTACCCTCACAAGGGCTGACCTTCAGGCATGAAATCCAGTAAATACACACTTGCCTTGTAGGTGTCTGAAATGCTGCAGTTTGAATCCCACTCACTGCATTTCAAACTGAAAAAACATCCCTGCAACATTTCACCCACAAGCAAGCTCTGTTGTGCTGTACCCTCCTGAGAGGGGTGAGAGTGGTGATGCACAGAGTACAGCCAGAACTGGGCTGGGTGCACTTAATCTGCAGGGCTTATTTGAGGAGGTTTACCTGGAAACACTATGGAAGGTGATGAGAACATGAAAAATGATCAGCAATGGCTACCAATGCACATAGAGAATGGCTAGGTACATAAACAGCTGGGATTCTTCAGGAGGGTACTTTGTGAGTCATGAGTGTACCTATACTGCATCACCCACACCCACTGGGAAGGAAGGTGTACCTGGTCCAGGAGTGGTACTGGATTCTCATCCTCATTCATTGTCTGTGGATCTTGCTGTTGAAGGTCCCCACTGAGTGTTCAGTTAGGAGCAGACCCCTCCAGTGTCCTTGTTAGGGAGTGGGAATAGGCTGCTGCTTGGTAAAGAGCCAGGGTCTAAGTGTGAAGTTTGAGGAGCTGCTCAAAAGCATTGCTGTCAAACTGGAGCTCAGGTCTGCTCTCGCTCACAGAAAGAGCATTTGTGTAGTGCTCCCTAATTGAAACAACTATTGAAAAGGTAAAGCTCCTTTTTTTTCCCTCCTCCTTTTCAAATTTTAACCAAAACTGCATAATTAAGTCCCTGGGTTTGTTAATCTGTATAGTTGTGTGTTTATTGATGCATTTTGGAGACAGAGGAAAGGCAATTTGTGGTCCTTAAGATGTGAAAGGACCTGAGGGGAAGCCACAGTGGCTCTTTCACATTGCACTCTGCTGAGAGAGCCTCATTCACGTGGTTAATTATGGGGAGGTTTGTGATTAATTTTTGTATGTGTGTGTGTCTTTTTCTTTCCCCCCTCCTTGTCAGCTCTGTGCAGAGGGAATTCTTGCTGAGTGTGCCATAATGGCCACCCTGCAATCCCCCTGCTTAATGAGCTGCTGCTCACACAAACAGGTTTCAGAATAACTCTGCACAGATGTTGGAGTGTCTGGGGCTGCTTGGGGGTTTTGTTTTGGTTTGGGTTTTTTTTTTCTCCTTGAAAGTGATTGTCAGCCTTCGTTTTCATTTCAGGCTCTCAAGCCTGTTGAAATGGCAGCGCTCCTGTCGTCGCAGACAGCATTCAGCCATGTGAACTGTGACTCATTCTGAAGGATTACACAGGCATTTCCCTCCCCGGTGTGCACCTTTCCTCCTGCTGGTAGCTGTTTGCAGGCTGCCTGTTGCAGTCAGCGGGTCAGGGGGACCTGCTGCTGCAGAGCTCGCTGGCTGGCTTGCTTCCAGCTTTGTGCTGGGCAAGGGTTAGAGGAGCCTGTGGCTGCCCTGGGTGGGAAATGCTACTTTTGTCTGCTTCTGGGGGGGGGCAAAAGATGTCTTGCATGTCCTTTTCAGCATCTCTTTTCAGTCAAACAAAACAAAAAACCACCAACCAACAAAACCAACTCAAAGAGAAAGCCCTAAAGGAGCAATAAACCTCATGGAGCCCTCCTGGCTCACGTTCACTCCAGACTCTGTTTACTTAGGCTGCAAAAATATCAGTTTGTGATATCAGCTCGAGGCAAACACCATCTGGTCTGGTGGTCCCCTTTAGTTACCTTTCACTCACCTTCTCTCTCTTCCCCCCCCCCCCCCCCTTTCCTGCCTTCCTCTCTGGCATCAGCAGATCCCTGCTGTCACCACCCTGGCTCTTGTGGCTCCACAGAGCAGCCCTATGGGGCTGTCCTCTGCGGTGGGGCTCAGCACCTTGCCTCCATCCTTCTCCAGTTAATTGCTGTTTCCTACATGTTTTCCAGGGCTTCCTTTGAAATAAGTTCCTGTGGGAGTCCTGAACGGGGTTTCTTTTCTTTGTTTGGTGTTTTATTGCATCTCAGCATGAACCTGTGGAGGGAAAAAAAAAAACCCAACCCTCCATGCTGTTCATTATGGAAGCTCAGTTAATTGGGGATGATTAAAGGGAAGTTTGACACCACCTGCCCGGCCGTGGAAGTGAGTTATGGCGCCTGAAGATGAAAAGCCACGAGGAATCAATCTTAATTTGGTACAGCTTAACACCATGCTTGTATTTTTGTCTGCTTGAGGGCAGGAGATGACATGTCTGAACTTCCCAGCACGACAGAAGCAGGCAGGATTCGGAGAAGGTGGCACAGATGGGAGCACAGAGCCCTGTTGCTCTGCAAGCACGTGTCTCAAAGCCCGCTTTTGTCCCTCTCTGTCTCTGTGGGAAGTGTTGCTGGAAAAGCTGATCCTTCAGGTTCAGAGCTGAGGGGCCTCACAGACACTGCAGAAGAATAGAATAGAATTAACCAGGTTGGACTTGAGATCATCAAGTCCAACCCATCACTCAACACCATCTAATCAACTAAACCATGGCACCAAGGACCCCATCAAGGCTCTTGCTAAACACCTCCAGTGATGGTGACTCCACCACCTCCCTGGGCAGCACATTCCAATGGCTGATCTCTCTTTCTATGAAGAACTTCTTTCTAACATCCAGCCTAAACCTCCCCTGGTGCAGCTTGAGAAGGTATCCACCAAAGCTACATCCCTGTGGTCATGAAAATGAGGAGTGGTATGGCTGTGGGCAGCCCCATTGAGGACAGCAAAGAGTTTTGGTGTATCTTGTCAGGCATGCATGGGGGAGGAGGAGGACTCTTCTCAAAGGCTGCAGGAAGTTTGCTTTGCTACTGAATTTTGAGTTTCAGACAGGAAAGAGATTGTTTGCAGAGGCTTCCTTTGGTGATTAGTGTTTGCAGCCCAAGTTCTTGTTGTAGTGGACCTTTGTGATCGATATGAAATCAAAGTTATTTCCCTGTTTTCAGACGCTTTGCTGGAGAATTCAGCTCTGCAGATCTTGGTTTTCTTCGTGGCTTACTTTGGGTGTCCCAGAATGCCTGTGTTGACACATGTATGCTGGGGAAAGAGCCCTTCCTGAATGACCTATATCTGCTTTCAAGCTGCTGCTGATCAATCAGTTAGATCCTCTTCCACTGCAGTTCAAACCCTGCTTTATTCTGAAATGACTTTCATGTGTAGACAAGTCCCTAGGATACTCTTTTAGTTGGAGATTAAATCTCCTTAGTTTATTAGTCCTTGCATTTTATGCATGGACCAAGGAGTGAATCCTGTTCCCTTAAGGTGTGTTTTGCTTTGCTTCGCAGACCGTAAGGTGGCACATTGAACTGCAGCCATGGGCAAGTCCAACTCCTTCCCTCAACTATGAGGCCCTGAGGTTCCTGAAGTACATTAGCACTTCTCAGGTAAGATTTTCATTTCAGTCTCCGTTTAGAAATCAGGCTGCTCCCTTTCAGGTAAGGAATTAACTTCACACCAGCCTGGTTTTGACAGTGCTTTGTTTCTAAAGGTGCTTTAACCTAGCAGGGATGGTTGGTGTGAATGAAAAAGTCAAGCCCCAGGGTAGAAAGAATGCAGTATTTCCTGGCTTTTTATTTCCAGATGGGCTGCTGTCCTGACAGGAGTACAGTAAAACTGAAATTCCAGTGATACAGAACACAGAATTATCCAGGTTGGAAAAGACCTTTGAGATCATCAAGCCCAACCTATCAGCTAGCACCATCTAATCAACTAAACCATGGCACTAAGTGCCTCATCAGATCTCTTTTTAAACACTTCCAGAGATGGTGACTCCACCACCTCCCAGGGCAGCCCATGGCAGGGTTGGAACTAGATGATCCTTGAGGTCCCTTCCAACCCTAACAATTCCATGGTCTGAGGTCTTGGGTGACAGGTTGGACTTGATGATCTTTGAGGTCTTTTCCAACCTTATTGGTTCTATGATCACTTCTACATTACCCATGCATACACTTCTACCATTTACCCATGCATTCATTACCTGCAATGAAAAATGCAAGAGGCTCTGGGTGCCTCCAGCTGACCCTTGAATACTCTCAAATACAGATGAAACTACACCATTGCTTACACTGAAGAACAGCCAAAGGCCTCAGAGGCTGATGTCACTCCCATACAAAATATCATTCATGTTCCCAACGTGTGGAATGTCATTCACATACAAACCCCTTTGTTAATGCAATCCTTACAAGGCTGAGACAGGAGATCTGTTTGAAACGTGTCTAAAACTACACTGGGGTGGTAACTGGGAGGTTAGCAGAGTGGTCACTTACCCTCCAGCTTCTGGCTACCCCAGGCTAAATGCTCGAGAAAATGACATCTCTGCCTCTGCTGATGGCACCACTGAGAGGGCAGGAGGCAAGATGATGCATGTGGAGGCAGCAAGGGATGTGTGTAGAGCTGCTTGTGTTGTGGTACAGAGGTTCAGGCTGCAGCAGACACATGAAGCTGAAAACATCCTTCTTCTGGGTGACTTAATAACCGGTGGCAGATGCTGCCAAACTCCACTAGTTGGGTCAAAGCCTACAAGAGCATCAATTAGCAGAGAGCTTATTGCTTCTGACACACTAATCGAGAAGCTTCGTTCCCAGAGTAACTGACCCTGGGGTTGGGGTGGGGGGGGACAAGCATAAGTGAAAACAAAACAAAAACAAAAGAAAGAGAGATAAATCCTTGTTCCTGACCTGGCAGATGTTACAGGGTTAGCAACTGACAGGATAACACCAGGACTGGCAGCAGCGCTTCTGGAAGTGGGCTGATGCTTAGGCAAGGGGCTTGCTTAGAGCAAGGGGCTCTCATTTTCCTTGTTTGCTGAGCAAGTGTCTGCTAATTGCTGTGCCTGAGTTCAGCTCCCTGCCATTAGTGGAGGCTTAGAGGAGGCCTTCTCACTCTCTACAACTACTTAAAAGGAAGTTGTAGTCAGGTGGGGGTCAGGCTCTTCTCCCCGGCAACTAGTGACAGGACAAGAGGACATGATGTGAAGCTGTGCCAGGGGAGGTCTGGGTTGGGTGTTGGGAAGCACTTCCTCACAGAAAGGCTGATTAGGCACTGGGATGTGCTGCCCAGGGAGGTGGAGGAGTCACTGTCACTGGAAGTCCTTAAGAAAAGATTGGATGTGGCACTTGGTGTCATGGTTTAGCTGATGTGGTGGGTCATAGGCTGTACTTGATGATCTCAGAGGTCTATTCCAGCCTCAATGGCTCTGTGAAGGGCTGGAGCTGTTAGAGGCAGAAAATGCCACATCATCAGGGCCAAGGTGTGTCCAGAAAAACCTTTTCCAATGCTGGTATCTCATGGTCAGAAGAACCTTCTCACCTTTGCTGCTATTTGTGTGCCCGCAGTGAGCAGCAGCCCAGAACAGGACGTGAGCACAGTGCTCCAGGGGCTGGCAGTCAGGGCAACAGAAGGGTGATGGTGCTGGGTTCAGGGGGTTTCATTTTTGATAGCAAGAGCTATTAGGTTTTCTCCAAACTCTGAGTGTTGTAATTGCTCCTAATACCATGAGTCAATTAAGTGGCAGCACTGCAGAACTGTACTTTCCTGTAGAGAGCACGTGGTTTTTCTGTGTCTCAAAATCAATGCTTGTTATGGCAATGCCATTTATGCCTTGAGTGTTATGTGACTGAGGGGAAATAGATGGTGGGGTGCAGTGCAAATCATTGCTTAAACCTTGGTGAATCCTGAGAGCAGCAGGAAGAGGTGCTGTGGTAGCCTTTGTGAATTTTGCCATGGGAGTTATGAGCTGAGCAAGAGCAGGGCAGTGGTGATGCAGTGTGCAGCCTTCTGGATGTAATGCTCCCGATAATGATCTTTCAGAGCTTAAGCTTCTTAAAGAATGAGAGTTTTATTGACTTATTATAAGGCACATGATGGAAAGTGCCTACCACAGTGAAGGCTGGGTTGCAGTTTTCACTCTCACCCCTGTGTATAATTGTCTCAGTTCTCTGGTTCTGTGTGGGGCCAAACCTGGATGGTTTAGTTTGGCTAAAACTGAGAGCTGAGCTTGGACAATCTGTTGTAGGAAGAAAGGAGCAATCAGTTCAGGACTGATGTTTAACCTGGTTTTGTCTCTACTGTTGTTCTTTCCACCTTTGTTATTGTTGGCTTTTTGGCAGTGCCAGCTCCCATCCCTGCAGCTAGGGTTGGCACTGGGCCCAAAGAAGAGCTTTTTGTCACAGTGCCTCTGCTGAGTTCCTGCAACTCTTCTCACTTTGCTTTCCTAGCTGTGTGTTAGCAGCCTGTGCCCTGCAACTCCTGAACTGGATGGCCAGTCTGCATGTGGCCTGAAAAGTCCTTCAACCACATGTAGGCTGATGGTGGTGCAGAGCAGCACAGACTCTCCTGGCCAGATGCAGCCACAGCTTTGGTGCTTGCTTCTGCTTCCTACTACCACCTTACCACATGCTCTGGTGACACTGGCTTGCCATCACCTGCTCTGCCCTGGCTCCCAGATGCTGGAAAGGCTGCAGCACCCTCATGCCTGCCTCCTCTAGAGTGGGTCTGGAGGAAGAAGGCGGTGCAGAAAGGTGTGGCAGAGCCTGGGGGTGAAGTGCTGGCCCCAGCCGCTGGGTGGATGGGCAGAGCTGGTCCTGCAGGCAGGGGCTCCTCCATAGCATGTCCCTCACGGGGACACAGCTTGGCTGGCTCAGTCACTGCTCTGTTCTGGCTGTTGCAGGCTGCTGCTCAGCTGCTGGCAAAGCTGGCTTCACCTCTCAGGTAAGTGAGTTTTTGATGCTTGCAGGTCTCTGATGATTCAATCCTTGCTTTCTTGGTCCTTACAAGGACTTTGACAGTGTTCTTCCCTGCAGGGTCTTTTATCTCTTCTCCTTTTGCTGTGCTTTCATCCTGGCTTTAGGCTCTGGATGTCTGAGCCAGCACAGCACCAACACACACACACATGCTCATGTTTGGTTAAGCACTTGCTTAAATCCCCCTGTTGTAGGAGAGGGGATGTGTTGGGGTGATGATTAAATCCCTTCTGGAACTGTGCTCCAGGACACTCTAGGTAAGGTGTAGAGTGTACATCGCTGTGACTCTGCAACTTGTGATCCCCATCCTGAATCATGAACATGATTTGAACGTTATTCAGGATGCAGAATCCACTCCAGGGTTTGCTTACAAAAAAAAAAAAAAGAACACACAACCAAAATATTTTAATGCCCAAACAACTTGTGCTCAGGAAAATGGAATGTTGGGTATGGTACTAATGCTTAATTATTTGCTTTTCAAACTGCATTGCTCTCAGGGGGATTATATAAAGCCTTACATTTCACCAAGCAGAACAGATGAACAAGGGGGGCTGGAGGGGGGGGAAAATCATCAGATCTCCATAGCTGTGTATCAGATTGACAATCAGATTTAAATGAAACCAATTAACAGTTTTCTCCTTTCCACTCTTTCCCCAGAAGGCAAATTACAAACAAATTAAAAGTCATGTCTGGGACTGAAACAGCCTTTGATTTCCACAGATTTCCTGCGAACACTTGAACCTGAACAGCCTGGGAGGGTACTCTGAGCCCACAAAGAAGCCCTGGTCGGTCTGTCTTGACGAGAGGTTCAGCCTCATTCATCGGATCAGAAGCAAGCAATGTCGTCTCTACTCCCTTGGGTAAGTGCTCTCTTTTAAAGCAGCAAATTGTTTCATGACACCTAGCTTGTGAAGAGCCCTGGAAATGCAACACAGGCTGCAACGAGGTCATCTTTTAAACCAGAGGATGTTAGGAAGAAATTCTTCATAGAGAGAGTGATTGCCCATTGGAATGTGCTGCCCAGGGAGGTGGTGGAGTCACCATCACTGGGGGTGTTCAGGAGGAGACTGGATGGGGTGCTTGGTGCCATGGTTTAGTTGATTAGATGCTGTTGGGTGATGGGTTGGACGTGATGTTCAGGTGTGCTTGGAACCTGTGGGTGTGCTGCTGTGTGCTCTGGGTGCAGGGGAAAACCTTTCTCCACCAGAGGCTTTGCTTGCTTGCATTTTATTATTATTATTATTTTGATACCGGTATGAAACCAAACTGATGATGGTGGGCATGGAAATGAGTGAGAGAAACTGTACTCAGCACTGCTTAGGCCACACCTTGAGTCCTGTGTCCAGTTCTGGGCCCCTCAGTTTAGGAAAGATGTTGGCTTGCTGGAAGGTGTCCAGAGAAGGGCAACAAAGCTGGGGAGGGGTTTGGAGCACAGCCCTGTGAGGAGAGGCTGAGGGAGCTGGGGTTGCTTAGCCTGGAGAAGAGGAGGCTCAGGGGAGACCTTCTTGCTCTCTACAACTACCTGAAGGGAGGTTGTAGCCAAGTGGAGGTTGGTCTCTTCTCCCAGGCAACCAGCACCAGAACAAGAGGACACAGTCTCAAGCTATGCCAGGGGAGGTTCAGGCTGGATGTTAGGAAGAAATTCTCCCCAGAAGGAAGAGATTGGCCATTGGGATGTGCTGCCCAGGGAGGTGGTGGAGTCACCATCACTGGAGGTGTTTAGGAAAAGACTGGATGAGGCACTTAGTGCCATAGTTTAGTTGATGAGATGGTGTTGGGTGATTGGTTGGACTCGATGATCTCGAAGCTCTCTTCCATCCTGGTCTGGTCTATTCTATTCTGCCTTGCCTGAGCAGCACTGACTTGTGTAATTGCCAGGTACTTCAGCAGCAGTGTTGTAAAACTTCATTAACCTACCCTTGGAACAAAGCAGCACATTTCTTCATGAGAGTGTGTTTGCCAAGCACTTCAGGGGTGACCTGCTGAAGTGACAATAATAAAGGCAGCTGTGGCTTTTATTTTACAATGTTTTTGTAGTGTTCACAATGCTTACAGGCACTTGAGAGGGAAGTTTTCACTCTTCACGGCACAAGTGCTTTCACAGGTAGTAAAATCACAACTTCAGCCTGTTTCCCTGCTAATAAAACACTTTGCTTCCCAGGAGGATGAGGGAGGTCACTCCTCAGAGTTTGTCAGGCCGCTGGCCTGGCCTTTTGCATTAGCTGTCAGTGCACAGCTGCCTTGGGAGAATGATGGCTGGGATCTGCAGCTGGTTTCACACAGATCACAATAAAACTGTCTTTGCTGTTCTGGCAGCCAGCTTTAGCTTAGAGGTGTGTTGCAAGGCTCCATCTCTCTTCAACCAGCACAGTTTGCTCCTGTGATTGTGCTGCTGTGGGTTTAGGTCTGGTGGGTAGCAAGGGTCTGAGTGGAATTTCTGAGTGATGGTGGAGTTACTATCTCTGGAAGTCTTCAAAAAGAGCCTGGATGAGGCACTTGGTGCCATGGTTTAGTTGATGAGATGGTGTTGGATGGTAGGTTGGACTTGATGATCTCAAAGGTCTTTTCCACCCTGGTTAATTCTGTATTCTGCATTAGCACATGGCAGTTAACACCAGCAATTAGTGCAAAGTGGATGCACTGGGCTCAAAGGGAGTGTTCTGCTAATTTGGGTGGGTTTATCTGGGGATCAAACTTAACTGTAAAGACCAAGCCCTTCTGAGGGTGAGGGACTGTCAGGTTTTGTTCAGCTGTGCTGCTCTGTGGCAGAAGATCAAGAGCATGCACAGTGTATACAGAGAACAAACTCCTCTTGGCTGCTGCTGCTTCTTATTTCCTGACTGTTCTTTGCCATCTGTTTCAATGTATACTTACTTGGGTCTAATGCAGAATACAAGTTTGCATTATTTTTTTACCTCTCTCAGTTTTTCATGTTGCTGTGATAGTTAAGAGAGAAGCTGAGTTACCCCCTGCTCAGATCCAGACTTTACCTGCATGAGTGTTGTGCTGGCTCACTGCCTGAGCCACCTCCTAGCAGTCAGTAGGGAGAAGCAGACACATTCAGGTGGAAAATCAGCTAAGCTAAATAGCATTCTGGAGGCAGGTGGAGCTTTCCTTCGATTATAGAAGCCTGTGTTAATGTGGGTGCTAACTTCAGATGTCTTGGCAAAGTACTCAAAGTTCAGTGGAATTAATCTGGACCTTGCCCTTCAAGTTCCATGGTCATTGAGCTCCTGCATTAATGACCCTCTTCCCTTTGGGACCAGAGTGAACTGAGAGTGGCATTTTTGTTGAATTGGCCAGGAAGGTACAACTGCAGAGTTGACTTCATCTGTGGCAGGAGATGCAGATTTGGCAGGAAGCTGACTGGCACAAAGAGAACTTGCTAACGGTTTTGAACAAACCTGAGCTAGTGGCTGTAACCCAGTGCTATGTTTGTGATGTTTTGGGTATGGTGCAGGGAGCCTGAATGATGGATTTGCTGTGCTGGTGGACCAGTGAGGCTTAGCAGAGATTGAAAGTGGTGTTGGCTCTCCCATCAATCATCAGATGCACATGTGCAAGAAGTAGCCAACCACGATGTAACAGCTAGAAAAGAAAAGGGAGCTATTGGAGGTTAAGGAGGCTTCAGTCCTCCAGTTTACTACTGCAGCCTTAGAGCTCATTACTTTGTAGTTCTTCTCTCAAACTCACTTCCTTTAGTTTATGACAGGCAGAAAAGCAATTTTGTTCTGAGTAAGACAAAAATCCCCTTGAAACATTTTTGTTGTCTCATAGGCTTCATAAAGAGCAAAGGAGGAGCAGCTGCTTCCAATGAAGAGCATCCTCTGTGGAGAGGATGGATGGAGGACAAATGTGAAAGTTCAGTGTGAGTGTTGCTGGGAACCCTGAATTAAATCCATCTATCATTAAAAATGGAACAAAGCTTGCTGCTCAGGCTTTGCCTCCTTGGATGCTGGAGAAGAGTCTGTGAATGAGAGAGAGCAGTGTCTGAAACCTCTGGAGATCTCTGAGATTCCTACTAGCTGCTTCCACTGCTGGGAGGTAGCAGTGTTGTTCCTTGGGGAACAGGATTTCCCAGTGTGATACATAATTGCAATATGCATTAGTCAGCTCTAGTTATTAGTGATAAATCTGCTTAGATTAAGTTAAGTCTGTTACAAACACCACAGGCAGGCACTCAAGCTGGGATAATACAAACAAATAGGATTTCAGAAACTTACCAGTCTGTGGTTTAGAGAGTCTGACTGCAGTACTCTATAGAACCCCTCTGAGGTGGATCTGAAAGTGTAGGGGCTTTAGGAATCACACAGGGGATGCTTGGTTTTGCCCCCAGCTGCAGAGCCTGGTTGTCTTCCTTTGAGAAGGAGGAGGAGCAGGGAGGGGGAAACACAGAAAGGGAAAACTGGACCTTAACGTGCACACTTTTGAGCTCTGTCCTGCAGTCCCTGTGGGAGCTGGAGTGCCAGGAATACCTGCAGTTATCAGGCTGGATCAGCTGCAGGTGTCCACCAGAGCTGTGCTGAAGGAGACAAAGCAGCTTTTGTGCCTCCTCCATGCTCGCTGCACTCCAGGCTGAGGTGGAGGCTGCAGCGATGCTCCGTGCAGAGCAAGCTGCAGCCCAGTGTTTATCCTCTGCAGGGCTCTCTGTCCCCTGACCCTCTGTGAACCCTGGGAGCATGAGGACAGCCAAGGGACACTGCTCTCTGCTGTGCTGACCTCTGCCTTAGGTCAGTGTCCCTGCCCTGCTGCCAACAGGGACCAGTGCCAATGAGCTCTTCCTTGCCATTTGCATGCAGGCTGGGAGAGCTGGTCCCCAGTTGCTGCTTTGAAAGCCCACCTCTGTGAGGGGCTGTGTGCAGCTGCCCTGGCCCAGCTCTCTTCTGTACAGTGAAAACAGGCCAGTGTCTTTAGCTTCCTTTCTTTTACTGCTGCTGGAGGCAGCAGCTGCTCTCTCCTCATGGCAGGGAAAGGGCCTCTCTAGCCTTCTGTGACCCTTCTACACTAAGAAACACCAAATCTTTCTTGGGAGACCACATTTGTCTACGTTTTTCACGCTCTGTTGTCCCTTAGCATGATCATATACAAGCCAGGAGTTTTTCAGACCAGTGCTTTTGGAGATGACCTTATTTTGTTCTCCTGCCTATTTGCTGTTGGTTAGATATCTCTTCAGGCATAAATCTGAGCTATTAGCTGCAGTGCCAGAAGATGTACCACCGCTTTCTTCAGCCTCCTCTGTATTACTTTTCCTGTTTTGCACTGCTGTGAGCCTCCCCTTGCAGCCCACATGAGAAGCAATCTCTTTGGAGGCAGCCTGAGGTATAGCTGCATCCAAAGCATCTGGCTCTCTGGGTTGTACCAGCTGGCACAGTTGGAAGTGTGTCACGGACCCATGTGTCCATTGGTCACTGGTAGCTCATCACTCTAATGCTGTAACTGCCCCCAACAACTTCTGAGTTGTTCATTTTAGCCAGCTTCTCATTCCTGAGGGATTACACTGGTCCTTGTTCAGCAGTGTCCCCTCTGCAGAGAGCCACATGCAAACAAACACGTCGATTCACTTGGTTCACTTCTGAACTTTTTTCCTCATGTGTGTTGAATGTACTGAAGCAAATGCCTCTCTCTTCCTCCTACACAACTGCATGGGCTGGAATCCTGTGGAATGGAGCTATTCTTAAAAGCACACTGGGCTGTTTTTGCAGTCTCTGTCTCCTCCTACTTTCCCAGGATGCCTGAAGGAGAAGATGGTTGAGAAGAATAGAACAGAATAGAATTAACCGGGTTGGAAGAGACCTTTGAGATCACTGAGTCCAAAATATCACCCAACACCATCTAAGCAACTAAACCATGGCACCAAGCAGAAGCTAAGGGAGCTGGGGTTGTTTAGCCTGGAGGCTCAGGGGAGACCTTGATGCTGTCTACAACTACCTGAATGGAGGTTGTAGCCAGGTGGGGGTTGGTCTCTTCTCCCAGGCAACCAGCACCAGCACAAGAGGACACAGTCTCAAGCTGTGCCAGGGTAGGTTTAGGCTGGAGGTGAGGAGAAAGTTCTTCCCAGAAAGAGAGATTGGCCATTGGAATGTGCTGCCCAGGGAGGTGGTGGAGTCACCATCCCTGGAAGTGTTCAAAAAGGGATTGGATGTGGCACTTGAAGCCGTGGTTTAGTTAATCATGAGGTGTTGGGTGACAGGTTGGACATGATGATCTCTGAGGTCTTTTCCAACCTTATTGATTCTACGATATCCAGCACCACAATTCTGATTTAAGGTTTAGTGCATAGCTTGAAGTGTGTTTGGAACAAGAAGACATGCTCCTCACCAGACAGGTGATGACAGTGGTGAAAAACTTCTTGGTTTTAGTGTGAGCCAGTGGGCTATAGGTGTTGGGAAGGTAGCACAGCCTTGTAAGGTGCATTTTCTTCTTGCAAAGATAAGGACTGAGACAATTCTGTACAGTGGGGCTGGTATTTTTCTTCTCCTTTGAGGTCTTTGCCAAATGAGTAGCAGTCTTCCTCTTAAGTCTGTGTAAAATCTCTGCTACTGCTGTGAAGGGGCTGTTGTAAAACTTGCCTCTTCTTTTTTTCCTCTGGGTGTCTTCCTGTGCACAAAGAAAGTGAGCTGCTTGGTGCTTGTGTCTTGCTCCCACTTGGCATCATCATCTTTGTACCATTAGAGTGTAGGCAGGGTGGGAGATGTGCCTGATTTTTACAAGGCAGCGTGGTATAAATATTAAATGTGTTTGCTTTTCTGTTCATGGCTTGGTTATTGCAAGTTTGTGCACTGGGGACCAAGGAGAGTGTTGTCATCTTGTCAGGAGAAAAGCCAACTGAAAATAGGGGAGCATATCTATGAATATAATATAAGAATAGAGGAATAGTGACAGCACAGAGGTTCTAATGTTTCATTTACTTTATTGTAAGTGGTGTCAACTGCTAAATTGAGCAGAAGCTCTCTGGGAAAGTTATCAGCCTGGCCTAAAAGTGGTTTAGTGCTTGCCTTGAATCCTTCATTCTAATCATAGGCAGCATATTGCAGTGAGCTTGAATTCTCTGGTGAGGTTGGTTCATCCAGTCCAGTAGTTGAGTTCTGTAGATGAAAAATGCCACTACAAGTTTCTGGAGGCAAGTTATGAATGTGACACTGGGGGAAACCACAATGCTTTACATTTCCTTTATCTAACTACTAATTCCAAACCTTCAGCAGCCACTGTTGTGACTATTAGCTTTATCTGTGGTGATCTTGTCAGAATTAGGGTTAGATTTTGCTCAGGGCTGTGGGTGTATCCCTCAAAGGAGCACAGCAGCTCCTCCATTTCACTTTAGAAACAAATAGGTTGGGTTTTACCTTCTTTAACTGTGAATCCCCAGAAAGTTCTATGCAGCAGTGGTTCTTTTTGCAGCATTCTGCAGTGTGTCTGGAGAAGGGCAACAAAGATGGGGAGGGGTTTGGGGCACAGCCCTGTGAGGAGAGGCTGAGGGAGCTGGGGTTGCTTAGCCTGGAGAAGAGGAGGCTCAGAGGAGACCTTATTCCTCTCTACAACTACCTGAAGGGAGGTTGTAGCCAGCTGGGGGTTGGCCTCTTCTCCTAGGCAACCAGCACCAGAACAAGAGGACACAGTCTCAAGCTGTGTCAGGGGAGGTTTAGGCTGGATGTTAGGAAGAAGTTCTTCACAGAAAGAGAGATTGGCCATTGGAATGTGCTGCCCAGGGAGGTGGTGGAGTCACCATCACTGGAGGTGTTTAGGAAGAGACTGGATGGGGTGCTTGGTGCCATGGTTTAGTTGATGAGATGGTGTTGGGTGATAGGTTGGACTCGGTGATCTCAAAGGTCTTTTCCAACCTGGTTTATTCTATTCATACTTACATTGGTTTTGTTCTGCAGGCTAGGCAATGATGACAACCAGTTTGAGATCAACATGGCCAACAGTGGATGTGAGGTGCATCGTTTTGACCCCAGCATCAAGTCAGCACACATCCAGGAGGGTCAGCACCTCTGGTATCATCGCCTGTCCATTGACTGGAGGGATCCCAATCCAGCCATCGCTGCTCACAAGCCCCACAGCAGCACAAAGAAGCTGGGCACAGTACTGAATGAATTTGGACATCATAAGGTAAGGACTCAGGCACCAGGTTTCTGACTGCAGGATTAGGTGTTGAGAAAGATCATAGGATCACAGGGTGTTAGGGGTTGGAAGGGACCTTCAAAGATCATCAAGCCCAACCCCCCTGCCAGAGCAGGACCATAGAATCCAGCACAGGTCGAACAGGAGCACATCCAGATGTGAAGTCTCCAGAGAAGGAGACTTCACAACCTCTCTGGGCAGCCTGCTCCAGGGCTCTGTGACCCTCACAGTGAAGAAGTTCCTCCTCATGTTGCGGTGGAACCTTCTGTGCTGGGGTTGATATCCATTGCCCCATGTCCTGTCACAGGGTGCAACTGAGCAGAGCCTGGCCCTGTCCCCTCCCTTTTGACTCCCAGCCCTCAGATATTGATAAACACTTATTAAATCCCCTCTCAGTCTTCTCTTCTCCAGACTGAAAAGCCCCAGGGCTCCCAGCCTCTCCTCCTAGGGCAGATGCTCCCTTAATCATCCTGGTAGCTCTCAGCTGGAAGTTCCTTCTTGCTAGCTCAGGAGGGCTTCCCAAGGCTATCTTCTGACAAAGGGTCATTCTTCAGCAGTACTTATCATGCATTCCTTGTAGGAGTGTCCTTTCTGCCTTGCTTTCTCCGTGTGCTGATAACAGCCAGCTCGATTTGGAACCACCAGCCGTGTGCTAAATCCTTTCCTCCTCCTCCTCCCTTCCTTTCCCCTTCACCTAGCTGGTGACATTGGGTGCTGGTATTGTGGGTCCTGTGAAAGTTCCTGGCGGTTGGCTCAGCATGAGCTCTGAGCTACTCGCACAGCCAAGTTCATAACGAGAAAAACCCACGGCTTTGCAAGAATAATTAGAAGAGGTAATGGACGGCTTGTTTACATTGTCAAGGTCACTGGTCCTAATTACAGCCTTCCCCAACAAAAACATCCTGTTGTGGAGTTGGCAGCAATCTGTGGGATTTTTAACGTTCTCCCAGTTTGTTGTTTTTTAAGGGCCTGAAAAGACATCAGAAATCTTCAAGTCTCAAATAACTGTTGCCAGAATACGCTTGAGGAAGTTCCTTATGTTGCTTTTAAGAGGAGGGTTGGGGTGGGTTTATTTTTTTTCCTCCTTCGAAGGATATACGAGCGTGAATTCAAATGCTAATAGACTTCATCGCCTGCAGGTAGTTCTGCTTCTCTTTCTTTTGGAAAGAAACAGGCAGCCCGAGCTCAGGAGGAGCTTTGCTGTAAGCTTTACAAAGCAAGCAGGGCAATGTTTGTTTGCTTTGCTGTTACAAAATGCAAGATGTCCTTTTCACTTCACCTCTTGCTTCTATTTAGTGTTTTCTTTTGGTTTAGCTCTACTGATTTGGTTTTGAAGATAAGGGGGGGGAGGGAAGACTCTTTCCTAGCTCTTAGTCGTGCTCTAGCTACAGTGGGCTGTGCACTAGGGAAACATCTGGGGGGGAGAGATGGCTTTGCTTTGACGTTGGCCTTGCACTGATTTGGTTAAGAATAATTAATCGCAGAGCAATGATTAATGACCTGATCCAGAAAGAGCATATGAGTCTTGTGACCGTCTCAGAACAGTCAGTTCTCAGGCTGTCCCAGTGATACAGAGTGATTGTAAGCCCTCCTGTGCATGAGCAGGGTGTAGCTGTGGCTCTGTGTGATTTAACTTCCTGGGCAAAAGTTACCTGACAGGAGAGCAGCTGGCTGGAGGGGTAGCTAAGGAACATAAGTTTAGGCTCGAGGTGAGGAGAAAGTTCTTCACAGAGACAGTTGTTGGCCACTGGAATGTGCTGCCCAGGGAGGTGGTGGAGTCACCATCCCTGGTGGTGTTCAAGAGGGGATTGGTGCCATGGTTTAGCGGTCCTGAGGTGTTGGGTGATAGGTTGGACTTGATGATCTTTGAGGTCTCTTCCAACCTTACTGATTCTATAATGCACATGGAACACATGTAGTCAGCCTTTCCTCTAGCTGCATAGACATGGCCTGTGAGCTGGTTAGGTGTGTTGGTGAGTTCTGAAGAGTATGTACAGCATCTAGCTCTATTAGCCCTCTGGTAGCTCTCCCTGTGCAAAACCTTTGCATTGGTGATGTCAGGGCTGACTTCCTCCCAGCGAGGATAAAGCTGCTCCACACTCTGCCATCTTCTGCTGCATCCTATTTGGGAAATGGCTGGCTGGGCTGGCTCTGCTCACATTGTTCTGAGTGGCTTTTCTTTCATTTTTGAAGTCAGCCTGAGAAGTTGTATGTTGCATCAGAATAGAATAGAATTAACCAGGATGGAAAAGACCTTCGAGATCATCAAGTCCAACCCATCACCCATCACCATCTAATCAACTAAACCATGGCACCAAGCACCCAATCCAGTCTCTTCCTAAACACCTCCAGGGATGGTGACTCCACCACCTCCCTGGGCAGCACATTCCCATGGCCAATCTCTCTTTCTGTGAAGAATTTCTTCCTAACATCCAGCCTAAGCCTCCCCTGGTGCAGCTTGAGACTGTGCCCTCTTGTTCTGGTGCTGGTTGCCTGGGAGAAGAGACCAACCCCCACCTGGCTACAACCTCCCTTCAGGTAGTTGTAGGGAGCAAGAAGGTCTGCCCTGAGCCTCCTCTTCTCCAGGCTAAACAAGAGGACACAGATAAGCTCCTAGTTACAGAAAGAACATCCAAGGCAATACTGCAACGTTCAAGTTGTCATTCTTCTGGTGCCTGAGAGTGGAATTTTCCCTTGACTGAATAAATAAGTTAATTCAGAACAGTTCCACAGAGGATTTTCCAAAACACTTCTTTTTTTATCCCCAGCAAGGAGGTCAAAACATGCTGGTCATCCCATTCCTCTTAATTTGAAGATTAAGAGGATTCCTCCAAGCCCTTCAGTTCCCACTTCAAGGCAGGAATTCCACACAGCTGCATTTGAAGTTAATGCTTCATTTTCTCCTTGCTTTTGTTCTTTGGGACTTGGTCCAAGACCCTCCAAGTGATTAAGACTATTTCCACTGATTGCAGAGAGGTTGGGTTGTGCTGATGAAGAGAGGATGGACAAAGCCTCTTGGAGTTCTGGATAGTGTAGCCTTGAAGTGAAAAGGTGTGATTTGGGGGCTTGATGTGCAAGGGAGTCAAAGATCTTGGATGGGCTGTTGTGCACTCTGGCTGATATAAGAGCACACCTTCTACCCTGCAGTCAGTGCTGGGACCTCATCCACAGAAAGGGAAACCCATCCTGATGTTATGGCAAGAAATACAAACAAGTTTTTGGTGTTAGAGTGGATTTGAGGAAAGATTAGAAGTTGTTGATCTGTCTACATTGGCTGTGTGGTGCAGCAGTCCTCAGCTCTCTGGGGAGTGTGAAGAGCCTGGAGGTAAAGGACTTATCCAGTGCTATATTAGGATGAGTCTGACAAAGGAAACACATTCATGGTATTTTTGGGAACTGTTGGAGTGTGAAATCTTTTAAGCTCTGGAATAATCTCCAGAGGCTGTCATGAGAGTCCTCCTTCCTGGTACACAAACCTAAACTGAATGTTTACTGGTTTGTCCTCTGAGAAGAGCAGTATTTTATCAGCCTGCAGGGAGGGATAAAGATGTTAAAATTGATCTTGCTCATCTTCTCTCCCTGTCCCCACCTTTTTTTTTCTTTGCTAAACATGAACACTGTGTAGCACACTGTTGGCAAACAGAAAGCCACCGAATGCACAAGACTTGGTTACTGCAGTGGAGTTCAGCTTTATGAAAGCTTTCATTTTCTCTTAACTGCCTGCTGGGGTGAGGATGCTACAGTGCTGGTATTCCCCATGGATTAGGGATAGCTGGATGGGGACCTTTCTTCATACAGATGGTTCAAGTCAGAAGAGATCTTGAGAGGCTCATAGTGCAATCCCCTGCTCAAAACAAGACATGCTGTGAGCTCAGACCAGGTTGTTCAAGGCTTTATCCACTCTGGTCTTGAGAACCACTTGCTGGATAGGATAGAACAGAATAGAATTAACAAGGTTGGAAGAGACCTTTGAGATCATTGCATCCAACCTATCACCCAACACCATCTAATCAACTAAGCCATGGCACCAAGCACCCCATCCAGTCTCTTCCTAAACACCTCCAGTGATGATGACTCCACCACCTCCCTGGGCAGCACATTCCAATGGCCAATCTCTCTTTCTGTGAAGAACTTCTTCCTAACCTCCAGCCTAAACCTCCCCTGGTGCAGCTTGAGCCTGTGCCCTCTTGTTCTGGTGCTGGGTGCCTGGGAGAAGAGGCCAACCCCCCCCGGCTACAACCTCCCTTCAGGTAGTTGTAGACAGCAATAAGGTCTCCTCTGAGCCTGCTCTTCTCCAGGCTAAGCAACCCCAGCTCCCTCAGCCTCTCCTCATAGGGCTGTGCTCCAAATTCATTCTCTGTGTAGCACAACCAATGTCCTTGGAGTCAGGGCAGAGCTGCAGTTGGAGCACTGAGCACTGCTGTACCTGAACCTTGTGTTTGGGAGTGGGGCAGTGAGTTGGTGAATTTTACTCCATTTGGTGAAAAGGGGCAACCAAACTGCAGCAGATGTTTCCATCTGCAGCTGGAAGTGCTTCCTCCTTTAACCTTGTGTTGGTTGCCCCTCAGTAATCTACAAGCTCCTGCCAGGTGATGTTTCTTCCCTGGCTGTATGTACATTTTAATTTCAGTGCTAATGAGATGAGAGTGGTAATTGCTCTGCATTTGCTGAGTCAGCTTGGAGGGTTTGAATTGTAACCAGGCTGAAGAGTTTGGCTGTGAGGAAGAATGAACTTAACCACCTCACATTTCTGGAAGCAAAGATCCTTGGACAGTGATTTACTGCTCACCACCTCTCCCACCCTGTGCGAGGAATGCCTCATGCACATTCCTGCACAGGCTTTGCTCTTGCTTCTCCCCTTTCCTCTCATTTAAATTCTCTGCAGCAGGAGCAGTTCTCAAGCTGTTGTTAGAGGAGTTGTGGTGTTTCTAGGGAGCGACCTGGAGGTGCTGTTTAGTATGCAGTTGTCAGGCACAGCTGCAAAGATCCTCTTAATGATGCTGCTGGTGGAATGTGGTGCAAGCCAGAGCCTTTTCCATCCCTGGGAAAAGGGCTAGTGCCATGCCTGGGTTGTGATGAAAGCATTTCACTGCTGAAGCAGAGCTTGTGCAGGTCATATTTACCAAAAGAGAGAACATATTATAGTCTGCTAAAAAATGAGAAGGAAAGCAGGATTGGGAGGGGGGAGGAGGGAGTATTTTCCCTTTTTTTTTGTGGCCACCTTGGGTTTGATTGTTGAGACCCTTCAGAAAAAAAAATCAGGTAGTAAAAACCTGCTTTCCCAGAGGGCTGCACAAGCTGTGTTCAGTCCCCAGCACAGTTTGCTGCACCAACATGCTGTGTGTTCCACCTTCTTCTCAGCAGCAGTGTTTCACTGTCAGCGTCAAGCAGTTGCATTCAAAAGAGCTCAGCACTTGCTGCAAGCACCGTGGAATCGTCACTGAGGCTGCTGTAGGAAGCCAGGCACTCCTGATTCTCTCCTCCCACCCAAGCCAGAGTTCAGCAGGAGCCTGGGGACCTTCCTCTGCTTCACAAGGTGGTACCAGTTGCAGGGCACCTGCAGACCTTAGACCTGTATTCATGCTCCCCAGCTCCTGCTTAACCCAGTAACAGCTGCTTCAGCACAGAGATGGAATCTGTATGGTTTGAATCTGGCTGAATATCTGCTCAGGGTGATGATCCATGAGAGGACACTGGTTTTATGAGAGCTGAGAGCAACCCCCTTTCCATAAGCATCCTGGGCTTTCTCTGCTACTCATCTCTCTCACAGTTTGCAGGAAGTGATTGGCACTGAAAAGTTATTGACACTGGATGTCAGGAGAAATTCCTGAAAGAGTGGTCAGGCTTTGGAACAGGCTGCC
Source organism: Dryobates pubescens (assembly GCF_014839835.1). Classification (NCBI taxonomy): domain Eukaryota; kingdom Metazoa; phylum Chordata; class Aves; order Piciformes; family Picidae; genus Dryobates; species Dryobates pubescens. The sequence goes on from NC_071639.1 coordinate 10,601,078, forward strand.
CAGGGAGGTGTTGGAGTCTCTAGAATGCTCTGCTGGGTCCAGAGAAGGGCAACAAAGCTGGGGAGGGGTCTGGAGCACAGCCCTGTGAGGAGAGGCTGAGGGAGCTGGGATGTTTAGCCTGGAGAAGAGGAGGCTCAGGGGAGACCTTATTGCTGTCTACAGCTACCTGAAGGGAGGTTATAGCCAGGTGGGGGTTGGTCTCTTCTCCCAGGCAACCAACACCAGAACAAGAGGACACAGTCTTAAGCTGCACCAGGGGAGGTTTAGGCTGGAGGTGAGGACAAAGTTCTTCATAGAAAGAATAATTGGCCGTTGGAATGTGCTGCCCAGGGAGGTGGTGGAGTCACCATCCCTGGAGGTGTTCAAAAAAAGGATTGGATGAGGCACTTGGAGCCATGGTTTAGTTGTCAGGAGGTGTTAGGTATTGGGTAATAGGTTGGACTTGATATGTCTAAGGTCTTTTCCAACCTGAATGATTCTATGATTCTGTGACAGAACAGCAGTGCTATCCTGTTCTACTGGAGCTGCATGTTGTCATCCTGCAGGAGACGTTCTTTAGGGTGTGCTGAATGTTTTTGGAAGGTGGGACTCTGAGTCCTTCAGTTCCTTGCACTTTGAAGCCCCCATGGGCACTGTATTAATGAAGACCAGTGGGGCTTGCAGGCAGAATGCTGGTTTCTGTGTACAACCATTGTATGGTGGCCCAAGCTCTGTCCCTGGCACACAGTCACATGTTTTGCTTCTTGGGATTAGCTGCTGCCAGGGGAGGTTTAGGTTGGGTGTTAGGAAAAACCTCTATAGTGAAAGGGCTCTCAAAGACTGGACCAGGCTGCCCAGGGAAGTGCTTGAATTGCCATAAAGTGTGCTTAAAAGCTGTCTACATATGGTGGCTCAAGGATATGGTGTAGCAGTGGCCTTGGTGGAGTTAGATGATGGTTGGACTTGATGATCTTGGAGGGCTTTTCTAACCATGGTGGTTCTGTGATTCCACAACTATTTGCCTTCTAATGCAAACCTCCTGCCTTGACTTGGCTGCTTGTCTGCTTGTGATGTGTTTGCTGTGTTGCTGCTGACTTTCCCCTTTAGCAAGACCAGGACAACTTGGCTTTATGTAAGTGTGGAGCTGGCTCCTGCTGGCCTTGCATGGTGCTGGGGCAACATAAACAGCCTGCAAACATTTGTTCCTCTTTAGGGGCAGAAACTTGAGGGTCCAGCACGCAGCATTTATCCTTTTGAGTAAACATCCGTTCCCACAGGCATCCAGCAGTGTCTGACAGAGAAGATCAAAAGAACAGAAATGAAAGGATTTTCTCCCCTCTTTGCAGGGGGAGCAGGCAGCAGGACATCTCCTGTGAGCTGAGATGGCTGAATGAGCTCTTTGCAAAGCAGCTTGCGCGCTGGGCCAGGGCTGTGCACAGAGCAGCTGCACCTCCAGCCTGGGCTGTTGGCTGCTGCTGGAAAAGGGCAGTAGTTCATATTTCACAGGTCTCTGGGCTTCACCAGGCTCACCAGCTATTTGAGATCAGGGTTTCTGCAGCTCTCTTGTGGGGTATTTTTTCCCCACTTGGGCAATCTAGTGTGGGACTGAGGGACCTGCTGAGAGGATGTTGTTTTCATCTCGTTCTGTCCAACCCAAAGGCCATGCAAGCTGAGAAGAGGCAATACAGGGGTGTGTGCTTGTGAGCTGCTGCCAGTCTGAGCAGGCAAGGAGGTCACTGTTGGGGTGTGTGTGTGATGTCCTCATGGTGGCTCCTTACCTTGTTTCCTCTGAGAAAGCATCACTTTGAGTCCTTAGCTAGCAGTGAGGTTCCCCTTGCCTGCTCTGGAGGCTGGCTTTGGTTTAAGGAAATGGGCTGCAAAGATTTTTTTTCATGCTCAGGTTTTTTGTGAGGGGCAGGTCCTCTCCTTCAGCATTGTGTGCTTGTAGTGCCAACCTACCCCATGCTGAGGGCTTGTAGATCAGGTTCTCTGTGTCACTGTACAGGATCCTTGGTCTGGCTGGGTAGCAATCTAGATAGGATGTTAAGCACAGTACCTCTGCCTCTAAGGTTGCTGTGGTGTAATGCTAACTGAAGCCACCAAACCTGGCTGAAAATCAGCTTGGGCTTGGGGACATGTAATATTTTATGACCAGAAGATGAGTAATGAGCGAGCTGCCATCTCTGGCTGGTCCAGTGCCCAGCGTGAGTTAAGATGGGAAGATGCCAGGAACTAATCCCACAGCAAAGAAAGATGATTGTGATGACAGGAAAGCCACAGGTGAAACCCTGGTGCCTCCTGACCAAGTGCAGCCAGGGAGAGAGGATTTCAGGCCATGTGAATTCCCCTAGTAGAGGACAAAGTCTCCTGCCAGCTACAAGGCTGTCTGTCTGTCTGTCTGCTGGAGTAAGTGACATTGCTTAAACTGGGCTGGACTGGAGGATGCAGGGGTGGTGGGGGTGTCTCTTTCTGTAATGAGTTTTCAGAGAGCAATTTAATTCCATATGGAGAGGGTATGTGGGAAGCATCGTGGCACCAGAGACCAAGGGAAGAAGTGGGGAATAGAAGTGTCAGCTCACCCTCGCCCCTGGGCTCTGCAGCTGTGGGAGGGAGGCATTTTGGCTGCCTTTGTGGGTCCTTGCTGGGAGCAGCCCCCAGTGGGACACCATGGGCAAGGTGCTCATAGTGCTTCTGAGCACTCAGCTGAGCTTGATGCTTCCTGCATGCACTGGGTTGGCTTCTGGCTGGGTACTGTTGGCCATTGCTCCTGGCAAGCTGTTTGTATGCTGGCAGTTGGCTGTCGGAGAAAGCTGAATAAGTTTTCTTAATATGATTTGGGAACATTTTCTCCAGCTTAAGTGGTAGACATAAAATGACTTCATATCCTGCTCCTGCTGTGTCAGGCTTTAATGGAAGCACATCTCTGGAACTGGGAGCAAAAGGGGGAAAAAAGACTCCGCTGTCACTCAGGGGACTGTGGAGGATCAGCAGTGAGAGCAGAGGAACGAAGCTCATCTGCCCTCGCTGCTGGTGCTCTGCTTCAGTGCCATGTCTGTTGTATGAGTGACTTCAACTGGACAGTTGCCCTCTACTGTAAGAGAAAAAACAAAGACCAAAGAGCATGTAAGCACCCAGCTGCACAGACTGGCTCTGTGGCTTTGATGCCTGAAGCACATACTTAAGATGTACTCAGTCTGTCAGGTTGGGAGCAAATAATCTCGCATGACAGATTGGTCCCAGCCTCACTTTGAAGCTGGCCACAAGGACCATCACAGAGGGGAGTGGAAAGCTGAATAGGAAGGAAGTGAAGGAGTCTAAAGAAGTGCTGCTGTCTGGAGTTCTACATCACTGGCACTGGTGATTGACTTTCCTCCTGATTTCAGTATCCACATTGCTCAGAACATGCCCGCAGCAGTCCCAGTCTCCCCATGGATGGCTCAGAGAGCTGGGGTAGTTCCACCGACTGCAGGGAGCTTGGAGAGAAGGAGTTGCAAGCTGCTGGGAGCATTGTTTGCTGTTAGGCTGTCATTAGGCTGTCTGCCATTAATTGCAGCATGGGTTGAGAATAAAAGGGAATGAATCCTAGTGCCTGGAGGTGTTCAAAAGCAGCAGAGATGTGATGCTGAGCGTCGTGGTCTAGCACCAGCCTTGGTAGAGTTAGATAATAGTTAGACTTGATGGTCTTAAAGGTCTTTCCCAATCAAAACAATTAAGTGATTCTGTGTGAAAGGGACTTCACACCCAACCCATTGCCTGCTGGAGAGGAGGGGCTGTAGGTGCATTTGGAAAGGAAAGTGAGAGGAGTATGGTGCTGAAAGGCTGCAGATGGGAAAAGCTGGTGGTAGTGGTATAAATGTAAGAAAACCACACTCAAGAACCTGTTTGTTACCTGCAAATCCGGGTGTTACCAGAGCAGGAATGAAACAGCTTTTCCTAGAGTGTTGCCTGCTGAAAATAGGGAATTGTACTTGGGTGGAGAGGGGAAAACCTGATGCATAAGCAAGCAGTTTGCCTTGCTGTAGAGCTGATGCCAAAACCCAGTCTCAGGGGAGCCAGAGGCTCATTTCTCGCAGCCTCAAATCCCAGGTGCAGCACTGTGGGTCAGGAGGATGTAGGGTGGTTCAGGGCTCCACTTCTCTGCTCCAAAGCTGTAACCAGCTCCCTGCTCCCAGTTTATACCACAGAGCTGCTCCCACAGACAGGGAGGGATGCTCCTTCCCTGACCCCGCACCACGTTTGCTGGTTTTGCCTTTCCTGGCTGCAGCTTGCACATGCTGAGCTCCTGCTGGAAGTAACGCAGCTAAATTGCTTCCTCCAGCTACTCGTTCTCAATCGACTCCTCTCTACAGGGAGCTTTAAACGGTGCCCATGGGGCAGCACAGAGCCTGAGAACCCCGTTAACCCTGGTGTTTCAAAACCCATCAAGGCAGGCAGGGCTCTGATCTCTGCTTTAGGAAAATGATGCTCAGTTGTAACAAGTCATTACCCTAAAATGAGCCCTGTGCAGTACGAGTTAACCTTCACTAGGGAAAGCAAGTTCTTGTTTCAGCTCTTTTATCTGCCTGGTTGTGCATGAGGAAAGGCTTTTTTTTCCCCCTGCCCAAGTGTAACTGGTACAGTGCTGCAGATCTTTTTCCAGGCAGCTAAACAGGAAACAACCCACCTTGCTTTTCTGTGATTACCTAGTGAGTTGGTGGAAGATAAGAGGATTTATGGAAGATAAGAGGACCCAACCTTAGTCTGAGCGCTTGAATCTGGTGGGTAATCAACTGCCATCCTTTACCTTCAGGCACTGTAGATCTTTGCCCTCCAGGATTTACTCCTGGCAGCAGACTCCAGCTGTGCTCCAGGGTGAATTAGAGCTCTGAATTTATAGATTTGGCTACTAATCCTTTCACTAGCAGTCAGACTCAAGGCATTGGAAGGTGGTATTGCCTTTCTTATCAGCAGTGCACTGCTTATCACCGATGGGAAATATCTCCTGGGCTGTCTAATCATCACAAAACTTACATTTGGTGTTAGCAGGATGCTTGTTGTTCTCTCAGTCTGACACAAAGCTGTCCTGCCAGTTGTTTTAACCCGTCCATGCCATAAAATGGAGATTCTGGAAGCCCTGCCTGGAAAGCAGTCACAGAAGTTGGTGGGTAGAGAGTCACCTTCCTCCCTCCAGGTCTCTGAGCAGTGCACAGCACTAAGGGCAACAAAGAGGCTCTGGTTTGTGCATGCAGCACATCCCCAGTGGCTGCTGGTTTCTTCCTTGGTCGTTTCAGTGTGTGTTTAAGCAGTTATTGTAGTAACTCTTTGTATCCTACTGAGGCATTGGTTAGCAGCCACTTTTCAGATCAGTTGTTGCAGATACTGGCAGGGCTGCTGTGCTTGCTGAGCAGCCGGAGCAGCTCTTAGTGCCACCAGAGAACAACAAACAAACCTGGATGATGACTGGAAACATCACCATGGGGGTGGGAAAAAAGACTTCCTGCTGCTGCTATACAGCAAGATCATGGGAAAACAAAAGCAAACACACTTCTGCTGCCTACCCCACCTCCTCCAAGAAAAAACCCAACCAAACAAAGGGCTTTGGCTAATTTGTCTCCTTTCAGACTTACAGGAGTCTCCCAGAGATAAAAATCAGTGGGTCCTGAATTGTGGCAGCAAAGTCCTGTGACATTTACAACCATGTAGAACCAACTACCTACAAAAGTGCATTACAGGTAGAGCTGCAAGTGGGTATCTGCAAAATAAGTCACCTGTTTAAAGGTATGAAGGAGAGCAAAGCAGCTCAGCCGTGCAGCGGTTCTCAGCTGAAATTGCAGGAGCAGCCTTCCCTTTGGCCCTGGAGGAGCTCCTTGTCAAGCTGTTCCAGGGCCTCAGGGATGGACAGACTGACAGGCTTTCTGTTGCAGACTCAAGTTAGGAGCTAAGGCTGTCTGTGCAACCTTCCTCTCCACATGTGGACGTGCCACAATGCAGGCTTTAACTCTGCAAGCCCTTGCTCATGTCCCCCTGGCTCCCTGCCTCCCTCGGTGTGGAGGAGGCACAATGCTGCCTTAACGAGCAGACAGGCAGTGGCTTGGCTTTGTCCTCACTCAACCTGTGACCACGGGCCTCAGTCACACCCCACTCTCTAAGTCCTGCTCTGAAAGTCCAGTGTTGTTTTCAGCTCTTTTACAGCTTGTTCCATGAAAGTCTTGCAGCCCTTCATGAGCACAACCCTTGCACCCTGCAGTGCTCAGTGGATGATACCTTTTTCCACAGCTTTGATGCCACCACAAGATTTGTGTGGGATGATCTGCTTTGGCCACCCAAGGTACAAGACTTTCCAGAGGCAGGAGAAGGGCTGTGAGGCGACAAGTGTGGAACCTCGTGTGCTGTCTGTGTTAGCCCTAGGATACATCTTGAGTACTGTGTCCAGTTCTGGGCCCCTCAATTCAAGAAAGATGTTGAGTAGCTTGAACATGTCCAGAGAAGGGCAACAAAGCTGGTGAGGGGTCTGGAGCACAGCCCTGTGAGGAGTGGCTGAGGGAGCTGGGGTTGCTTAGGCTGGAGAGGAGGAGGCTCAGGGGAGACCTTCTTGCCATCTACAACTCCCTGAAGGGAGGTTGTAGCCAGGTGGGGGTTAGTCTCTTCTCCCAGGCAATCAGCACCAGAACAAGAGGACACAGTCTCAAGCTGTGCAGGGGGAAGTTTAGGCTTGGTCTTAGAAAGAAGTTCTTCACAGAAAGGGTGATTGGCCACTGGAATGTGCTGCCCAGGGAGATGGTGGGGTCAATGTCCCTGGAGGTGTTTAAGAAAAGCCTGGATGAAGCACTTGGTGCCACGGGCTGGTTGGTTAGATAGGGTTGGGTGATCAGTTGGACTTGGTGATCCTGGAGGTCTCTTCCAGCCTGGGTGATTCTATGCTCTGGGATGTTCTAATGGCTGTTTTTCAATACAGGTAAGAACAAGGTGTGTTATGAAGGGGCCTCAGGTGCTGGTAACTGCAGAGCCCCTCACTGTCACTCACTGACGGTGTTTGTGTTGCAGATCGATGTCCTCAAGGCAGATGTGGAGAGCGCTGAGTGGAAGATCTTGGAAAACCTGCTGCTGGAGGACGTTGTGGAGCAGATAGGGCAGCTGGTGTTTGAGGTGCACGTCCACTGGCCTGGCTTTGAGGTCAGCGGCAACGACAGCAGCGTGGTGCGGTACTGGTACAGCCTGCTCCGAGAGCTGGAGCTGAAGGACTTCAGGCTTTTCCATACCTACAAAGACTTGTCAAAACCACAGATGTTCCTCAAAAAGGAAGCCTTCAACGCTAGTAGCTGTTACAGGCTGAGCTGGGTAAACACAAGATGGAAATAGCAGAGAGGGATTTATGGGCTGTGACTGTGAGCCATCTGGCCCCGCGGCGCCGCTCGGGAGGACTTGGCCACCGCTGGCTGGGCTTGCGCAGCCTGCACACAGACTGCCAGCCAGGTGCACTGGCTTGTGCTGCCTGTGCTGCTGAAAGAGCTGCCTCTGGAGGATCCCTGCTGCAATGCACTGGCCAGTGGGTGCACTGACAGAGGCTTCTGGAGAAGGTTGTCTGGGGTGGGGCTAACAGCACGGCTTTACCAGGCTGCCCTCTGCCTCTGGGTGCTGAGGTGGAGGCCATCCCTGTGGGGCTGCCCTGGGAAAGCATGAAAATAGGGGCCCTAGTACCATGCAGGTTGTTCCTCCTGATTAGTCTCAGGGTAATTAGCCTAGCAGCTTATTGTAATTTAGGCAAGCAGTAAATAAGGGTTGAAAACCAAATGACATGATCTCTCACAGATGGTAACATTCCAAAGGGCTGCACATCTTCCATCACTGATTGCCCTGAATTAAAAATGGTGATGTAAATGTGAGTTCTAGAACTGCTGTAGAGGCTGATCCTGGTTCTTCTTCCCCTGCTTGGTAGAATCTCAGCTCATCTCTTGCTCAGGATTGCCAGGCAGTGTCAGGAGCAGCTCAGGCTGCAGCAAATACATCTTCTGGAAGAAAATATTCCAATAACTATGGTAATTTTAAAGGAAACCTTATCTGTGATACATGGTAGATAAAAGCCATTTATCATTCTCGAGGCAGTTATGTGATACTATGGGAGAAAATGAACAGCTCTTATTTTATGCACTATCTGTGCCTCTCCCCTGCACATCTCTTCAGGCAGACTTGCAGCCTCCCTTCCTGAGGTCTTGCTTTTGTGCCCTTACCACTTTTCTACTGCTCTTTTTCACCTAAAGCAGAGACACTGTAATGAATTCAGTTCCCATCTCCTGAAGGCTGAGCTGCTAGGTACCTGTATGGGGGGCACAAGCCTGCCTGCTCCAGAGAACAGGCAATGCATAGCCATACTCTGCCACCTACCAGGTGCTCATGACACCTTCAGCTGGCCCAGATCTGCTCAGCAACACCATGAAGAGTATGGCTCAGCTCTGCTCTTCCCCACAGCCTTCAGTCCCCAGGTGAGTTGGGCATCTCATGTCTGCATCAGCTCTGCAAGGCAGCTGGCACATTGCCTCCCCCCTGGCACTGGGTGAAACCCAGCCCCGGAGCCTCCTTACTGCCCACACCTCAGGACACTCATGGTGACTACAGCCAGTACCAACCCCAGCTAAGAAGGACATAATGAGCAGCATTAGCTGGACACCTCCACCAGGAGTTGTTTGAGCTTGGTCTGAAATGGATCTTTGCAGAGATGCCCCATGTGTGGTGGCAGGTTTATCTGCACAGAGCCTGCTGTGGGGGTGAGGCCATTTCCCCACATCTGTGACTCAGAGTTTACAGGTGCTGCCTGTGACCTGGTGAAGATGAAGAGCAGCAACAGACCTTCACAGTTCATACTGCAGCACTGGATCTCCACAGAGAGCCCACAGCTGCACAGGGATCATTGTCAGGACACCAGCACACCTCCCCAGAGAAACTGGCCCCTGAGTGCCACGCTGGCTTCCTTCAAGCTTCTAAAATTCGACCAAAGAACAGTCTGACCTCCTGCTGCACTCTCAAACCTGACATTTATCACCTGCACTTCTGGCCCCAGGCTTTGATCCCATGGGTGACTTGTGAAGGGCTGTTCTTGAGCACCTCTCAACTGTGAAAGATCAGAGTGTAAAGGGACCATATGCCAGACCTTTCCTGGCAGATGCCAAGAAGACAATAGCAGCCAGTAGCACACCTGAAGAAATAGCACTCCTTCTCTCTGGGGAATTATTTAACAGCTGAGACCATCTGCTTCATTCAAAAACTTTGATTTCATGAGCTTCATTAGCTGCTCCCGTGCCCTTGGAAGGATCCTCAGGGTTATTCAGCAGGAAATCACTCTTGATTTCTTCCTGCTTGTTAACACAATGTGACATTTAATTGCAGTCAGTGGAGACCTGGTTTAGCGCCGGTGGAAGTTCAGAGCTGACCTACATACAGAGACAGATTTATAGTTGCCTCCCTCCACTGCCTTGCAGCACTTGAAAGGAATCATCTGTGATAACCAACAGATCTCTTCCCTCAAACACAAGTCCCAGGTCACAGCACAGTTTGACCTGCCTGTTGTAAAGAGCTTCAGCTGGTTCAGAAAGACCTGTGTGCAGGGCCAGCCCGTGCTGTGTCCCTTATCCTGATGGCAGGACAAGGAACAATGGATGTAAGCTAGAACACAGGAGGTTCCACCTCAGCATGAGCAGAAACCTCTTTACTGTGAGGGTGCTGGAGCCCTGGAACAGGCTGCCTTCTCCAAAGACTGCCAAAGCCAGCCTGGATGTGTTCCTGTGTGACCTGCCCTAGGTGATCCTGCTCTGGCAGGGGGGTTGGACTCTAGTATCTCTGGAGGTCCCTTCCAGCCCCTAACAATCTATGATTCTATGACCTTACATGAGGTGAAAGTGGGAACCTGCTGTGTGCTGACTGGAAATGACAACTCCAGCATGAGGACCAGTGCAATGTCCCTGCTCTTCTCAGGGGACTGCCACCTCCCGTTTGTTTCTCAGGGGTTTCCAGCAGTGTACAAACCTTGTGCAAGCAGCTGAAATGCTCCTTCAGCCCAGCTGGAATTTTGCCTTCTATATTTGAAGTTCCCTTTCTGAATCAACCCCAAACAATCTGAGTCCCACCCTTCAGGTTGTCACCACCAGCAGCAGCAATAGCATCAGCTGTGCCCCAGGACCACCTGTGTCTCTTCCCTGAGACCAGCAGTTGTGACACTGTGTGAAGAGTGCCTAGCCCCACACTGACCTCTCCAACTGCCTTGCCAGGCAGGAAAGGCCCTGAAATGCCTTCCAGCTACTACTTCTTGGTGAAGGGAAGGAAGATTGTCCCAAGAAACAGGAGAATTTGGCATCTGAAGAAGTATTCCCAAATATTATTTTATTCTTTGAATATTGGAGGAATAACAACAAAAAGCAACAAAACCAACTCACCCCCTGCCCCAGGGTGCTCCAGAAAGGTCAGCACCAGGAGAGGAGCTGCAGAGAAGCTGTTCTGACAAACCTGCATGGGTTTGAAAGCTCCAGGGAGGAGGAATGAGCCTTGCTGCTTTTTCTTGTGGATCTCTGGCCTGAGGACTGACTTCATCCCGAGTCTGACTTACCTCTCTGTCTCCAGAGCAAGGAATATAGGAAGGGATTACCTTGTACTGAGAACACACAGAGGAGCTGAAGGAGCAAGGTGGTCTGAGGATGTGGAAGCAAAATATAAACCACTGGCCTGGGTGAGCAAAGCCACAGCTGCATGGAGAACCTCGCCTGGCGCAAGCTACGGTAGGAAGCTGAACTGGTGCAGCTCTTCTAGGACAGGGGTTTGGTTTGCCTCTTGTCTTTAAAAAGCTGCTTTGCACTGAAAAAAAGAGGCTTTTCCCCAATGAAGAGTTGAGCTGGGGAGGTAAGAGCAAGACATCAGCTGCAGGGAGATTGTGCTGGGAGAACTGGGAAGATTTCCAGCTCCCAGAACCACGTCCAGGTAACTGTCAGTGGTCTCGAAGCTCCATCAAGTTCTTATTACTGAAATGACTCCCTGCCTTTCCCAAGCCAGAGGAGAAGCAGGCTCAGTTAGTCTTGACACCCTTCAGACTAACACAAAGCCTCAAGGCCTAATGAGGGTCTCTTACTCTGCAGGACAAGCCCAACACATCTGCAGTAGCACTTCATCTCAGCAGCCTGCCGGTGCCACGAAGCACAGCAGGTTCAGAGGGGGCTCAGGCAGGCTCAGTGGCATTTCACACATTTGAAATGTTCTGTCCTCCAAACAAGGCAAGCAAGAGGTCTGAGGTCAAGCTGCCAGTACCCCTGGCAAATTTAGGAGGTCCCAGCTGAAAGTCATGGCAACTCTCTTTCTGAAAGCTTTAAACTCTGCAAGGAGCTTCTGTAAACAGCCCCCTGCCACAAGCCATTTTCGGAGTGCTGTGAGACAGCTGTGGTGTATCTGGGGTTTTATCAGCAAGCCTGACAGAAAGAAGTATCTTTTACTGCAAGGTATAAGGCTTCAGCTCTCAGTGTATGCTAATGAAATCAACCTACAGCAGCAAGTCCTGAAGTACTCTCCAGAGGAACAACCTCCCTGGCAACGAACGCTTCTGGTGTAGAGGCTCAACTGTTTCAAGTCTTCCAAGGAAAACTGCCCTCCCTCCTCAGCTCCCTGCCTGTTCCCCCTGCTGCAGGCTGCTTGTCACGTGGAGCAGGATTTTGTACTGGCCAGCTGGTACAGAAGGCAAGTACATAGTGTGTTACTGGGCTGTCAGAGCTGCAAGGCTCACTGTTTAAATCAGCCTTCAAAGAGCAGAGTGTTAAATGGTGTGTTGAACAGCTGCCTGTTGCTAGGAATTGGCTCTTTACAAGGCAATCTTGGGCTTTTCTGGATGTGCAGTCGTTCAGAGATTTGCTCCTCATAATGAGGGCAAGGACTGCACAGCTCCATCTTCCTGGGGACAATTATAAACTCCGAGCAAGACAGATGCCAAGGCCATCTGCTTCAGGAAAGAGCCTCCTTACCAGCAAGTTGCAGGAGGATCTGTGGGATGTTTCCCTCTTGCTTAGGAGAAGAAGGGGAAAAAAAAAATCCAAGAAAAAGCTGGCAGAAGGCCAAAGGAACTATCAAGTTTCCCAGGCAGAACTCCAAGAATGATGGAGACAGTTCACTTATCTGTAAAGCTACCACTGGAACAGTAATTGGTATTACTCTAAGAGGCAACAGATTGGCACATCCCTTCTGGAAGTTGCAGATGCATGATCAAGGGGAAACTAAACATTGCTGCTGTGACAGCAGCCTGCACTCCAGCTTGCATCTCCCTTCCCAGCAGTGCGCTACGCTTGCCTCCAGCCCACCCAGGAAGCTCCTTTCAGCTTCACTTTATTGCATTCTCCTCCTGAAGTTAGAGAAGAATGAATTGGGGGAGCTCAAAACAGCCTCTTCCCTGGCTCTGCTCACACACCAGACTCAGCCTTGGGGTCTCAGTTCAGACTTGCTCTGACCAACTTCTGTAGCAAGCCAAACGTGAAATGGTGACGGTAAGAAAAGGCCAGGGGAGCTGGGAGGTCCCTTCCAACCCCTACCATTCCATGGCTCTGTGATGTGATTGGGGTTAATTAGCCCAGCAAGAAACCTTTCCCCAGGTGGCTGCAGGAAAGACAAGTCTAGACTGACACCACACAGGCACAGAGGGGCTAGCCTTCTGCACAGCAGACGAGCTGACAACGTGAGCTTTGGGGTTCACATCTCTCAGGCTGACAAGGGAGAATTATCCTCAGAAAAATTTTCCCTGCAGGCTTCAGTGCAGATGTGAGAAATTCCACAAAAGATTAAGAGGGTGGCCAGCTGTGAGGGACAAAGGATTTCATCTGAAAGATTCTAGGGGGATTTTTGATTCTGGGCTTGTGGCAAACATTTAATCTCAATTCATCAGCTCCCAGCAGAATTGATTTGAGTCAAAGTTGCTTTATCTTTGTGCCCTGCAGGCAGTGTTCAGTGTATTACTACTGAAGTTGATATGTTTGGTTTCATATGTGGAATATAGACTCCTGTGCATAGCTATTTCTGCCTGGTGGGTGACACATGGGAAAACACAGGATCAACTACAGAGCCAAAACACTTGGAGCATTAGGATTTCAAGGCTGTTAAGCATTGGGGAAAGATGTTTCTGACATGGAAGCTAATAGCTAATATTTATTTCTGCAAGAAGTTTCTGTATTTGCTCTATTCCTCCTGCCCAAGTCCCCTGTACTTACAAGCTGTTAATGGCTAGGGCACACTGCCATATATCCATTTAGGAAATGGATTTGGAGGCAGAACACTTTGAAATGATTGCAGCCCCTTTTCTCCTGAAGCAGCACTCAGGGCACAGCACACACCAAAGCTCAACTCCCAGCTCAGGAGTCAAGGCCTGCCTTGTGAAAAGAACATCAGACATTCACCCTCTGAGACATGGCAGCAGCTCACTCCCCCTTGTGCCCTGAGGAGTCAAGAAACAGGAACAGCCTTTGCCCGCAGAGGGTACAGTCCTCAGGATGTGCTGGACCAGCTCTTTCTCTCTCTCCAGGCTCCAACATTTCCTACCCTTCAGTGCTCGTGTGGGTGCAAGGTCAGACAACTCTGTTAGCAGCTGTTATACAGCTTGTGAGAACAGCTTGTGGAGTTTTCCAGGCACAGGAGGCTGCTCAGGTGAGGAAGTAACAGACACTCGGTGCGGTTCCATGACTTGTGTGAATGGACACTGGAAAGACCCCGAAGCTCAGATTTAGAGTTGGTCTAAGGATGTGTAAGTTCTGTGTTCCCTCCCAAGGGCCTACCTTTAGCAAGTACCCCTTGCCTGGTTTATCAAGCAAATCAAATCTCCCCAAGCTCCCAAAAACCCCAGCAAATCACCAGCCCCTTTCCTCCCACCTACACAATTTGAGCTGCATCTCCTCTCCAGAAGCAACTCATCTTCTATCCTGCTGTCAAATTCAGGCAATTGCTCCTTTGCTCCTGTTTGGAACTGATGAGCAGATTGGATTTATGGTAAAACAATACAGGGTAAGTCAAGACTGTAATTAAAAACTAATCACTGGGATAAATCTGTTACACATTTCCATTCTATGCTCAAAAAGAGAGGGGGGAGGGAGTTAAAAGGATTTCCCCCCCCCCCCCCTCTTACTTTCAGCTTGCATTAGTTACTTTATGAACAGTGCAGGAGTGTGTCTGCCTGCTGGGACAGGGTAAGGAGTATTTTCTATGGACACTGCTAGACAAAGTGAAGGAAGAGAAGCAAAGCTTTTACAAAAGGCTTTATTAAAAATAAGTTCTGTAAAGAGGAGAAAGTGTGCCATGTATGTACAGCCAACTGTCCAAAGCTCTCTGGGGCTTATAATACAGCATATTCCAAACTGAACAAGAGACATTCACTTCTTGGTTGTTGTTTTGTCATGCTTGTTGGAACAGAGCAGCACAGGGGAAGAGGGGAAGCAACACTTGACACAACCCCTGCAAGCACAATGTTGAATCTGAGGGGTACTTCTAAAGGTGAAACTCTGTGATCAGCAGGATGCTATTAAATACAAGCAGGAACCAAGGGGTTATGAAGAGGCTTCAGTTTATACAGTTTTATCTGATGACTTCTAGCTTAATTAGTTCTTCTACTGCAAATCAACAGATCTTAGCAAGTGGAGCTGTGGTCTATAAAGACAGAACTCTCCTGGGGACAATGCAATTCAATACCACCCTGAATCCAGGTAAACAAATCATTCCCAGCTCTGCTGCAGCCGAGAGCAAAGACTTCTCCTTAGGAAGAGAGTGACAGCATTTCCAGTTCCCTCCTTTACCAGCCAGAATCACAAAAAGAAGTAAGTTGTTCTGAGAAATTGTTTTATTTTCCATGAGTGTTTTGCACAAAAGGTGACACCACAAACACTTGATGCTGCATGCTTCAGAGGACCTCACCTTCTCCTTCTCAGAGGTCTGATTTGGGACTGCATCCTTTTGGTCGTGACTTCAGAAGACTTCCCATTTTTAGTGCTATTTACAGAACTGCAGGACTGAAAGTGTCTGCCCCCCCAGCAGAACTCCCTCTGGTATCAGGTGGATGCAGGACTTGCAGCTTTAGCTCTCTGTAGCACCCTCTTTAGTCCCATAATTTAATAAGACCATCCCAGCCACACGTGATGACTTTAGATGTCTCATGTGGATGCCACACTGCACCAATACAGACTTTGTCATGTGCTTTTAATCTGCTGTAGAGTTTTGTTGTCTTCCAGTCCCAGATGTTCAGTTTCCCATCTGCATCTCCAGATATCACATAGCTATGGTAACAGGATGGAAAGAAAAGTTGGATCGTGGCTGAAGACTGCTTGGCCTATCATACTTTTTACACTGAGCAAAGGAAGAGAGCTTCACCCAATGAGCTTTGTGCCTGACAGCCTGCAAACACACCTAGCAGAGCCTCAGCATCCAGGCTGAGCTCCAAGGCACACAACTCCTGCAGAAGGTGACTGTTCAGCTGTGAGGTAAATGTGCTAAGCAAGGCCATTTTACCATGCACTGTGTCATGAGGCTGCAGAGAGCACAGCAGCAAGAGACAGTGACAGCAGCTGCTCAGAAATTTACAGACACTTTGGTTTTCCCTCCAGTGTTGCTGAGGTTTTTCCCCAGTTTAGAGTAATGAATGTCCTGTGCAGGCAGAGCACTAAAGGTATGGGCATATTACTAAGCAAACTGGAGGAAAAAGATGGTTCTTTGGACAATAAATGAGGCTACCCAGAATGGGCCATCTCCAAATCCCTCTCACTCCACACAAGTGCACATTGCAGGAACAGACCCTGTGCTGCACCACAAGGCCTGCACAAAAAAGACCCAGGTGCAGGTCAAGAAGCAAAAGCCTCCCTGTGCTGCATCAGGGTCAAGCAACAGGAGGGGACTCTGGGGCTGCAGGAGGAATAATTTTTGCAGAACAGGGAACCTGCACTACCTGGGCTGTTTCCTACGTGTTGCTCAGAGCAACCACTGAGTACAGCTTCATCTGTCAAATGGCAAGAGTAAGCTTTCTGCTTTTGGTTACAGAGCTCTGGCTGTGCTGAGTTACCAGGGAGGCTGGACTGGAGACTGCAGAGACAGTCAGAAAGAGATCTTGTGTCTGTGCCAGCTTGTTCACACATACACTCACCTCATGTCAGGTGAAAAATCCACTTGACAAGCGTAGCCAGCAACCATGTGACCCTTGAAAATCTTCTTTTTGTTTAACCTGAACCTGTTCTGAGCTCCAAAGATCAGAATTTGGTTATCCATTGACTGGCAAGCCAACCATTTCCCTGCAAATGCAAAAACCAAAGGTGTTAGCAGAGTGCTGCACCCCAAGAAACAGACTTAACTGGAATGTTTTGAGACATTTTCCTTCACTTTTCTTGCACTGCCTTAATCCTGATTTTCATTGTGTAGCAGAGTTCTGGGGAGCAGCTGATACTGCTTCTGCCTGGCTCGACTGCCAAGAGGCAAAACCTTATGTTTGACAGGATTTGAGAGACCTGTTACTACAGGATGTGCTCTGGCTCTTAACAACACTGTGCTGAGAAGTCTTCAAGCCACTGAGCAAGCTCTGCTGGTGCCCATATTCAGGCAATTCAGAGGAGGACAAAAACCCCTCTATCTAGCTGCAATTTCACCTGCTTTGTGAGTACTCTAAGATGGGACAAAGAGGTCTAAGGCAGACTCAGGAGTTGGAAAATCATATTTGTGCAACTCTTTAGTACTCTCTGCCCTAGTGGAAAGCAGTTTAGTAAAGGCACTGTAGTGAAAGAAATAACTTTCCTAATCTGAACTCCATCTCATGTTGCATCTTGGCACTGCATTAACTCCTGCCTGAGAACCCAAAGGTGCTGGTGTGCTGCAGAACACCCCAGAAAAGGGACTTCTGTCTTGAACACTGCTTATCATCACTGCCTTGACAGTGGTTTATGCAAGCAGTGATAACAAAGTGTGCTGACTTGACTGTAAATCTCATCACACTTCCAGCTACCAGCTTGGAATTTGAGGATTATTTTTTTCCAGCCTCCCAAAGAAACAAATCAAGTGTGTATCCCAAGCAGGCTCTTCTCCTCTTTAGAAGGTCTCTTTCCTGCATTGCTCAGGAAGAAAAAATTAATTGATGAGCTTCCTAAATCTCTAAGTTCCACATCAGTAAAACTTTCCATTTACTTTTCTTTAAAGGACTCATTTAACTCCAAAATGATGCATGATGTGTCTGGCACAAGCTATATGTCACCTATGTGTCAGACACAAGCACAACTATCCTGAAAGATCTCTGTGTGTGAGAGATACTGGCCTTCTGTAGGCAAAGATGATGTTAGTTAATGTGATAGGTGATGTCCTGAGCTGAAAAGATGACTACTTCATTCCTAATATCATTTACTGCATCATCTCAGTAATCAAACACTCAAATATATCTTAGAAATCAAATGCTCCAGCCAGAATGGGGTGGGGGGGGGAACAAAACCCCAAACCAAAAGAGAAATCCAGTGTAGCAATCTGGAAGAATGAGATGAGCTGAAAAACTGGCTGAGAATACAGCAAGTTGTGCCACAGCAGAAAGAGGGACTGAAAAAGGCCAGTTGGGGAAGCTTAACATTTTTACATGCAGCTACTCTTTCCTCTAGAATCTTCCTTTTTCTAGTGGCAAGCCACTTCTGTTGTTAAGAATGAAGTGTTTACACTGCAAAGCAAACACACCTTGATGCTGAGAGCTGGCTGGAAACCTCAGCTGTGCAACAAGTTGATCAGCCACTGCTCAGTGTAATGGGATTGTTAACTGTAAGTCTGGCAACACTTTAATAATGCTGACACTAAACCTGTTTAATTTTGGCCAAAACAGATAGAGATTTTGTCCTGTTGGGAGGATTTTCACTGATTACTGAGTCACTGAACCTTTATCCTCCTTCAGTTTGATTCTAATTGAAGAAAACAAACATTAACATAGAGAAACACTGAGATAATTTGGGTTATTTGGGCTAGATCCAGAACTGAAAGGTACAGCATTAACAGGTTCATCTGCAACATCAGTTGCTGTTTTAAGGACTTCTGAACTTAGAATCATAGAATCAACAAGGTTGGAGAAGACCTCAGAGATCATCCAGTCCAACCTATCACCCAACACCTCATGGCTAACTAAACCATGGCTTCAAGTGCCACATCCACAACTTGCTTACAACATTGCAGCCATCAGCAGTTCCCAGCCTTGTTTCTCTCAATGTTTTAAATACAGCAGAGAGCACATCACAGCTCTACGAAAAGAGAGTCCTTTGGCCTGGAGTGGCTGAAGCTCTACATTTAAAGTGATACAGTCATCCCGAGGTAACCCCTTCATTTGGACACGTTTGTTCTTCCTAAGGCTTTTAAATCAAAGCCAGATCTAGTCCAGTCTTGGATTTGAGGGGGTGGATAGTGTGGGGAGAGAGGAGGATGCACCATCAGAGCTATAACCAGTAAGGCATGCCTATGTAAACCAGGCTTAAGAAGGCAGAAAAGTGTTAACCTACCATTTGGAGACAAAGTCACAGCTGGCATCGAATGCATACTTGGCTCAGCTATGTACTTGAAGTCTACAGGAATGTCCCTGCAAAAGGAAGAAGTATTTGTGTTATGAAGCCATGGAGATATTCCAAAGGGCTGTCTCCAGTCAGCTGATTTACTCTGTCACTGAACTGTGGAGAATCTATGGTGGTGGCTAAAGGACACAAGAAATGCAAAAGCTCCAAAGCATTGTGAATGTCCACCCAGAGAGCTCCAGCTGTGGAGCCACCTGCAGGGTAACCTCGGACAGAGTGAATCTACCCCAAAGCCTAAAGCAGAATCAGAATTCCATCTGTTAAGGCTGTAACACACAGATACTCTGCTGCCTCCACTTCAACTGCAGCACTTAGAAGATTCTTCTATAGGTAGCAAGAACAAAGTGGTAAATGCAGGTATCTCACTGCAATGCCTTGCTGGTGGGAGTTTTGTTTTCACTAGAATATTGCTACCTTCTCAGGGTTGTGTTTATATACACAAACACCACCCAACCCCAACCCCAACCCTAAACAACCACCACCAACCCCAACCCTAAACAACCACCACCAACCCACCCCAAACCACCAACCCACCCCAACCCCACAAAACAGGGAGCTCTTGTGTGGGAGACTGACTGACAATGCTCTTTCAGGAGTCTCTTTCTCTTGTCTCTCTGACAGTGCTCTTTTCCTCCTGCTCTCCCCAAATGGGATGCCAATCAATTCCAAATGTGCTCAGCTGAACTGAACCATGAACTCCACAGTCTTGACTGAGTACAGGACTGTGTCAGTGGATGTTAGGAACAGCCTGCCCTGTACAAAGGCCTGGGGACAAGAACAAGCAGAGTCTACCCCTTGCTCTGCACAACTGTCATCTGGGTTTGACTACACAAATTGAATTACTAACGCTCTGTGCAGATTCAGTGTTCCTCATACCCCACCCCAGAAGACTGGAAAAAGGGAAGGCATGCACATGGCTTTCTCATTAAGCAAAAGAAAGCTCCAGCAGAAAATAGATTTGATTAATGTATTCAGCAGAAAAGGCATGCAAAATGTTCTGCAGCAACATTAATTAATACAAAGGGGGTGGGTAAGATTTTCATTGTCTGCTGCACAGGGTAGAAGGGCTGCTGGGGCACTGCTGGAGCAGAAAGCGTGGGTGGCTGCCTTGTGCTGGCTGGCTGAGCCTTGCTGGATGGCAACACAGGCACCATTAGCAAGGTAATTAGAATTCTGCTTTATTGTGGAGTAAGTTATTTCCTGTCATCTTGTGTTAAACAATGTGCACATGAGCAGCAGGGCAAGGAGCTGCTCTGTTGTCAGGAAGCAACACAAATGTTCCTGCGAGTGAAATGTTAAAGTGATTTACCCCTTGGAATAAGAAGGGCAATGCCTTTAACATGCTCTGTGGGTAAGAGCAGAGCTAACTGGCTTCCCAGTGGGCAGACCTAAGACTACTGTGGGACAGTACATCTGTAAAGGAACAACAGGAAGTCCATGTTATCTCTGAGGCTGACCAGCATGACAGAGAAGCTCCCTGTGCCCCATCGTACCCTTTTGCAGCTCCCAACCAGCTCCAAAACCCACAGAGACACAGAATGTCAGGGGTTGGAAGAGACCTCCAGAGATCAAAGTCTAACCCCCCCTGCCAAAGCAGGATCACCTAGGGCAGGTCACACAGGAAGGCATCCAGGCAGGTTCTCAAAGTCTCCAGAGGAGTAGACTCCACAACTTGTCTGGGCAGCCTGCCCCAGGGCTCCAGCACCCTCACTGTAAAGAAGTGTCTGCCTGTGTTGAGGGGGAAGCTCCTGTGCTCTAGCTTGTACCCATTGTTCTTGTCCTATCACTGGGCACCACTGAAAAGAGCCTGGCACCCTCATCTTGACACCCACCCCTCAGATATTTATAGACATTGCTAAGGTCCCTATCTGCAACAGGACACAAAGGCATCGCTGCAGTAAGGACAGAACGTGATCAGCTGCCACCACCCACCACTCCCACAGGCCCCCTGGAGTTCTCAATGCCAGTTAAAAGCAATCCCACTGGAAGCCCCAGTAAGAGGCAGTCTCATGGCAGAAGATGCATGTCCACTGCCTGAGTACTGCAGTGAGAAATTCATAGAATACATAGAATACATAGAATACATAGAATAAACCAGGTTGGAAGAGACCTTCAAGATCATCGCGTCCAACCCATCACCAATCCAACACCGCCCAAGCAACTAACCCACAGCACCAAGCACCCTGTCAAGTCTTCTCCTAAAAACCTCCAGTGATGGCGACTCCACCACCTCCCCAGGCAGCCCATTCCAATGTGCAATCACTCTTTCTGTATAGAACTTTTTTCTAACATCCAGCCTGAACCTCCCCTGGCGCAGCCTGAGACTGTGTCCTCTTGTTCTGGTACTGCTTGCCTGGGAGAAGAGACCAACATCTGTCTGTCTACAACCTCCCTTCAGGTAGTTGTAGAGAGTAATAAGGTCACCCCTGAGTCTCCTCTTCTCCAGGCTAAGCAACCCCAGCTCCCTCAGCCTCTCCTCGTAGGGCTTATGTTCCAAACCCCTCACCAACTTTGTTGCTCTTCTCTGGACTCGTTCCAGCAAGTCAACATCCTTCCTAAACTGAGGGCCCCAGAACTGGACACAGTACTCGAGGTGCGGCCTAACCAGTGCAGTGTACAGGGGCAGAATGACCTCCCTGCTCCTGCTGGCCACACTCTTCCTGATGCAGGCCAGGATGCCATTGGCCCTCTTAGCTGCCTGGGCACACTGCAGGCTCATGTTCAGTCTACCGTCGACCAGCACCCCCAGGTCCCTCTCAGCCTGACTGCTCTCCAGCCACTCTGACCCCAGCCTGTAGCTCTGCATGGGGTTGCTGTGGCCAATGTGCAGAACCCGGCACTTGGATGTGTTAAATCTCATGCCCTTGGACTCTGCCCAACTGCCCAGCCTGTCGAGGTCCCTCTGCAGAGCCTCTCTACCCTCCAGCAGATCAACTCCTGCACCCAGCTTGGTGTCGTCAGCAAATTTACTGATGATGGACTCGATGCCCTCGTCCAGATCATCAATAAAGATGTTAAAGAGCAAGGGGCCCAGTACTGATCCCTGGGGCACACCACTGGTGACTGCCTGCCAGCTGGATGTGGCACCATTCACCACCACTCTCTGGGCTCGGCCCTCCAGCCAGTTCCTAACCCATCGCAGTGTGCTCCCATCCAAGCCATGGGCTGACAGCTTGGCCAGGAGCTTGCTATGGGGAACGGTGTCAAAGGCCTTGCTGAGGTCCAGGTAGACTACATCCACAGGCCTCCCCACATCCACCAGGCGGGTCACCTGATCATAGAAGGAGATCAGGTTGGTCAGGCAGGACCTGCCCTTCCTAAACCCATGCTGGCTGGGCCTGATCCCTTGGCCATCCTCCAAGTGCTGTGTGATTGCACTCAGGATGACCTGCTCCATAATCTTTCCTGGTACTGAGGTCAGGCTGACAGGCCTGTAATTCCCTGGCTCATCCAACCGGCCCTTCTTGTGGATGGGTACCACGTTGGCCAGCTTCCAGTCAGCTGGGATCTCTCCAGTGAGCCAGGACTGATGAAAAATAATGGAGAGTGGTTTGGCCAGCTCATCTGCCAGCTCTCTCAGCACCCTAGGATGGATCCCATCTGGTCCCATGGACTTGTGGGGATCCAAGCTGCTGAGGAGAGCTCCTATCACTTGCTCATGGAACAAAGGGAAAC
Source organism: Dryobates pubescens (assembly GCF_014839835.1). NCBI lineage: Eukaryota > Metazoa > Chordata > Aves > Piciformes > Picidae > Dryobates > Dryobates pubescens. The sequence goes on from NC_071639.1 coordinate 10,623,277, forward strand.
CATGCAGCTCCCTGGCTCCCTCTGCCAGTTCTGCAGGCCAGCTGTCTGGTAGACGTTCTTTCCAGGTAGTAAAAACTGAGGTAAAGAAGGTGTTAAGTACCTCTGCCTTTTCCTCATCCTGTGTTACAACATTTCCTTCTATGTCAACCAAGGAGTGGAGGTTGTCCCTGCCCTTCCTCTTGCTATTAATATATTTATAGAAGGACTTTTTGTTGTCCTTCACATCAGAGGCCAGTTTAAGTTCCAAATATGCTTTTGCCTCCCTAATTTTCCTCCTACATGCCCTAGCAACCTCTTTAAACGTTCCATGGGTTGCCTCACCTTTCTTCCAAAGATGATACACCCTCTTTTTTTCCCTTAGTTCAATTAAAAGTTCATTACACAGCCAGGCTGGCCGTCTGCCCCGGCGGCTCCTCTTCCGGCACATTGGCACAGCCTGCTCCTGAGCCTTCATCAGCTCTTTCTTGAAGCAGGTCCAGCCCTCCTGGACCCCTTTATTTTTAAGGGCTTTCTCCCAAGGAACCCTCTGAATTGTTTCCTTGAGCAACCTGAAGTCCGCCCTCCGGAAGTCCAGAGTGGAGGTCTTCTTGCTGGCCCTCTTAGCTTGACTGAATACTGAAAATTCTATTATTTCATGGTCACTGGCCCCTAAACAGCCTCCGACCACCACATCACCCACCAGCCCTTCCCTGTTGGTGAAGAGGAGGTCAAGCAAAGCCTTGCCCCTGGTAGGCTCACGCAGCACCTGGGATAAGAAGCTGTCCTCCATGCAGTCTAACTGCAGTGCAGGTCGTCCTGCCTTCTCCCCCTCACCTACTGCAATTTATTCAAGACAGCTCTGTGTTAGGTTGAAGCCCAGCAGACAGGCTTGGGGCAGCTGCAGCATCTGCTGCATTAAACTAAGAGTTTAATACATTCATGTTTCACATTTGCTTCCAGCCAAGTTGCTAAATAAGTGCCATCAGCCAGCTCCCTTCAAAACAAAACCAAACCAAAAACCCTTGGAAAAAAAATCACCCAGAAAGATGCTGTGCTGGCTGCCTGGCCCCAAGACTCATGTGACACAGTGCTTGCTGACATCTTTACATGGAAAGATCTTCAAGTCCTTTCCCCACTTCACAGCATTTCAAAGGCTGAGAAGGTTTAACTATCAAAAGGACTGTCTGCTAGCCCAGGTTTAGAAAAATGTTCTAATACCACTGCTTTCCCAAGTAGGAGAGAGAAACAGGCCTTTAAGGAGAGCAGGAAAAACCCCAAACCAACCAAACCAACCCAATCCAAACCAATCTGGGGATCCACACATCATGAAGAGCTCTCTGAGAGCACGACAGCATCTCTGCCAGGAGTGAGGGAGAGATGAGGCTTGCTGAGGAGTGTAGAAGTTTACAGAGAGAAGACAAGCCTCCTAAGCCTGTCAGGACAATAACTAAGCTACCACTGCACAGCTCCTGCTTTGCTAGAGGACTTGAAGGTAAAAGGAAATAAAAGCCTCCCAGATCAATTGCCCAAGTAATTCTGCTGTTTATCCAAGTAGGAGCAGAGCCACATGAAGGAGACACAGACAAACCAGTATTTTACATTTCTAGAAAGGAAACCAGAGATTATGACACCCATGCCAACTTGACTACCCCTGCTGGGACACAATCCCATAGAATCAAAGAATTGTCAGGATTGGAAGGGACCTCAAAGATCATCCAGTTCCAACCCCCATGCCACGGCCAGGGACACCTCACACTAGAGCAGGTTGTTCAGAGCAACATCCAGCCTGGCCTTAAAAACTTCCAGGGATGAGGCTTCCATCACCTCCCTGGGCAACCTGTGCCAGTCTCTCACCACCCTCATGGGGAAGAACTTCTTCCTGACCTCCAATCTGAATCTACCCATTTCTACTTTTTTCCCCATCCCCCCCAGTCCTATCCCTCCCTGACACCCTCAAAAGCCCCTCCCCAGCTTTCTTGTAGCCCCCTTCAGATACTGGAAGGCCACAATAAGGCCTCCTCGGAGCCTACTCTTCTCCAGACTGAACAACACCAACTCCCTCAGTCTGCCCTCATAGGAGAGCAGCTCCAGCCCTCAGCTCATCCTCATGGCCTTTCTCTGGACACCTTGCAGCACCTCCAGATCCTTCCTGGAGCAGGGGCTCCAGAACTGGACGCAGTGCTCCAGGTGGGGTCTCACTCATGTGAAAGCAGACAAATGCTGATGTATGCCCATGAAGATTCCCAAAGACATCATTTCCTGCACACAGTCTGTGCTGCACTTGCAGCCCTTCACTGCACAGCAGAGTCAGATCCTCTGCACAGGATGAACTCCTGGGCTGTGAGGAAGCACGACATGGCATCCCATTACCAGCTCTGGCCAAGTCAAAAGTGTTTACAAAACATACGACACAATTCCTCTAAACAATTGAATCTAAGCAATTAGATCAGCTCTAATTACTGCCTTTGAAGGCCATACTCTGGTCACAATCAATTCTGCTTTGTTTCTGTAGGCTACTGAAGAAATACTGTGCTGGAGAACATAGGGGTGAGTTGGGCATCTTTCTTCATAAGCTGCAAATCATTTTCCTTATGAACTTAGGAAAAGAGGATTTGAGGTGCAGCATGAAATAATTGGCCATGGAAGATTTCATGCTCCAAAAGCTTCTCTATAACCTCTTTTTCATGCACTGGAAAAATCTGGATCTTGAAATTGCAGGAATATGCCTAGAGACTGATTAACCTGTACCATGGCAGGTTGTGGAGAAAGGTTTCCAAGTTGTGCCTAGGAAGACAGCCTTACATTTGTGTTTTAGAAAACCCAAATAATCCCTGCTGACTGTATTAGAAGAGACTATGGCCTACAGTTGGGTTCCCTACTATCTGAACAAGAGAAACTCTTTCTTCAGTGTACAGCAAGCTCAGGAGATAGATGTTTCCCTTTTTTTTTTTCCTTCAGAAAGAACAAAAACCTTCTGCTGCTGGAACAATCAGGTTGCAATGTTCCCATGCCAGAACCCTTTTTGCCTTTCCAGCTCTTCCCCACAGTGACTAAATCCACCCACTTTGCTATTTATTTCAGCCATCAACACAAAGCTCACAAAACAAGGGCAATCCAGTCTCAAGGAAGTAACAGATTTGTGCAAGCAAGCTCATCCTCCCACTCGCCAGGGAGGAGACATTCCTTAGCAGACATCATATTGTACAGATCTTTCTGCAAGGGGCTCAGTGGATGTATGTGCCTAATTAGGAAGTACAGAACAGAGGCTCTCTTGCAGTGACATATGGTGACAGCATTACATGTCTAGCCTAAGCCTGGGCTCCCAGACTTTGGTCATTACCACTGCTGCTACTGGCAATGATAGCAGTCGATCACAGACATGCTGAGGGCTTTGCTGGCTGCCTGGGTAGCATTTGAGGACCACAGATTGGAGTCTCTTGTCTAGGTTTGAAAAAAAACCCAACAAAACCCCAGCCAAGCTAGGAAGGAACTGATTAGTCACAGAGCTAGTGGCTGTATTGTGCAACAGCTCTGCATGTGTGAACAGCAGAAGGAAATGGATACCTAAAGGTATGGGAGTGATTACTGCAAAAAGATACTGGAAATCCCAGAGAAATCTTAAGCCCTAAGCTGAAAATCTTAGTGCCCAGACCCCATTTCAGACAGGGGAGGTTTGTTTTCTCCCCAGATTTGTTTAAACATTGGAAGCCATTTAAAATGATGTTTCTTGTGAGCTTTTCTTGGATAGACTTTCACTTTTCTGTCGTCTCTTGCTTGGATAATTGTCACTTTCCTGTTGTCTATTGTATTCACACTGTGGGTAACAATGATTGCCAACCCCCCCCACCAGACTACCAGAAAACCAGAAATAAGGCTCCACTGAAGCAGCTATTTCATACATGGGCCAAATATTATATAACAGTGTGCACATCCAAGCTCAGAGCATTCAAACCCAACACACACTGATGTAACAGAGCAGGCATTTCTTTAACAGATTAATTTTAGGGCTACTACACCCTTAGGGAAAGGGGAGAGAATAGAGATCACTAATAGAGTGCAGCAGGCATCAAGCTGACAGGGCTGTCTTATGTCTTTCTCTGAGAGAAGAGGAAATCCATGAAGTGTCTCCAGCATTAAGCCAGCTCTTCCTCAGCTAGCTAGACTCCTGTACACTCCAGAATCCTAAGTGCTATGTACACAGCCGAAAATAAACTCACTTCTCAGCTTGCTCATAACACACTTGAAATTAAAACAGGAATTTTTAAACTTACCATTCCCAGACTCTCAAGCTCTTGTCATCAGATGTACTCACAAACCTTCTGTTTTCATCCACAAACACAATGGTGTTGACAGCTCCCAAGTGCCTATCGTACTCCTGCACGATCTCGCCGCTTCGGATATCCCACTACGAATGAAAGAGTCAGAATAAGACCTTCTTTTTTCCCTAAGCATCAGAACTTTTGAAGGAGGGGATACTAAGCAGACATACCTGCACAATTTTCTTATCTGACATTCCTGCAACAAAGAGATTTTGTTTGTCTTCATCAGGATTGAACTTGACACAGTAAGGAACCTTCCTGTTTGTGAATCTTGAAATGCATTGCCCTGCAACAGAAAAGTCATTCATAGTGCATCCAGCTGGAAGCTCTTTGGGCTGATTAGTGCCAGGGGAGGTTTAGGTTGGGTATTAGGCTGTGGTGAAGTGGGTGTTGGCTTCTTCTCCCAAGGAACTAGCAATAGGACAAGGGGAATCAGCCAGGGAAGGTTTAGGCTGGGTACTAGGGAAAACGTCTTTACTGAAAGACTGGTCAGGCATTGGCACAGGCTGCCCAGGGAGGTGGTGGAATCACCATCCCTGGAGGTGTTCAAGAAATGTGTGGACATGGCACCTGGGGACATGTTTTAATGGCCATGGTGGTGGTGGGTCAATGGCTGGACTCAGTGGTCTTAGAGGTCTCTTCCAACCCAAGCAATTCTATGATTCGGGCCAAAAAGACTCTTCCTGGTGTAACGAGAAGCCTAAACACTGAACCACAAGCCAACATTATGGATAATTGAAAAGAATCTGACTGATAACATATCTTGATATTTACTGGTAATTAAACATGGTGCCAATTAACAGTGCCCACAAGTACAAGCCTACCTGTTTCAGTGTCCCAGAGCTTCAGGTAGCGATCATATGCGGCACTAAGAAACTGAGTGCCGGCATTATTGAAGCAGATGTCTCGAACAGCTTTGCTATGTCCTGCAACACAGAGACATTGTGATGACAAACTTTCATCCATCCATGCTTAGGATTAATTGAAAAAAACCCCACAACATTAATCAAGTTAAATTTGCCTGCCTTTAACAATGCAAAGAGGACAAGGAAGTTGCTCACTGAAGTTCTTTATGAGTGAAGAACGATTCAAGTGAGAAAGATAAATCAACTCCTAAGGAGCAACGAGAGTAAGCACAAACCCCTCACCCCACCCAGGCCCTGGGGAGAGAAACAACAACACTGCACAGAACCAGCCACAGTGCCTCAGTCAGAAATTGATATACAAGCAGAACTTTAAATACTATTGGCTTCAAAGGCTGTTTTGGTCACAGGTAAGAGATGCAGGAGAAGTTTAAAACACTGTAACATCAGTATCTAATGAAGAGGAGGAGAGACAAACACTACAGGAGACACACTGAAAGGAATAACTTTTGTAATTAGAAAGCTGGTGCAAAATATGGGAAATAATAGATCAGAAAATGAAGAATGCTTTCATCTGGTGTTAACTTTACTACCCCTCAACCCCAATACTTTCATCTGACCCCTGCTGTCAGACTCGTAGGAGATCTCTTTAGTTAAAATCTTGGCACACAGTAACTTAAATATAGCAGACCAGCAGGTGAGTCTGGTTGGTAATAAGGACCTTTGGAGAAGAACAGTCAAATTGTTCAGAAAGAGCAGTCTATTGAGAGGGAACCTTTTCTGAGCCATCAGCTGTCATCAGAAATATTAGGAGAAAAAAAGACTTCTTTCTTGTTACTCAACATACATTCACTGAGTGTTCCAGAAATGTTCCTGTTTCAAAGGGGGAATCAGCTGCTTTTGTTCAGCATTCAAGGCTGCTATGATGTACATATTTCTCTCTCTCTGTCTCAGGTATCTGCTTGAAAAAGCACTTGTTACACTGACAAAGAGCAGCTGAACCTCACAAAAATTTCCCAGGCTTTTGCACTAGAAGGGGCCACTTATTTTAGAGGGGATCATCAGACCATGAGATGCCCTTACTGAATACATTCAGAGAGCTGCTGCTCTCAACATGAAGATGGGACAATTTCATGTCATCATTTTGCTTTTGGAAAGGACTCCTGTGTAAAGAATTGATGACTGCAGTACACTAATGTTTTGCTTTCAGGATCATAAGGTGTTCTACATCAACATTAAATTGCCTGGAATAATGACAAAGGTTCACTAAAAATGTGCACCTTTCTTCATTCTTATTGCCAAGAACATAGAATCACAGAATCAACCAGGTTGGAAAAGACCTTAGAGATCATCAAGTCCAACCTATTACCTAATACCCAACATCATCTGACAACTAAACCATGGCTTCAAGTGCCATGTCCAATCCCCTCTTGAACACCTCCAGGAATAGTGACTCCCCCACCTCCCTGGGCAGCACATTCCCATGGTCAATTACTCTTTCTGGGAAGAACTTTCTCCTCACCTCCAGCCTAAACTTCCCCTGGTGCAGCTTGAGACTGTGTCCTCCTGTTCTGCTGCTGGTTGCTTGGGAGAAGAGACCAACCCCCACCTCTCTACAACCTCCTTTCAGGTAATTGTAGAGAGCAATAAGGTCTCCCCTGAGCTTCCAGGTTAAATAACCCCAGCTCCCTCAGCCTCTCCTCACAGGACTTGTGCTCCAGACCTCTCCCCAGCCTCGTTTCTCTGGACACATTCACGTGCCTCAATATCCTTCAATTGAGGAGCCCAGAACCAGACACAGCACTCAAGGTGTGGCCTAACCAGTGCTGAGTACATTCACATAGTGAATACCATCTGCTTTGGATGCCTCCAAGCCCACTCTATGAGAAATGAATAAGCTACCCTAAATCATATATATTCAAAACATTCCTGGAAGGATATCAATGAAAAAAGAAAAGAGAAACAAGACTCTTACCAATGAAGGTTCGTAGACACCTTCGATCACCATAAACCTCCCATAGCTTGGGGGGAAAGAAAAAGAAGTCAATTGTTAAACAACTAAACTACTGAAATGAAGTGCAAACACATACAGCAACATCTTTGAAGAAATGAATTCCAAGCACATGACACCTACTGATTAGTCACAACTATCTACCCAGAAATTCACAAGGATGCTGCCACCTTCTTGTTAGCCAAACTCCCTTTAAATCAGCTTTCTAGTATGATCTATGCTGGGCTGAAATGAGATCAGTTCAAGACCACAAATGCTTCAGTAAAACACTCCAGATGAAACCTATTGGTAGCTGTCAAAGTAGGCTTTACAGAAAATGAATTGCTGTCATAAAGGCAATAACCTGAGGAACTTGCAACCTTCTAAATGCTATTACTAAATGATTAACACTGTCCCAACGCCCACAGTCTTGTGCATGACTTCAGGCTTCCTTCCAATGAACAAAGTGAGGAAAGTAAAAGCCCCCCAGACAAAAGGCAGAAGTACCAAATGTTTAATTATTCTAAACTGCATTGTCTGTATTCAGAGAGGGGATAAAATTACATAGATTTAATCAGAAAAACAAACTCACCTTAATTTTGCAATCCATGGAGCAAGACAACAGGATGTGTCCAGAGAGGGGAAACAATCTCACTGCACTGACACCCTGTATGAGGACATCATTAAGACAGTAAGTGGAGCACCCAGGTATTTCCCTCAGTTCACTTCCCCTCTTTTCTAAGCATAAAGCTAAAGCTGATCTTTGTAAAACCTACAGATCCTGTACCTTGAAACCCACCCAGGCCCCAGACACGACTCCCTACCTTTGTGTGTCCAGACCAGACGTGGATTTGTTTCTTTGGAAGATAGCACTTCTCAGGTGGCACTGTAGAACGGAGATTAACTCCAACATCTTGAGGGACATGAAGATAGGATCTGCCCTGATAGTCATACATCTCCTTAACTGAAAAGATAAACACAGAATTCTGAGCATCCTCGAAAGGCTCAACTGCCACACGCAATCATAAAGTTTTCCTCAGCAGAGCTGCTCTGCTGCAAAGTGGAGGGAAAGAACAAAAAAGAAAGCCCCACTTCACAGGGTAGGGATGTGGAATCTTATTTGCAGCAACACATCTCATAGCCACTTCTTTACTCTATGTGAGAAAGGATGCTCCAGCTTGTGTGAGAGAGGCTGGCTGCAGAAAGTGGTTAACAAAGTGAGACTTAGTTTACCTATCTGTGCCAGGTGGTACAAGGCAAAATTCTTCTGCAATAGAAAGCTGAACTAAGTTCTCTTAAGTTTTACTTATCTGTCTTTGAAGGTACCACAGGGTATAGGCTTTTGTTATTTGATACACAATTATTCATAGTATGACAGCAAGAACATTTACATAAAGAACTGAGGAGGCAGAAAGTCCAAGTGATTTTCTAAATTGCATGCAAGTCATTACTCAAAGCACTACCTGCTGATGGAAGCACTGACAGACAGAACTGCAGCAGCTCTGAAGCTGAAACTGAGCCAAACTCACAGCTTTAAAATGCTTTAAATGCTGTGTGAAACAGGAAGGGGATAGATGCATCTGCTGACATTAAAAAATTAAATAAATAAAGCCAGTACCCTGAAGGATGACATTTCCACACTGCTCTGCACAGTATGAAGTGGAATCAGATCAAGTTTATCTCTTTCCCTGTCCTTTATGCTTATGCCTATGAGTGTTATTACCTCCAATGCAGGAACATCAAGGTGCCTGAGCAAAACTGCTGAGGCTCTCTGCCATCCTTACTAATTAACACAGCAGGCAAGAAAACACAGTGAGTAAGAAAATGAGAGCAGGCAGGATGATGCTATTACCATGTAATATAGTCTTTTCCTCTCCAGGCTTATCATCTTCTACTTTTCCTCTCTTTTGCCTCTTAGCTGTTATTTCATCCAACTCTTTCTGTTCTTCCTGGAAAAATAAAATATCACAGAATCAGTCAGGGTTGGAAGGGACCACAAGGATCATCAAGTTCCAAGCCCCCTGCCATGGGCAGGGACACCCCACACTAGATCAGGCTGGCCAGAGCCTCATCCAGCCTGGTCTTAAACACCTCCAGGGATGGGGGCTCAACCACCTCCCTGGACAACCCATTCCAGGGCTTCACCACTCTCATGGGGAAGAACTTCCTCCTCACATCCAGCCTGAATCTCCCCACCTCCAGCTTCATTCCATTCCTCCTAGTCCTATCACTACCTGAGATCCTGAGCAGTCCTTCCCCAGCCTTCCTGTAGCCCCCTTCAGATACTGGAAGGCAACAATGAGGTCACCTCGGAACCTTCTGTTCTCCAGACAGAACAGCCCTAACTCCTACAGTCTGCCCTCATAGGAGAGGTGCTCCAGCCCTCTACTCATCCTCATGGCCCTTCTCTGGGCATGTCTTTTAAACACATCTGGACACCTCTTCTAAAAATTCAGTGTTCAGAACCAGAAGGCAAAATCCAGAACTCTCCTGGATCTCCTCCACATTTGCTCACTATTAAGGGCACATTTACTTGATAGAAGAGATTAGAAATACTTCTAAGCATCAGTGAAGAGAATACCTTTAACAAAAGCATAAATAAAGAGAATACCTTTACCAAAAGAGTTTGAAAAGCTCTGCACACTGAAAAGAATTAAATGTTATCCTTTTATGCACAGACCACTGCCTGAACAGGAAGAATGGTTGGTGGTTGCAGGGCTAGGGGGTGGTGTTATTGTGGGGTTATTTTGCTTGGCTGTTTAAAAGAAGGAAAAAAACCCAAGTTTTACTTTCAGCTCTTTTCATGCTTCTAAACACCTTTTAATCAGACTCTGTACACTTCCCACAGATACAAGGAATTTTATATCCAAGCAGTTTTGGAAACAACTGAATGTAGACTATTTGGAACACCTTACTTGGACCTACCACCTGAAATGTTCTGTCATAGCATAGCATGGAGCAGAAGATCAGAAACTGCTAGCACAGCTGGATCTCTGTTAAACCCACTGCAATGTAGTAATTTGTGTCAACAGTAGTACTTACTTCTGAAGGTTTGGCTACTTCTTTTTCATCAACATACTTTGCCCATGGCCCCAGAAACCCATCAATATTGGATGCATCATTCTCCTTAAATTTCTTCCTTTTTTCAATTTTCTTTTGTCCTGTTTCAAACACTGTTAAACCTGAAGAAGGAAAGCAAGACACTGCCTAGCTGCTACCACAGCACACATCATCACAGGTCACCACATAGTCAGTTCAAAAGAAAAGACAAAATAAACCCCAAACAAACAGAAAAACCTCAATCATCCCCACCAATACACACAACAAAATGCAAAAAGCATTGGAGCAAAACTGAGCAGAGCATTGCTAACTTTTCTAGCTGCCATCACTGCTAGCTGTGCACAGTAGCAGAGGAACCACTTAAACTGTGTGTCATGCTTTGCTAGAGTATTTCAACACTAAGTCTGCAGACTCTAAGAGAGCATCAATTTTTGTACTTCAAGCAGTGCAGTGTTTGAAAGCAGAGACCTAACCATTGGCTTCTGACCCTCCCCACCTATCTCAGTTCCAAAAATCCTATCAAACCCCCAAAACAAACCCCCAAACCAAAATAAGTCTCCCACAGCCCCAACCACAACTGCATATTACAGTTCAGTAACAATTCATAGAATGGATCAGGTTGGAAGAGACCTTTAAAGGTCACCCAGTCCAAACCCCCTCCAATAAGCAGAGCTACCTTCAACTTGATCAGGTTTCTCCCCATCCAACCTGACCATGAATGTTTCCAGGGATGGGGCACCTGCCACCTCTCTGGGCAAGCTGGGACTGTGTTTTTCCACCCTTACTGTAAGACATTTCTTCCTTACAGCTACTCTGATTCTACCCTCTTTCAGCTTATTTTCTTTATGTTACTTTGAAAGACAAGAGCAATAACCTTGGATGCATTCCCTGGAAGAGGACACAGAAATAAGGAGCCTTTGCATGGATGTGTGAATAAGATGTTAAAAACAGACATGTAAGGGAAAGCATAACCATAAAGTTCACACAAGTACTACTTCCCAGGGCAAACAAGTCACTCTGAGTGTTAAGTGTCTTGTATCAAGGTATTAATTACAAACCTCATGCCTCTGGTAGTCAGTCCTCTCAGTGGCAGGCCACACCTTTCCCATTTGGCAGCCTTCCAATGCTTTTTTCTTTTCCAAATAACCCAAACAACTGTGTTAAGCAGAGATAAGGTGCAACACCCAATAGGAGTGCTAGAGCTTGCACACAGAGCGTCAGTTTGCTCCTGAGGAGCACAGTGAAGTCGATTAGCCCAACACACAGCTACCCCAATGCAGCTATGTGATACAGTTTTCACCAAGATGGAATTTAAGAGGTCCAAAAAGCTGTTTCAGCTAGACAGATCAGCTCCATTCATGCAATGGCACATGCTGGGTTCCACTTGCAAATCCCAATTTCAGATTTGACAGCCTGAAATATCTGCTACTTCAAGAAAACAAAGCACTCCAATCCCCCTCTCTTCCCTCTTCACATTGCAATTGCAACTCTGCTTTCTTCATTGTGTCTTTGGACACGGGCAAGTCTCTCACAATTCCTTATTTTGCCAATACCTATTTCCATTTCTCCTTTACCAAGTCACCAGCTGCAAGTAATTTATATCAGATCCTGAATTCATTACCTTGATTTTTTTCAGCTTCTTCTACAGAACCAATGTATTTGGTGGCGACTTCAGCATTGTCTATAGAGGGATCTAATGCATAACCTAGAACAAGAGAGGAAAGAAAATGCTGTTATTTCAAGCTGCTTAGTTTTGTACAGCTTGTATTACTCTGCCCTCCCCCTCCTCCATAAGTATTTTCCCCTCTGGCTCTCAAGGAGCTAGAGATTTCAGGAAGGGTTGTGGCATTTTGGAAATCTCATCCACATTTCACTTGGCCTGAGTGTTAAAGTTACTACAAAGGATTACCATGAGGTCCTTGAGTAAGAATTGCTGCCAGGATGCTTAAATTTGCACAAGACACAGAAGCACACAGCTGTTAACAGGCAATAGTTAAGACACAACAAGACAACAGTTACAGGAAGCAAAGTCCTGGTGGGAAGGGACCTCAGAAGGCCCCTGGCCCAATACCCTGCTCCAAGAGAGTTCAATGCAAACACTAGACTTTGAAATGCTGTAGCAGCTTCTTGTTGGAATATGGCATGAGGAAAAGACTTGCTGAAAAAAGGATATTTTAGTAATGTGATTCTCAGTAGATGCTGCTTCAGTTCAGGGCACTGCTCCTGGGTTTGTGAAGACAGTAAGGCATGCTGAAACCAGCCCATAGCTTATGGACACAAAGCCCTACAGCTTTATCAGCAACCTCTGTCCCTGCAGCCCCCTGCTTCTGCTGGGTCAAAAAGAGCATTGCCATCTCTGGCAGTCCTGGGGATGGTGATAGCTGGAAGGAAGAGGATGGAGATGGAGGGGAAAAACTCAAAAGCAAACCAACTTTTGTAGGACTTTGTGCATATTCTGTGTCCTCCAGCAGATATTTTTCCATCCTCCTCCTGCCAGAGTTGGGAAAGCTTGTTCCTTCAACTTGGAAGCCATTTAACTAGCATGGATGGTGTCAGAAGCAGCAACAATAGCCTTGAATTCTTAGGAGAATTAAGTATTCACATCTTCATTTCTTGTTTGCAGCTCTTGAGTCTTGTTTAAAAAAACCACCCCCCAAACCAACAAAACACAAACCCCAAACCTGCTGAACCCAGCCTTGAAAATAGTCTACAAACTGTATCACCATTTCATAGCTATTCAGGATGTTTACCATTTTTGATGGTGAGGTTTTCATTTTAATAAGCACATCTTGCAGTTTCCCCTCTGTTTCTCCTGCAGTGACTAGCATGATCTCACATGAATGAGACAGACAAATTCACCTAGCTTCCCAGGAACAGGTGCACTGAACGGTTGCTGACCACCATGGCTTTCTTTTGGGGAAGACTGCACCCTGCTGGACACAGCACTAATGCTTATTAAATATTATTCAGGTCATAAAATGTCCCTTGAGGACCCAGTGAGAATTGCTCTGTATCATGATGGGAAAACGAAAGCACAGGCGAAAGTAGTCACACACCCAAAAGCAAAGAAATCCCACAGCACACGATCTGACTCTGACATCTTTGTTCACAGGGACAATTATGAGCAGTGGGAGATCACTCAGTCCACCCCAGAGACCAGAGGCCCACCAAAGCACTTGAGTGCATACAAGTTGAGAATGTGTCCATAACCAAATCTATCCCAATAACCAAAGGAGATCATTTCCCTAAACATTTCTCAGGCCTAGTTCATTTCTTTTGAGATGCTGAGAAAAACAAACAAAAACCAGATATAAAAATGATTGTAATTGGTAGAGGAGCCATTCCAAGAACACAGCCAAGTGCTTCCATACAAAAGTGTTCCCAATACAAATCCCCCTGCAGAGCAGCTACAAAATCTGGTAAGACCCAGTTGTGGAACAGCATATGGCCTGATGCTCTATGACTATGATACAAGGAGAGAGATACACACCTATGTCCTCTTGTGAGCTAGAAGTTCCCATCATACCTAAACCAAACAACAAACAAAATTCTCCTAGGCTATTATTAGGATTTACTTCCACAGAGAAGCAAACTGAGCAGGCACTGGAGCTGGACTTTGCTAAGTGCCTGCTTTTATTAAGCCACTATTTCAATTAGCTCTCTCCCAAACTCAAGGGGTTTTCTGTTAACAGTAGAGAGATATTGCTTTGGATTGATGTCAAAATCAATACAGAGGTTTACTTGTCCTCCAACTGTATTGACACAGTCTCTGGGACTCTATTTGATACTTGTAAAAGAGGGACAGTATTCCTATGAATAGGGCCCCTGGGCCAAGCACAGCTTCCCGTGGAAGCGGAGGCTTCTTATAGCTGGGTTGAATTTGGTCCAGCATCATTCTCATTTGGTCTAGCATCATCCTCATAGAAAAGCTCTGAACAATTTCTACTTTCTAGTGGAGATGTGAAAGAGAATCTCTTCTTTCTGGCTGGGACTCCTCAACACAGCTGCAAAAGACAGCTTGCTTTTATCCTTCTCAGCTGGTCTGCCATCTAATGTGCCCTGGCTTCTGTCTCTCCTTCAGTTTTATTTAAGAGGCAGATATTTCATGCTACATTTTAGCAGGGAAAGGAACAACTCCACCTACATCCACAATTTCAGTAGGTCTGAAAACAGTTGGTTAAATAATCACACTTTGATGTGCATTCCAGAAAGACAGCTAATTAAAGTATGTTTACAGCATACTGTGCAATGCAGCATCCAGAGCCCCAAGACAGCTGAGGTATCTGGAAAAATACAGCTGGACTAACCCATTCTGAAGGCACTGGGCTCTGCAGAATCTAAGTCATCAGAGAATAAAGTGCCTACAGTTGTAACAGGTAACTGGAGGTGTTGCATGTAACGTGAGCAGATGACAAAAAGATGAGGAGTGTTACTGCATTTAAGATCTTAAAATAGCAGTTTGACTGCTGAAATAATCCTGCTCTAACCAAGTTACTGAACACCCAACAAAGAGCTTGGAGATTCACAGACAGAAAGTTGTCTCTTATTAAAAAGGACAGCAATTGCTTGTGAAGGACAGACTTTAAAATACAAATGCTGCATGAATGAAGCAGTTCACTTCTAGGATGAACACTGATGCTGAAACAGCTATGGAATTGGGGGAAGGGGGAAGGGGGAAGGGGGAAGGGGGAAGGGGGAAGGGGGAAGGGGGAAGGGGGAAGGGGGAAGGGGGAAGGGGGAAGGGGGAAGGGGGAAGGGGGAAGGGGGAAGGGGGAAGGGGGAAGGGGGAAGGGGGAAGGGGGAAGGGGGAAGGGGGAAGGGGGAAGGGGGAAGGGGGAAGGGGGAAGGGGGAAGGGGAAGGGGGAAGGGGGAAGGGGGAAGGGGGAAGGGGGAAGGGGGAAGGGGGAAGGGGGAAGGGGGAAGTTATAAAAAAGAAGGAAAAAAGAAAGAAAAAAAAAAAGGAAAAAAAGGAAGAAAAAATTTTAAAA
Organism: Dryobates pubescens; assembly: GCF_014839835.1. Lineage (NCBI taxonomy): Eukaryota > Metazoa > Chordata > Aves > Piciformes > Picidae > Dryobates > Dryobates pubescens. The sequence goes on from NC_071639.1 coordinate 10,638,476, forward strand.
AGGGTGGGAGGGAAAGGAAGTCTGAGATTTACTGCAAAGGGGAAAAAAATATAAAGCATGGAACAGTACTGGCAAGGTCTGACCTAGATCCAGCCCCTAGATCTAAACTGGTCTAATTCAGTTCTGAGCAAAGTATTTAGAAGAAAAACTTGACTAAAAAGGAAGAGCACCAGCAACACACTGCGGGGGGGAGGGAAGCCCTGGAGAAGATTGAAGAAACACACTTGTCAGTCTAGCCAGAGATGAAGGACAGAAGGCAAAAAATGATGTGCCCCAAGGCAGTGTCAATATGTGAAGCATTAGAGACAACAATGACACATGGCTTGATAGGGCTGCTGAAGGGAACATGAAAAATAGTTTGTATTTGCAGCACTGCAGGGTTGGGGTGGTAGCAGGAAAGTCTCAACGATTACACAACCAACTACAATGTTTATGTAGATTTTAAACCCATGCAAAACAGTAGGAAACCAGGAAAGCAGCAATTTTACACCATGCACTTGTACTGTGAAGCAGTCAGAGATGCACATGACAAAAAAGCCATCTGAGCATTGCAGGAAACTTGATTTTAAGACTCTTCTTTTTTTAAGGCTAGACATTTTAACAACAGCCCTAATGCACTACATATCAACCCTGTTGAGGAAGCAAAGAAAGACTGGAAGGACTCTCAGTCAATGCCAGCATGGATGCTCTGAGCTATGCAAGCACCACAGGGAAAAAGTATTTTGGATGGTAAGTATTTCCTGCAGGAGAAGTAGGTGAGAAAGACTGTTTGCCAAAAACTACTTGGGTTGGTGATGAGAGATGGAAGTTTCTCACTGCATATGTATTAACTTTCAAGATGATATATAAAGCTTTTTCTGAGCTGCTTTAGATACATGGTCTCATTTACCACCATCTCTGACTTGTACCACACTCATCCTTCACTTGTAGCCACTGCTTATCTAGATGCCAGTCACTGCAGATTTGTGTGAGACTGCCTGCCTTACAGCACAATGATGCTAAACTGCCCAACACAGGCCAGAGGTCTCAAGATCTGCAGCTTTTAATGAAGAGGTTTACTCCCTGTTCTTCAAGCATGGGGTAACATAGTCATTAAGCACATGTTGGACTTAGATTTATGCCTGGCTATTATACTTGGGGGTTTTATACTTGGTCTCTTCTGAGGAGACATTTATTTTCTCCTTCCAAATGGAAAAGAGAATATTTGACAACTTTCTGACAACTTAAAGGAGTGCTGTTTTTAACAGACCTTCTAGACAGCCAGGATATCATGCTCATTTACTGCATCCTCTAGCTTGAACTCCAGCCTCTCAGTGCTCATTCTGGCAGTTTAAATTGTCTGTCTCAGCCTTTTCATAGCTCCATTTTCACTGTACCCAGATCCTTATCCATGGAATGTTTCTGGAAAGTTGAACATGATAGCTGCACAGTTGTCAATGTTACTGGTCTTGAAAACACATTTTTACTCTCTTGTAATACAGCTTTCAAGGCAACTGCTGTACACTGATGACACAGAACAGTAACAAGCTTTGAGCAGACTTACTAATTCTGTTTTCTCCCAAACACAACATCACAGGCAAAGCCCCAAGAGCAAAGACTGTATGCCTACAGACCCTTTTCCCCAATATTTATTTTACACACCCCAAAAAATGCACAACCCACACAATGCAGCATTTCACTTCACAGAACAAAATCTAATCTGTTCAGATCCTGCACAGGCTCCTACCCACACTGTCTGTCAAATTCAAACAAAAAACCTGCAGTCAAATAAGTTAAAATTATGGTATGGAATCAAGGTTGTAGCCAGGTGGGGGGTGGTCTCTTCTCCCATAAAACCAGCACCAGAACAAGAGGACACAGTCTCAAGCTGTGCCAGGGGAGGTTTAGGCTGGATTTTTAGGAAGAAGTTCTTCATAGAAAGAGAGATTGGCCTTTGGAATGTGCTGCCCAGGGAGGTAGTGGAGTCACCACCATGGGAAGTGTTCAGGAAGAGACTGGATGAGGCACCTGGTGCCATGGTTTAGTTGATTAGATGGTGTTGGGTGATAGGTTGAACTCGATCTCAAAGGTCTTTTCCAACCTGGTTAATTCTATTCTACTCTAAAGTGACACTTCAACTGAACACAAAGATTCCTATTTGCAAGACAAGCCCTGGCAGACAAGTTTAAAAGAGAAATGAAAGTTTGAAATGAAAAGTTGTCAATGAAACCCATTAGAACAATTAACCACTGCTATATGCAATTACATGTTACACATTACTGTTATATGTAGTATATATTAGTTATATGCAATTACATGTAACAGTTTTGTCCCTTCAAACACACCCAAAAGAATGTTTAGAATCCATAGCCTTTCCATGTCTTCCCTATTAAAATTCCATTTACCTTACAATCCATAAAAAGGTCTATTTGAAACTCAAGCCTTTCCACAACTCCAATGTTTCACATTTCAAATGCAATTATTTTCAAGTGAAAGGGGCTCCTCAAGGTTAAGAAAGCAGCAACCATAATGACCACCAAGATCGAGTTCTTTGGATCTGTCTTTGCTAAGAGCATTCCAGTAATGTATTCCCACTTGTTACAATTCCTGTTCATTCAGCTTGTATCTCAAGGCAACCACCTTGAAGAATCTGACAGTAAGGATTCCTCTTGGTTATGAGAGAGCTACCTTTAGCTCAAATCACATGAAAGAGCCTATCTGCATCACAGATCTACAGCTATTTGTCACGTGAGAAGTGTGAAATTCTGATCTGTGTTGTCTACACTGATGCAACTAATGGAAGGATTAATTAAGAGGGGTTTGGTAGGAGGTCATACACTTGATTACATTTTCAAAGGGAACTACAAAATGAGGTTTCCCAAATAAGTACTATGATCTCCAGCTGCATGGGTTCTCATGCAAAGACCTTTCTCCTTTTTAGTGAGTCTACTAAAAAGCCATTTATGCAGCTTGCAGTCCTATACAGCACAACTTATTTATCCAGCTTGGAGAGAAGAAAGGTGGAGGTGAATTCCACTGTTAAGGACTTACCATAGGTTGCAAATGTTCTTCTTTGCTGTTCAAACATGAAATCATTGATGTGAGCTGGTTCTGCGTATCCAGAAAGCATATTTCTAGGTGCAGCCATTTGTTGAGTCCTAAATGGGTTTTCTGGTCCAAACTACATCAACAAGGTTAAAAGAAAGTGTATCAGAATGACTAATTTCTGAACTCTGTGTCACTCAAAACCTGTAATGCAAAATCACTTCAACTTTATATTTCTTTCTGACTCCTGAATGAGCTTCTTAGTCTGTTATTTCACACAGTAATCTCTTACACAGTTGCTTTGAATAGCTCATTTCATGACTGAGCTTTCTAGCCTGTGTTTACTGGTACAGAGGCCAAATCAATATCAACTACTTGACACTAAACACTGCCATTCAGTATGCTAGCAGTACAAGTATTCAGGTGACAAAACCACACCATTTTGTCCCTTGTAAGGGGCAGACATCAAGAAATAGATATCAGGTCCTACCAAACTCATGCCCTTAATGCAGAAATGACACTGCCAACAATACATTGGTGCAGGTAAAAAGCAACTGGGGACTTGCTGTATTATCCCAGAAAATCCACTTATGGAACCCTGCCTTCCCTTTCTTCCTGCAAGGCAACAAATGTCAGTCTTCCTGACCACACCATGGTTAGGGGAAAGAACAGTCAATACAAACAAATGCAATGCTCTGAGACTAACATCAATTAAATGGGACTGTAAACCCTATGCACACCATATCTGCAAACACCTGAGACTCTCCCAGCATTAGGCTTCCCTATGCAAAACATACAAGGTAATACTGTAGTAAGTTTACATCAGTCTTTTCACTCACACACTTCATGCCACCTTGCAAAATGCAAACTTCCTATGCAAAGGACAAATTGATGTGGTTCCACAAAAGATTTTCTGAGCATGAAGCATAACTGTGGCAGAAATTTCAGACTGATGCAGCCTCTGGCCACCTAGCACGGGAACCCCTGCTCTAACAGAAGACAAACTGTACAAAGAAGTTGAAACACTGAGAAAAAGTTAGATGGTTGAACATCTATTTTTATCTTGCAGATAGCCTGGCAGTTATAACATAATAGAAAGTGGTTCACCAGGCAGTCCAAATGCAGCCTGAAATGGTTCTCTGCTACACGCGTTCAGAATAGCTTGAGTTACTAAAATACTTGGAGGTGAATAATTCTGCTGAAGGTATTTGGATCTTAATGGTAAATCCTCCTCTTAAAAGCCATATAACCACAAGCCTGAAAACCATTCACTTAGATCAAAGTAGCCTGATGCAAAAATGTTAGACTAGTAAGAGACTAATAGAGTTCATGTTTCACTCGGTGTCTCCATAATGCCATTGTCCTAGCTTGGGTTTTCATTTCCGTAGCTATAAGCCTGGTAAACACTTTCAAGATTCTCCTTAGAACACCTTCAGGGGGAATATTGTAACTGAAGCATTAAAAATACCAACACACCTGTGCAGTATCTTTCTCCAGTCTGCCCAAACTAGGTTCCAAAACACAGCAAGCACCCAAAGGAGGAATATCTTACAGGAATTTCGTAAGAGAATGGAATCTCTGACCTTTAAGCCAAAGGCATTTCTGTGCTCAAGAGGGATAATGTTTCTTACCTCAGGTGCAAACATGGTTTCATAAGTGGGATTGTACTGAACTTCCTTGATAGCAGGATCAAGGTGGACTCCTGTTTCCACATCTTCCTGAAATAAAACAGACATATTAATAAACCACTTCTGAAGCTATGGCATTGCCCCATGTCAGACCAAACTAAGGCTGTAGTTGAAGCTGACAGTTTCAGTGTTATGAAAGGAGGAGAGTACCTTGGCCAAAGTTTCTGTCTTTAAAACATACTAATTGCAGATCCAATGCCCAGCCCTCACTGAGACATTTGTCTAAGATACTTGTGGCATTTGGCATGTGCATTATCACTTTTTTTTTTAAGACTTCATGCACACATTGTAAAACAAGCAGCAAGATTGGAGGCAAGCTTTGGGTTTCTTTTCCCCTGAGGAAGTCTGAAAAGTAGACCTTGTGAAAAAGAGCCATTTTAAATGGTCACAAATGTGATATAAAGGGGTGAAGAGTAGAGTTCTATAAAAGGCAGGAGGCACAAGTAACTGTTCTGAAAGGTAGCTGGGGGAAAAAAGTATTAGACATCATCACAGACACTTGTGTGAGTTTCAGAGAATCCAAGGAGCCCTTCTCTCCAAGTGCTTACCAAAAGGTATAAACATAATTCAGCTACAGTATTTCAACACGTTTCCAAACCTTCTGTGACTACAATTTAACTCACTAGATGAAAGGCCAAGAAAAAAGGGGCTAACCAAAAGAGTAATTTCTCAAGCAACTCCAAGAGGCACATACAGCTGAAGTGGAAGACAGAACATGGCAAAGAAAATGCCTGATTAGGTGGCAGTGCTCAAAAAGACCTTGTTTCACAGCTCTACAAAGGCTCATTTAACATGGATGCTCAACAGTCACTATCTTACCCCCCTGCCCTCCCCATTCCCCTCTCAAGGGCTCAGTCTAAGGAGGAGAATGTTATCTTGTGGTATTATGACTTGTATGGCTTCCTGCATCTTTAATGCTAGAATGAATGCATTTGAAAGGGATTAACAACATGCCAGTATATTGATAACACCCCTAGTAATTACACTGCAGAAGGTCTCTTAGCATCAGTGTTCAATTAATGCTCACCCACAGTGTTTGTCACTCACGGAAGGAAGTAGCCGCACAGCAGAGGATTAAATTTTAGCTGTCACTTCATTGATACAGAATTACCTTGACCACACTGATGTTACAGCAGCTTTCCAGTACCTGAAGGGGGCTACAAGAAAGCTGGAGAGGGACTTTTAACAAGGGCTTGGATGAGGGGCAATGGCTTTGAGCTGGAAAAGGGGAGATTTACACAAGCCCTACGAGGAGAGGCTGAGGGAGCTGGGATTGTTTAGCCTGAAGAAGAGGAGGCTCAGGGGAGACCTCATTGCTCTCTACAACTACCTGAAGGGTGGTGGTAGCCAGGAGGGATTTGGTCCCTTCTCTCAAGCAACCAGCACCAGAACAAGAGGACACAGTCTCAAGCTGCACCAGGGGAAGTTTAAGCTCAAAGTGAGGAGAAAGTTCTTCACTGAGAGAGTTGTTAGCCATTGGAATGTGCTGCCCAGGGAGGTGGTGGAGTCACCGTCCCCGGAGGTGTTCAAGAGGGGATTGGATGTGGCACTTGGTGCCATGGTCTAGTCATGAGGTCTGTGGTGACAAGTTTGACTTGATGATTTTTGAGGTCTCTTCCAACCTTGGTGATTCTGTGATGAAATTCTTTACAGTGAGTGTGGTGAGACCTTGGAACAGGTTGCCTATGAAGGTCATGGGTGCCCCCTCCCTGGAGGTGTTCAAGACCGGGTTAGATGAGTCCTTGAGCAACCTGGGCTAGTGGAAGGTGTCCCTGCCCATGCCAGTGGGGCTGGAACTAGATGATCTTCAAGGTCCCTTCCAACCCAAACCATTCTATCAGTTTATGAATTACTAATGTGGTAACATTTCTCTGATCAACTGCCAGCGATACTAAACAGTTATCAGTTTACTTGAAAGGAAGACACTGCAAAAGTGAAGATACCCAGATTTGCAAGGATGTCAGGAATTTTTCAGTGCTGCTATTTTTCCTCCTCTTTTTCTCCCTGTTAAGTCCTATGACATGCCACTCAGCAGCTGAGAAAAGAAACAGATTGTGCCATGAAAGCTGATCCTCTGCTGGATGATTATAGCAATTCTGGCTCTCCTTCGCTGCTGGTGGAACAGTGCTGAGTCACTTGGAAGCCACACAATATGCTCATTCCTAGACCACCACAGGCATCGTCTTTCTGTGTGAAAGCCACCCAGCCTTGAAATTGAAGCACATGTTACATTTATCAGAGCTGCACTCCCCAAAACCTCCAGCCTTACCCGTGCTTTCATAGATTCGGGCATCAAAGGACGCCCTGTTAATAGGCTGCCGAAGCACAACGCGGTCATCGCTTCTCTGTGCCGCTTTGCTTTAACCTACAGAATCATTTGAACCTGCCTCAACTCCCCACTTCACCTTCTTACTGTTTTACAAGCCTGGAAACCTTGGTTGGAGAATAATGAATTGACACAATATATTCTGAAATGTCAGGCTACACACAGCAGGAGTTCCAGCTGCAGCAGCCAAATGATCCCGGAGTCAACACCTAATAAATGCCATTTTGTACTGTGTTACGAGATTCTGAGAGGTGGCAAAAACATTAAAAGTATTAGCCCAGTCCATGAACCATTTCACAAACAGGCAAGCAAAATGGTTAGGTTTGGGGGGGCTGTTTGGTTTTCTTTCTTATTTGTTTGGTTGTTGGCTGGGGATGTTTTCCGGTTTGGGTTTTCTGCTTGTTTGTTTGTTTTATACAAGAGGAAAAAACTCATCCCTAACCTCTGCATGTGGTGGAGATCACTGGGGACAACTGCACACACTGCCAGAAGACCATTTCAGCAGAACTCATATTTCTAAGGCAAAGAAAGCATAAGAAAAGGAAACTTGCAGGTCTTACAACTCTGTCCCTTTATGCTGGCTGCTGTCAGCAACAGCCAACAGAACTTACCTGCATGCATTGTAGATGCATTTGCCATAGCTACAGCAAACAGGGAAAGGATCAGAGAGCAGCAGTCTGGCAGAGCTGTGGCTGAGATAAGGTAATCTAAGGGATCACATCCCTCTGCTGGGCTGCAGTTTTTCCTTTGGTCAGACATGACATGCTCTTGATTTATCTAAAAGTCTAAGGTGAGCAATCCATCATGCAGCTTTATGTCCCCAGTGTGACACAAGTGGCTCTGAAGAATGGAAGACTATCATCAGTAGCTAGGCTGAAGGACAAGGGCATCTGTGAATTCTGTGATGGGCTAAAGTGTTACCTTAAGTCACTTCCCACTCACAAAGGCATGGGAATCATAAAAAGGAGGGTTAAGAGGTTGTGAATTTAAACAGATAATAGTGCTCCTCCAGAGAAAGGTAAAAGCTCAGCTATATGACTGGCAGAGAAGCAGCTTGTGGTTGCTGCAACTTGGAAATTGTTTAACTATGGGCTCTATGGCATTATTATTATTATTAGGTAATAGCACTACTAGAAATAGTGTGGCCAGCAGGACTAGGGCAGGGATTGGCCCTTGTATTCAGCACTGGTGAGGCTGCACCTCGAATACTGGGTTCAGTTTTGAGCCTCTCATTGCAAGGAAGACACTGAAATACAGCACTGGGAACCTCATAGCAGCTACTGGAAAGGGTCCAAAAGAGAAAATAATCAATGATCAGAAGTCTAAGAAAATATGACCTGTATAGAAGAACTGAACAACCTAATTCAGCCTAAAAAAAGATACAGATTATACACCACAGCAGAAATAAGGACAGCCAAGAACTGAAATTGCTCAGTCTATAGATCCACTGAAGTTTGGTAGACAGGTTAAATGAGTTTGCCCAGACATATGCAGGTAGCACCCTTCACGCAAGGCAGAACAGAGGCAGACGATGTCTTATTATCAAGCCACTTGGTGTGTTGGCTGCCTTTTAAGCAGATGTGATGTCTACTTATTTGCAGTATCAGGTTTACAGTTCAGATCTGACTTAAGTAAAAAAATTCTTTGATAATTAAATGGTCTCCTTCTGCCTCTTTCATCCTACAGCACAGTGTCACACTCTCAGTGGAGAACGGCGCTCGGGGCTGTATCTGGAGTACTACCATTTCCTAAGGAATCTACCTTGAGACAGAAAGAAGCTTTTGATGCTAAGTATAGACAAGCAGGTGCTTCATTATAACTCCCTACAGATCACAAAATGTCTAGCTGCCTCCAAGGTATGCTCCTTTAGTCCTACCATAAAAGCCCTCTGGCCACTTGAAAAGTCAGCACAGGAAAGAACACAGGAAATAGAAAGGATTTTACACTATACATATGGTAAATCAGAGCAGCTGCCCTTCTTATGGATTCCTTAAACACAACACAGTCCTGTTATTCTTCAGAAAAAACTCCACCTGAACACCATAAACCACAACCATTACCCCCTAAGAAAAGTATTTGATTTATAGAATAGAAACTAGTTCAATAATGATGATTAAAAAAAAGAGAAAGGTTGGTTGAGGTTTTCTTTTCTATGGATGCAAGACAAAAAACATTCATGAATTAAACACAGGCCAAATCCCTGCAGTGGGCATCAAAGCAAAAACTTAAAATAAAAGAAATGAGCTGCAGCATGGACTGCAATGCTGGATGCTAATTCTGCTCCTCAGAAAGGAGATCATGTGGTTTGGGTTAAGGCAGCTCACACTCCCTTTCACCCACCATGTTTTTAACTAACAGCCAAATTCTGAAATCCCCACTGTGCTAATATGTGGCTACCTCTAAGCTTAGTGAGAGCCATTTCTGCATTGACAAGAACAACCTGACACTTGCAAACACCTGAGATTTCTGAACACAAAGTTTGTTAGAGCAAAGCAGAGCTCAGTTTTCCAGTCTCCTATAATGCAAGCAAAGAGTTGTGATGGCTTCTATGGTGTTTTTCTGGACATTATAGATAATAAACCTACAAAGTTTCCTTAGAATCATAGAATCAATAAGGTTGGAAAAGACCTCAAGGATCATCAAGTCCAACCTGTCACCCAAGACTTCATGACTACTAAACCATGACACCAAGTGCCATATCCAATCCCCTCTTGAACACCTCCAGGGGGGTTGACTCAACCACGTCCCTGGGCAGCACATTCCAACAGCTAACAACTCTCTCTGTGAAGAACTTTCTCCTCACCTCAAGCCTAAGCTTCCCCTCTCCCCAGCTAAATCCATTACTAATTAGCCAAACAGTGAGAAGGGGCAAGCTGCTTTGCATAAGATTTAATTGGTTTTAATCATCCATTAAATTAAAATGTGGTAAATTAAGACCCCCATCCCATGAGCTGCAGAGACTTAAGCAATTTGTCACTCACCAATTCTTGCATGAACCACTTGGGGTGACAAATACACAGTGCTATCTCATTCTGAGGATTTCCAGACTTATTACCAAGAGATGAATGACATTTACATTGAAGTCCCAGCATTAAGATTTGGCTGTTATCAGCTTTTAGTCATTCTACCCATTCATACTCTCTTAGTAGTAAATGGCCATCCCACTGGATTCAGTAGAATAAAAATCAACCAGCAAGGAAAGGAGATGTTAAATGCTGAAATGATGTAGCTAGAAGCCCAGCTTCTTGCAGGATGACAAGTTCTAAACATCTATTCTCAACAAGGTAGCATGTGTCAAAGAAAGCAGGAAACCCCCTGTGTTAGAGGAAACCAAACCAGTAACACCTCCCAAGTCACTACATGCTCAACACTGCTACACAACTGTCACACACTGACTTTGTGCCTTCCCCCTCTCTGAACCTGGGCAGGGATTAGACTTTAAAGAACACAGAAAGGTGACTGAAGTCTATTTCTTTCCCAGCAGCAGTATTTTTCTGGACATCTAAATAGATCCAACAGAGAAATAGAGACTCCCAATCCCTTTCCACACTGAACACAACACAAACCCTTTGGCTCCTGTACTGCAAAAAGCATCCATGGAAAACCAGTACCAAAGCACCAGGATGGTGTGTGCTTAGCCACAGCAGTTACTAAAGAGCCACAATGGGATGGATGAGCTATGCTTCATGAGCTGCTTCTGCAATTAGTGGAGGAACCTACTGTATGTTAGAGACAACAAGGAGAAAGGGCCTTTATTTTTGCCATACAGAAAACACAACTTCCAGCAGAAAGCTGACAAGAGCCTTGTCTATGTTAGTGAGTCAATGAATAGACACAAATCCTTGCAGAGGTCACAGGACCTGACTTTCCTCTGAAGGGAAGTCCACTCATGATGGAATAAACAAGTAGAAGCACCGAATCTCCACCAGCAAGTGGTGAGGACACCACAGAACTATTTCACCTTTTCTACCCCCAATGATGACCACTGCTGGAGTGAAGCTCTTTCCTAGCCCTAGCTGTTGGCAAGTAGGCTCCTTTCCCTTTTATTTACTGACACCTCTTCCTTCAATGGATCTCTTTCAAGTACTTGTCCTGAGTGTAAACTTCTTGCATACACAATATTTCATACAACATGTAGTAGGGTTAGTCCCTACTACAAGAAGAAATGTACCCTTTTGTTTGTCTGCTTTGAACTCAGCTCCTACTAGTTAGCTTGTAGCTGCTGTGCTGGAAGAGGCAGGGAGTATTCCTCCCCTTTCCATACTGTTTAATGATTTTGTAGGTCTCTGTCATGCTTTTCACCTCAAGTCATCTCCTTTTCAGTTTTGGCCTCCCATAATTCCTCATACAGAGGCATGACTCTTCTTCAGCCCTGCTGCCCTTCTCTAAGCTTCATGCATCCTTTTCTGGATGAAGGATCCAGAAGTGCACACTTCCTCCCCCACTACCTTTCCTCAGATACTGTAACGTTTTCAGCACTTTAGTGGTGCTAAAAATAGCAGCAGCAACATGCACTTTCATCTAGTCAGCTTTCCAATGTAAAACTGAAGTAGCACAACTGGATTGAAGTAACCAGTAATTATAACTCAATGTTATTTACTATGAGTAATTAACATCATGGCAGGCTTATTTTAACAGGCAGACTGTAAGAAGGTGTGACAAACACCCTGCCCTCCAGCTTGTAAACTGTAGTTACAGATCAGTACATCTTTCAATTATGGAAAAAAATATTTTCCCCAGAAATGTGATTTGATAATTTCATGTTGTGAGGCAAGAACTCAGCTGACTTCTGGAGAGTAAAGAAATACATCCTGGAGTAAGATCTTGGGGCTGTATTTGATAAGCACCTTTAAGTAAGAACAAAAAGATGAAAGGGTGCAGCTGAGTGTGCTACCAATTAGGCTTGCTAATAAAGAAGGTGAAGAACCTACTCCTCTTTGAAGTGCATGTAAATTGAACAACTGTGCAAGTTAGCAGGAACCAGAAACATGTACAATGATTAGAACTAGGATGTACAACACCAGCCACTTAAGATTTACATTCTCAACTGCCAAAAATGTACTTGTGTGCAGCTGTCATTTACATCTACTGCATGACCAACCTTTCTAGCCTCCCTTCTTACCACCAGGCTTCCTTATCCATTCCTGGTCCCTTGCGTAATGCATATCCATGAACTTAAGGAGTATTTGATCCTTAAACATGTTCAAAACACTTGCACAAGTGAAGTGATACTAATGAACTGAAACTCTGCTTGCCACCACACTCATCTGGCTGTTTTTGCAGCCCTGTACTTGGAGAATTCTTGTGGCCTACCCTCAAACACCATGTTTTTAATATTTATTCAGTACAGGCTTTCTAATCCTAAAGCATTAGGGTAAATTCCTGAGGGTGACTGGCAGCCTTTCACTGCTGATTGGTGGGGTGCTATCATTTTTAGACACAGAAGGTGTGGGGGAAATGTTGGCTATGAGATCAGCATTTCTTTCTTGAATTGTAAAAGTCTGAAAAGAAAGCCTGATACCACTCTACAAGGAAATGATCTGTAACTCCTCAAGGAAAGTTGTGGTGCTAAAAGAAGCTTCAATATGCTGCTTATTTAAGACAGCCTCAGCTTGAAATCATTATATTCTCAGTTGTATGCAGAGCATATATATCCTTAACTTAAGATACCAGACAATGTTTTAATGAAACACTTTGATACTCAGAAACCTCACTTTCATCTTGGTTAGCAGAACACCTGGGGCAGAGGCAGTCTGAGTTTTACTGATGGAGACTCCTTCCAGGGTCATAGCCTAGTGAACAGCTTTGAAAAGAACATGATGCTGACATATAACTTTTTCCTCCAGCTGCTGGCTCCCACTTGGTTCTGGGCATTTAACTGTCCTGGCATAGCATTTGTGCAGTTACATTGCAAGCCAGACCAAGAGATGGATCCAAGGACAAATACCTCACCAGAATTTTACTATTGGTTTTAAAATTCATATCAGTTCCCGGATATCAGCCACCGACCAACTGCATAAACCTTTGTATGGCATAGCAAAGGGGAAACCTGCTGCTACAGCCTGAAGAGTGGTGAAGAGCACAGCTAATGCTACCTGCCACTTTCATTCACACTCAAAAGATATTACAGATGTTAATTAGTATTGCTTTCAAGGCCTGTACAAGACAGTCTGCCAGAGGATGCAATTCAAGAAGTTAAGATATTTCTAAGACTGAGGTATAAGAAAATGCACATTTGGCCAGCATATGCAAATATGAGCAGGTGTGATAGCATAGGAGCTAACCTATGGCAACAAAATGCAAGACTCCACACACCACTTTGTCACGAAGTAGGAAACTTTTTAGAACGATTGGAAGCAACAGAATAGCACAGTGTGAAACGCCAGCTTTCGATTAGCAATTAGTTGCCCAAACTAAAATGCCCAAAGCACCCCGACACCCTCACCTTCCCCCTTCCGAAATCCCCAAAGCAAACCGGTACGATACAGAGCTTGGAAGGTTAAGGTTTCCCAAGCAACACTTAGAACGAAACCAGAAACACCGATCAGCTTTCAGATGGCTCTTTAGAACAGGAGTCAGGCATGCAGGATATAAAGCACCGATTTCACCCCAACCACCCCGACAAATCGCACAGAAACCCATCTTAATCTCGGGGGAACAGGAGACAGGAGTACCTGAGGCAGGAATATCTGAGAACTCCAAGCAAGGCATAGCTTTGAGGTACAGACAATACGCTTTTATTAGCTTATCTGCCACTGAGGGATCCATCGGCCAAGGTCCCCAGCAGAAGCCCTCCCTCCCCAACTCTGCCCCCCCGCATCGCAGGGCAGGGCAAGGCCAGGCAGCGGCAACGTCCCCCCGTTGGGCGCGTAAACACCTTCCCCGACAGCCCCCCGCTTTCCACGCCGGTTCCGCTGCCCCGCAATTGTCCCCAGCCCCAGTGTTAAAGACCGACGGTGTGGATACAGCGGCGGGCGGGCGCTGCGGACCCCAGCCCCAGCGCGGCGAAGGGACTCCTACCTTCACGGCTACTTCCGGGGCCGCGTCAACGGCCAGCGTCGGGGGGGCAGCAGGCGGTCCCCGGAGGTGCAGCACGGCGTCGCGACTGGCGAGCACCACAGCACTCTGGGAGCCGCTCTCGGCCTCGGGCTCTGAGTCGGGCTCCGAGTCGGAACCGCCGTAGGAGGCGAGCGCGGCGATCGCCGCCGACATCTTGGCGCGGTGGATGACGGGACGGGAAGGTCCTGGCAGCTCCGTGGAACTTAACCGTGTCCCTTACCACGCAGGGCGAGCAGTCTAGGGCTGTACCTTAAAAGATAGCTCAATAAAACGGCAAATGTGCTCTAAAAGACAAACTATGGTCTTCTATGGGGTACCAGGAGTTTGAGGGGGTGATCATCTCCCTTTGCTGTCGCTGGTGCTTAACCTTCCAGGACTCCCGCGCGGGACTACAAGCTCCATCGCGCAACGCGGCTCCAGCCGGTCAGGGCACAACGGGCTCCGTGGGGTGACGGCACGGCGCTATGGGTGCTATGGGGTGGTGTTGCTGTCCTGCTGCCCCGGCGAGAGAATTATACGGAGGCACTCTTGCCGAGGAAACGAGCGCGACGGGGAACTCTCAAAGAACCCGCGCCAGCTGGTGACCGGCCGTACCCGGCCCCGTTCCAGCCCATTTTGGCTGGTCATAGGCGCTTGGGGTTTCCCCTCGCATCCGCCTGCATATTAGCAAAGGAAAGCCGATAGTGGGTGGGCGCGATAGCTTCTGAGCGCCCGCCTTCTCCCGAATACAAAGGGGTTTCGCCATCTCTTCGGCAGAGAGGCAGCAACGGAGCGGGTCGCTTCGCAGCCGGAGAGCTCGGCACCGCGGAACTGCCGCCCGAACCGGGCCCTCCGACCCCCTGCGCTCACCCGCAAGCTCCCACCGCTCCGTCCCGGGCAGCCCAGGGGCGGGCTGTGCCCCGGGGAGCTCTGTCTCCGCCCGCCGATTGGCCTGCACCGAGCCGGCTTTAGTTACGTCACAATGGCGGGCCCCTCCCCTCCCGTGCTAGGGACAGGGAACCAGCGGGCCGGACTGTACCACCTGCCTCCCACGGAGTGGGGAGGGGTGAGCTTGTCTCCCTTGCACCGCTGGGTTGGGGGCGGTGGTGGCAGCGCATGGACCAGCCCGACCATCGGGCGGGGGGACCGGGTCTGGCCGCCGGGTAAACAGCGCTGCCTGCCTCCCGCCTCGGCGCGCCGGGAGAGGCCCCTCCTCCCGCGCACACACACACACACACAGAGGCACACACGCTGTCCTGTGTCTATTGTGAAGCTTTCGGGGGAGCTCCGTGCCGCCACCGGGGCCACACGCGGCTGCCGCCGCCTCCCTCTCTCCCTCGCCTCGGAGCCGCCGAGCCGGCGGCGGCGCGCACGGAATGGCTAGCGCCGTTTGAAGTTCCAGCGCCACAACGGCGGCGGAGGCAGTGCGGAGGAGAAGGCGGAGGGAGGGGCTGAGGCGAGCGGTGTGAAGGTGTGAGGCGAGGGGACGAAGCACCCGAGAGCCGGGCCGGTGAGTAAGTGCCCCGATCCCCTTTTTCGGGGTCCTTGAGGCGGGCGGGACCCGCTGCCGCCGCACCCCCACTTCCCTTCCCCGGCGCTGCGAGACGTGCCTGCCCGCTCCACAAAGGGACCGGCCCCCGCCAGGTGTGGGCCCCCTCCGCTTTGTCCGTGCCTGAGAGGGGGGCGGTGGCGGTGGGAGCGAGAAGGGAGGGACAGAAGAGCGTCGCGGCCGCGGAGCCCCTTGCCCAGTCTCTCCGCCACCCCCGCTAGCAGGGACAGGAGGGGGCGTGTTGTAAGGCGGCGGAGGGGAGGGGGCCGCACTTGTGCCGGAGCGTTGGGGGCGCTTCTCTTTCTCTCTCCTCGCCTCCCTGACCGCTCGCCCCGTGTGCCCCGTACCTGGCGAGCAGGCGGCGGGATCGGCCAGCGGGGAAGGTGGGGCCGTGCGGGGCCGGGGTCATCGGGCGAGGGGCGGTGGGGGTGACGTCAGCCGCCTGCAGGTCGGGGCTGAAGTGCGGGGCTGCCCCTTCCCCGCTGGCCGCCGCTCGGAGTGATTGGGACTGGGCAAGGCAGAGGTAGGGGCGGGCGGCGAGGTTGCCCTTCGGAAGCGAGAGGATTCGATCCCGTTGGCGGCAGATAATGTTGGCTGGAACACTGCTACCATTGTTAGGCAGGCTGGGGGGTCGCGGCGAGGCTGCGAGCAGGAGGAGCACGTAGGTTCCAACTTCTCCAGCCGGCAAAACGCCTCCCTCTGCGCTCCCTTCACCGGCAGACAGAATAAATAGAAAGTGCAGAGCGCTGGAGGCTCGCTTTAACGCCAGGTATACACATTGCATGCGCTTGCACCTGGAGCAGAACATTGCCATGACTTCCTTTCATGCTGCATGTGCTTTCGGAATTCAACTGAGCATACAGTGACATCTAATTGTGACACAGAGGCATTTAATTAGATTAAATGCTCTAGTTTGATTTTTTTTTTACATCCTTTGCAGCAGTCACAGCTTTAAAAAACAACACACCTTAGCTTGAGAGGGTAACTTGGATTATTTTGGAAAAAAAATGATAGAATAAACGTAAGGGCAGACAGAAAGTGTTTGTAGCATGGAGTGGAGCAAGGTGCTGCATTTGGATCCGTTTTATTCAACACATACCTCTTTGTATGCCACAATCGGGATTCAGGTAAAAGTCTTAGGTTTTCAGCACAGATCTTTCTTTTGTTTCCATCTCCAACAGCTGAAACATGCTACCTTTAACTAGCATTTCATATGGTAATGAGCTGACTTTTAAATATATGGATGATGAATCTATAAGTAAGGAAAGCTGTATGACGCTTCTCGTGAGTCACTGCTGGTTAATATCAAAAGTGGATCTTCCACTGCAGTCGATTTGTTTATTGGCTGTAATTGTTAACTGATTCCATATGACTGCATTCCCATTGCTCTTGGCATGCAGATGCTGGGTGCTGTCTGAAGTTGAAAGGGTGCTTCCTGAGAAGGGAAATGTTTCAAGATCTATTTGTGCAACCAGTGTGTGATATTTTATTGAGGAAAAAATGTGAACCAATTAATCCTTCTCTGTTATCTTTCAGTAGACAGTTGACAAAGATTTGGTAGTTTGCTTAAGTTATGTTCAGCCACATTGTGTCCAAGCATCCTAGGTGGCTTGCCAGTAATCCTCTGGGATTCTAGATGCTTTCTTTGTGGAGTCTATGAAAGTCACTTGCAGTTTTATATTAGCTGCTTTTCTGGTACTGTCATCTTAGTATATAAGCAAGCAGCAAGAAGGCTTTCACTGGAACACCATCTGAAGTTCCTGTGCTTAAACTGTAGCAAAGGTTAATTTGCAGCAAGTGTGCAGATGCCATTTTTTTTACTATGAAACCCTGATTTGAGTGCTTTCAAAGTGTAGATGGATCATACAGATGGTTATCTAAAATCTGGTTTCATTGGAAAAGGTGAGGAATAGCTCTTCATTTGTGTTGAGGTAATATGTTAATATGTATAGAATATATAGTGACTGATCTTGAATGTCTCTTCCAGCCTGGTCTATTCTATTCTATGCTGCTCTGTTCTATTCTATTCTAGAATTCAAGAAGGATTTGATCTGTTTTATGCAAACCAAGATAGTGATAGAGCTTTTTAAAATGTCTTGTCATTGATGCCTGTGTGCTGTAAGTACATTCTGTTTTAATCTGGTTCCAGCACACATAGTATGGAGCTGGATGCTGCTGGCTCCGAAGGCAGACTGGAGTAGCGGGTGGGAGGTGATTTGGGTTACTTGGCTTTTCTTTCCATCCAGCTTTTCCATTGCTGTTTTTTCTTGCAGTCTCTTTGCCTCTCTTGCTTTGATTTCTCCAAAGGAAGATAAAAATGTCCCACTTTGTAGAGTACTTTCACATCTTAAAAAGGGCCTCTTGGTGAATGCTGTGTCGAGTATTGCCATGTATTTCTTTCTTCCCAAGGTAGAGGAGGAAGAAGTATTTTAAAGGAGTCGTTCCTTGAGCAGCAGAAGCCTGGTTTCTTACCCTTGGTTTTTTTGGTGGTTTGGATTTGTTTGTTTTTGTTAAATGTCACATATGTAACGTGAGGTGGTTGTAATTTGGGTAGTTGTAATCCCTGTGTTGGGTTTTTTTGGGGGTTGTTACTCCTGTTTGAAACATTTACAGTCCCATCCTTCTGTGGATCATCTAACATCTAATAAAGTCTTAATGCAAAGTGCAGCCTTTCCTTTGCTCAGGACACTCAGAGCATCTTGATTTCATCTTGATTCTCAGGCAATTATGTTCAAGACCTTTTTACCCTTCTGTCAAATTTGATTGAATTCAGCCAGCCAGTTTCTAAGTGGGGGAAGCCCCTGTGCCAACACTTCCTGCATGACACTGATTTCCTTTAAAAGCTGGGGTAAAATATATCCAGCTTTAACTCAACATTTCCCAATTTTTCTTTTACAACAGGCTTTTCTTCCCTATAATAGATCATGAAATCTATTTCCCTGTGATTTTAATGTATCTTATCCTAGTTTCTTTTTTGTGTACTTTCTCTCTCAATTTTTTTCCCTTGCTTTCCATGATGAATGTGCTTTACCTCATGCCCTCTGTTTTCTGTTGATTTGTCTCCCCTGCAGAAGATGATGCATGTAATCCCAGATGTTCTAGTTTATTTATATGTATATATATATATGTGTGTGTGTTAAACAGGGAGCTTAGCCTACAGAAGAGGAGAATCGGAGGAGACCTTCTTGCTCTCTACAACTACCTGAAGGGAGGTTGTGGCCAGGAGGGGGTTGGTCTCTTCTCCCAGGCAACCAGCACTAGAACAAGAGGACACAGTCTCAAGCTGTGCCAGGGGAGGTTTAGGCTGGATGTTAGGAAGAAGTTCTTCATAGAAAGAGAGATTGGCCAGTGGAATGTGCTGCCCAGGGAAATGGTGGAGTCACCATCACTGGAGGTGTTTCAGTGGAGACTTGATAGGGAACTTGGTGCCATGGCTTAGTTGATTGGATAGTGTTGGATGATGATCTCGAAGGTGTTTTCCAACCTGGTCTGGTCTATTCTATTCTCTTCTCTTCTAACTGCTACCAGCCCACTTGAATATGCATTCACTTTTCATCCACTAAGATCTGTAAGTCTGTAGTTTGGAAGGAAGGAAAAAAAAAGGGGGGGGGAAGGAGACAGAAAAGTTAGCTACTTCCCAGGCAGAGGATTTAACTAAAATATGAGGCTCTGTTGCCTGTAGGAAATACAAGATTTGAAAGAAAACTAGGTGTTTTTTTTCCCCTTGGTTCTTACGCTTTTAGTGGTTGAGATGAGGTATCATGATGGAAGTCTTGTCAGGTTACTGTTACTGCATTCGGGTTGGACCTTGTTATAACCCTCTGCTGGTGTGTCTGATGCATGTTACTGTACTCTATTTAACTGCTTGGTGAGTAAAGCACCTTTTATAACTCATGCTTTGTTTTTTCTTCCACCTTGGAGCCTCTGACTGCTGCAAGGTTGATAATACCTCTCTCCCAGTTCGTGCTTTTCTGGCCTGTGTCCCGGATTCTCACAGATACCAAGGCGCCAGATTGAATAGGAGTGCTGTGTTCCAGTACATCTGTGAATCAGTCTCTCTAAAGTTTTTTGGGAGGGATCTTGAGGTCGTCTGACACAGATTACAAGCTATATATTTCATGTTTACAAGAAGTGGTTTCAAAGAAAAAGAAGAAAAAAAAGAAGAGATAAGACTTGAAGAACTTACTGTTGTACTTGCTTCACTTGACTTTGCAAATAAAATCATTTTTCCTGCAGAGCCAACTCCTCTCTGTGTTGCCTTTTCAAACTACCCCAGGTGCTTATCCAGTGCCGTGGCCTGCAGCTTCTAATGCAAGCTGAACAAAGGATGTGTTGGAAAAGGGTGGCAAAAGATTATCTATAGACTTCCAGGAAAACTAATTAGCATCCTTAGAAAGCCTCATCCCCTTGATACTGGATGTCTTAATTCTGTGATTAATTTTTTTTCCCCATCAGTCAAAGGGCAGAAAATGTCATCAGAACTGTATACATTCCAAAACTATTAATTTAGGTGCCTATGTTTTTGAGGAATGGGAGGCTAAACTGAATGCCAGCTTCCCTATGCTGCTGTGTTGGTGCAGCGAATTGCAAGCACACACGGAGCTGCAGAGTAACAAAGGTAGTTACAGTTTAACAAAACACTTAATGAAGAGCAGAAACAATGGAATGAATTCTTATAACTTGCTGTTGATTGACTTTTTAGTTACATGCTATGGTTGAGACAAGAATTTAGTCTTCCAGCAGCAGACTTTGCATAGAAGTAGAGCATAACTGCCTGGCACTTAAAGCTTATTAGGAAATGAATCTATTCTAAAGCCAGGTGGATTTTTTTGGCATCTAATAAAAGACATTGAATTCTCTTGAAGCATTTCTTATAGCTAGGGTATTTGTACTGTCTTTTCCCCCATTTTTTTCCCCCTGCTCTGTGGTAAGCTGCATTCATTTGCTGGGAGCATTAATAGAGTTTCTGTTCTCTATCTGGCTCATGTTTTCCCAAGTTTGGAGAGCCTCAATGTACTTAGTTCTGGGCCCCTCAGTTTAGGGTGGATCTTGACTTGCTGGAACGTGTCCAGAGAAGGGCAACAAAGTTGGTGAGGGGCTTGGAACACAAGCCCTGTTAGGAGAGGCTGAGGGAGCTGGGGTTGCTTAGCCTGGAGCAGAGGAGACTCAGGGGTGACCTTATTGCTCTCTACAACTACCTTAAGGGAGGTTGTAGACAGACGGAAGTTTGTCTCTTCTCCCAGGCAACCAGCACCAGAACAAGAGGACACAGTCTCAAGCTGTGCCAGGGGAGGTTTAGGCTGGAGGTTAGGAAGAAATTCTACACAGAGAGAATGATTACCCATTGGAATGGGCTGCCCAGGGAGGTGGTGGAGTCCCCATCATTGGAGGTGTTCAGCAGGAGACTTGATGGGGTGCTTGGTGCCATGGGTTAGTTGATTAGGTGGTGCTGGATGATAGGTTGGACTCGATGATCTTGAAGGTCTCTTCCAACCTGGTCCTATTCTATTCTAGTGCAACTTGGTAGAAATTGGCCAACAGATTTTAAGGTGCTGAAGGAGCACATCCCACAAATACTCTGCAAGTGACCTCTTACACTTGGTGCAGGAAACAAGCTCAAAAGCTGTTGGGTGCTCTTAAAGAAAAAAGCTGCAGGCATAAT
The DNA here is from genome assembly GCF_014839835.1 of Dryobates pubescens. Lineage (NCBI taxonomy): Eukaryota > Metazoa > Chordata > Aves > Piciformes > Picidae > Dryobates > Dryobates pubescens. The sequence continues at coordinate 10,659,763 of NC_071639.1, forward strand.
TCTTAGCCCTTACAGTTACAACTGCTTGTAGGTAGAAGTGTGTGATGCCAACAGAGCCTGGTGGTAGACTGAGTAGTACCAACTACCATTACTCATGTGGTTAGTACTGCTTCTGCAAAGACAGTTGTGCCTCTCTAATCTGCTAGGGGTTCTGATTGCAGTAAGAGCACAACAGATTAAATTTTAATAGGGTTCTAATTTACATACACTTGTGAAAGGTGTAATTGAAGGTTCCTCACAGCAGGCTAGTAAATAAAGAAGCCATGATGTGAGAGGTAAAATACTTTTATGGGTCACAAAAATCTCTGAGAGGAAAGAGCAGGAATAAATGTGAAGTTAGAGGAGGATTAATGTTTTGTCTCAAATCAGGAGCTGTTTGATATTTTCCCTTAATCTGCACAATTTGATTTCTAAAGTAGAAGGATTTTCCTGAGGATTCAAAACTCTGTAGCCAAACACAGAAATAGCAGAGAGGTCATGAGAGAAGCAAGCTGTGTGAGAGAGCAGCAGGGTGAGGGGAAACTTCATTGTTGGGATATGCAAAGCAGTGTGCTTTGGAGGCAGAAAATAAGATGCCATTTCTAGGTCTCAGAAGCTTCTAAACTAACAGTGTTCATGTAACAGGAAAAATCTGGGCACAGCTGCAGTTTGCTGAAGTATTGTTATCCAATTTACAGCTCTAATCAGAAGTTGGGGGGAAAAAAAAACATCAAGAAGTATTAATCTCCACAAGTTCCTTAACTCTTCTATTCAAAGTTTGTTATTAACTATCCATTAGTTTAGAGAAAGAAGGATAAATCACAGTTGTTGTGGAGGATTTGCTATTAAGGCTGTGGCAGAGTTTTTCAGAGGGTTGGAAAGATTGGAAGGATTTACCCAAGGAAATGTATTGTATTGAATAGAATAGAATAAACCAGGTTGGAAGAGACCTTCAAGATCATCGAGTCCAACCTATCATCCAACACCATCTAATCAACTAAACCATGGCACCAAGCGCCCCATCCAGTGTCCTCCTAAACACCCCCAAGGATGGCGACTCCACCACCTCCCCAGGCAGCACATTCCAATGGCCAACCACTCTCTCTATGGAGAACTTCTTCCTAACATCCAGCCTAAGCCTCCCCTGGCACAGCTTGAGAGTGTGTCCTCTTGTTCTGGGGCTGGCTGCCTGGGAGAAGAGACCAACCCCCACCTGTCTACAACCTCCCTTCAGGTAGTTGTAGAGAGCAATAAGGTCTCCCCTGAGCCTGCTCAGAAGCTATGCTTTCTTTGCAAGCAGAGGGGGACTGAGGGTTTTTCTCTGCTTGCTCTCAATGTACCTGTATTTCTCTCCATGTATGTATAGATGTAACTGTCAGTGTTAGACTAGTTCTCCTGAATACACAGAACCAGCTTAAACTCCTTGCTTTATTTGCTTCAAACCAATAGCTTGAACTTTGCTTTCTCTCACCAGAGAAGGCTGCTCAAATAAATGAATATTCTTTGGAGTGAGGTATTCTCAGTCTTCTGTGGCTGAAATGAGTGTTGTAATTTCTGGGCTTTGGAGTCATCTTCTGGCTGTTTGATGTAATGAAGGATTTTACACAAAATGAAACAGTCCACAGCAGGAGGATAATGACAGGAACTCCTACATCAATATGTTGAGTATGGAGATGGCTTGTAGCATGGATGAAAATTGATGTTTGATGAGAAGCTGTCTTAGGCAAACCCCTCAACCAGATCTATATACACACACACTGAGGGTGTATGGCAGAGGAGCATGAGCACCCTTTTTAGGCTGAAGTCATACTTGCAGATTAACCCTTTTATTTAGTATCAGCACTGTATAATAGATGATGGAAAATTGGAAGAGTGATTGACACTGAGGTACTTCACTGGTAGCACTTGGGCTCAATGCTGTATTACAGCAGCTTGTCCAGCAGTTGCCACCTCCAAAGTAATATCTGTGGAGGGGTCAAAATCAAAGTTAACAGCTGTATCTCTACAACCTGACACTGGGTTTGAGGGCCCAGCATCTTCCACCTTCAGGCACATTTGGGATGGTGATGTGGATTCAGATAGGTTATCTGCCAGATCAGCTGTGGCAGATAAGCAGGGTCACTATTGAGGAGCCATTGTTGGTGGCTGACAGCAGTCTCCCACAAAAGGTTCTTGTTATCATAAGGCAAACCAACACCCTCCATGGTGATTTTGGCACAGACCTTCAGCTCCTGAATACCAAACAGAAGAGTTTAAAAATTGGAATTTCATGTCATTTCCAGTTTGATAATCTGTGTGAACTTAAGCAGTTGAGCCAGCTCTTGTAAAAATGGCATGCAGAGTCAGCTTTTCAGTAAAAAAAGGAAATGCTTAACTTGTTAAATCTTGCTCAGCCACTAGCCACCAGCCTGTGCAGAAATGCTTAGAGAGGTCTTTTATGCTCAGCTGCTTCTGCCTTTTTGTTGATATTGTAGGAGAAGGCTGTGATTGATAAACTCAGATTGGAATTCCATGTGAGAACAAACCCAAAAAATCCAAGCTCTCAGGAACAGGGGCCTTACAAACATTAAGTCATTTGTGGGGAGGAAATTCTCACTTCTGGGCCTCCCAGCCTGCCCACTGTGGCAAATGTCAGGCTCTGCTGGTAGCACAAGACACTGATAGGACTAGGGGGAATGGAATGAAGCTGGAGGTGGGGAGATTCAGGCTGGATGTGAGGAGGAAGTTTTTCCCCATGAGAGTGGTGAAGCCCTGGAATGGGTTGTCCAGGGGGGTGGTTGAGGCCCCATCCCTGGAGGTGTTTAAGCCCAGGCTGGATGAGGCTTTGCCCAGCCTGATCTAGTGTGGGGTGTCCCTGCCCATGGCAGGGGGGTTGGAACTAGATGATCCTCGTGGTCCCTTGCAACCCTGACTGGTACTATGATATTATGATATTTATTACCTCTTAATACTCAGCAACCTGCTCTAGTTGAGTCTGCCCTAGGCAACCTCAAATGTTCTATGATTATATGGTCTTCATAGCAGGGGGGGAAAAAAAATCTTGCAAATAAATTGGGAGAAGTGATCAATGGCCTAGGCTGCTGTGGAGGTGGTAATGAAGGTTTCTGCCATTGCAGTCTGGTCTGAATTTCCTCTTCTGAAAATACATCACAAATGATACAAGAAGTATTCTGGGTTGTGGGGGATCTGCAGTGCAGCTGAGAAATGGCTTTACATGGCAGAATACACATGCCTCCCCTGGCACAGCTTGAGACTGTGTCCTCTTGTTCTGGTGCTGGTTGCCTGTGAGAAGAGACCAACCTCTGCCTGTCTACAACCTCCCTTAAGGTAGTGATGCTAAGTCAAAGAAGAAAAGGATCTCTTATGGCTTCTCAGTCCTTCCCTGGTGCTTTGTATACCAAATTCTGTTGCAGTTGAGGTAGATGGGATTGATTCTTAGCATCTACCATATTTGATAGATTCTTGAAGCAGTAATACATTTACAGGCTGCCTTCTGGTAAGCTCTGGGTTCCTCATGAGTTCACTGTCTGCTTATTCATTAGAGATTTGCTCAGTGTTGCCAAAAGATTGTTCCCTTGAAACTTGCAGAACATCCTGTGATCCCTTTGTGCATCTGTGCTTTGGTTAGCGCAGCATAGCATATTATACTTGGAATGATTTTCTTGCAGTGGATCAGCATGGCCCAGTGATGAGACAGCTTGATGACTGCAGAGTTTTGTGGCCTGGAATTTTTCTTAATTCTGAGCTGCTGACAGCAATTGAACACGTGCTCTCTGCATAGATATTAAGACATTCCCCTTGGGAAACAGCCATTGAATAATCAGGGTGTCCTAGAGCAATACTTGGTAAGAGGTTTCATGTAGAGTAACTTACTGGTAGAGAAAAATCCTTCTTATGTTGAATACTTTCAGACTCCTGCCCTGTCCCATGAAATAGAGCAAGGCAGCAAAGCTGGCGAGAGGTCTGGAGCACAGCCCTATGAGGAGAGGCTGAGGGAGCTGGGGTTGCTTAGCCTGGAGAAGAGGAGGCTCAGGGGAGACCTTACTGCTCTCTACAACTGTCTTAAGGGAGGTTGTAGCCTGGTGGGGGTTGGTCTCTTCTCCCAGGCAACCAGCATCAGAACAAGAGGACACAGTCTCAAGCTGTGCCAGGGGAGATTTAGGCTGGATGTTAGGAAGAAGTTCTTCCCAGAGATTGGCCATTGGAATGTGCTGCCCTGGGAGGTGGTGGAGTCGCCATCCCTGGAGGTGTTTAGGAAGAGACTGGATGAGGCACTTGGTGCCATGGTTTAGTTGATTAGATGGTGCTGGGTGATAGGTTGGACTCAATGATCTCAAAGATCTTTTCCAACCTGGTTAATTCTATTCTCTTCTAGTCCCTTAATTCTGTCTCTCATTGTTGCTGGGAGTACATTAAAAAGCAAAGCCATATGTGTATAGAAGCAGTCTAAATGGGTCAGCTTCTGTGTCTTTTCAGAAATGTAAGCACTTTCCCCTAGCTCAGTGCCTGCATGTGGGACACTGGCTACCAAAGCTGATTTTTGAGCACAAATGCAGCATCCAGCCCTTTTGATGTGGCAGGAAGCAAATGCTTCAGTTTTTCAGACTCCCAGGCCATATGCTTGTTGTAGATACTCTAGTCCATCCCTGATTGTAGTGAGTAAAGAAGCTCAGGGTTAGGTAGTTTTCTTTTGAACCCTTCTGTGTTATCAGAGAGAGAATCTTTTCAGAAAAAGAAAGATTAACTTTGTAAAAGTCAAGAGATAAGGATGTGATTCTAAAATGGAGACAGCTAGAAAAGAAAATCATAAGAGCTGTGTGATGCAGTCACAAAATGTGGTGGATGTTGATTTGCTGCTCTGGTTGTTGGATGGTTTTTGTTCTGAAGCATGTTAACTACAGAGCTAGGGATACTGCTTGATGCTAACCTTCTAGAAGGCTGAGAAAGCCTTTGAAGGACAAATTCCTCTCCACCTGCTTTTTGCCTCCTGTTTTTTTTTTCAGGAATTCATAAGCTCATGTTGCAACACTTTCAAATGTGCACTGTAAGAGTTTTTTCACCTTGGTTTCCCACCTTCCTCCAGTGCCTGACTTGCAGTGCAAGGCTTTTCCTGTGGGGTTCATATATTTTATTGTTTCTGACTTGCAACTTACCTTTTTGCAGTTTATGTTAATTTTCAAGGTGGTTTTGTCCCTTTAGATCCCAAGCCACATCTGTTAGCCTTATTTTTAGAGTGCTTGGCTATCTCTAAGCTTGAGTTGCAGACAAAATGATAGATGGGTTTGATTTCATGTTGGAACACCAGTAACCCTTTGGACACTGTTGTTGAAAGGATTCTGGTGGAGCCTGATTCACCTGTGCTTGAGAACAGTGCTTTGATTCAAAAGGCATACTTCAGAAGAATGTGTTGTGTCAGGACCTTGTTTCTGTAAGACTGTTGGAGTGTTCAAATATCTGGAGGCATAAAGGAAGAAAATGCATGGTCAGTGCAGTTATAGCCCTTGGAAAAGTGCAGACATTTTAGAATGGAATAGAATTAACCAGGTTGGAAAAGACCTTTGAGGTCATCAAGTCCAACCTATCAGCCAACACCATCTAAGCAACTAAACCATAGCACCAAGCACCCCATCCAGTCTCTTCTGAAACACCTCCAGTGATGGGGACTCCATCACCTCCCTGGGCAGCACATTCCAATGGCCAATCTCTCTTTCTATGAAGAACTTCTTCCTAACATCCAGCCTAAACCTCCCCTGGCACAGCTTGAGACTGTGTCCTCTTGTTCTGGTGCTGTTTGCCTGGGAGAAGAGACCAACCCCCACCTGGCTACAACCTCCCTTCAGGTAGTTGTAGAGAGGACTAAGGTCTCCTCTGAGCCTCCTCTTCTCCAGGCTAAGCAACCCCAGCTCCCTCAGGCTCTTAAGGGAAGTATGCAAGCTTTGGAGATAAGATTGAGTGAGTGACATGCAGATGTGTTTAAGAACGATAAAACCATAGCTTCATTTATGGATTTACTTGGACAAAATGATGCTAATTACTGATCTGTAATAATTTTGCTTTTGTTACTAATGCTGTGGGGCTTGCTGTATGGATGAAACCACAATTGAGAGCTTCAAATTCACTTGGCATCCAAAGTTGGTGAAAGTTTGCAGTAAAAACGAAATCTTGTGATTGTTGTGTGTTCAGAAAGCACAAATATTGCTAATGCTGTTGTTGTGCAGCTGCTATGATTTTAAAGATACATTCTGTAATTAGAAGGTACTCTGGGGAGAGGAATTAGTCTGTTAAAAATAATCAGCTAGGGTATGAAGTGGGCAGATGAGTGAATGGCATCCAGTTTGATTCTGGTCCCAGTCCAAGCCAAAGCTTGGTATTTTCAGTGGATGTGCTCATCCTCAGAACTGCTGTTAATGCTACCACAGATCAATGAGGAATCAATTGGTCTAAATCTGTGGTAGCTGCTTCTACTGCGTTGTTTCACCAACCACTTGTGGTGTTCCAAAGTTTCCCTGTCAAAAGTACAAACTGGAATGGTACTCTTGCCAAGTCTTGAGTTTCAATATTTCTTGAAGCTTGCATTTATTTTTAGCACATCAAGCTTATTAAGGAAGTGTGTTTTGAAGGAGAGCTGCATAGAAACCTCTTTAGAATAGCATGGCCTTTAACAGTCCTCTCCCCTACAGCATACACTGTGAGTTCTCCCTCAGTTTTCATGTGTCAATCACACCACAAGCTGTCTTCTGCTGATGAAGCCAGAATGAGGTCATGGTAAGAACTCCTGCATAGCAATTTTTTGTGGCCTGCTTCTGCTGGGATGCCACTCTCAGGCTTTCCTAATGATCCAAAAGTTAGTGCTCCAAAATCCCAGGTAACTGATGTGTGTTCTGTGGGAGAATGATTTTAGGCAGGTTGGATTAACGTGTGCTGAGCCTGTAGCACAACCAGCAACGGTAAGAAGACACCTTACTTGTGAGGAAACAGTTCAGATGCTTCCCTTATTGAGTATGAAAGCCAACCTAAAGCTCATTAATGTTTAGAATTCATATTTTCAGTTAAATAGCTGTGATTTGTCAAGTATTAATAGAAAATAATGTTTTGTTTTGACCTGTTTAATACACAGTGTTCTTCATTCCCTCTGCTGCAGCTTGGAGTTGTGCCAGTGACTTGCAGAAGGAAATTAATGCTTGTCAACTTGATTGAGACTTGGCTATCTTCTCATCTATCCTGAGGAACACGCATGAAAATGAGGAGAGGAGGTGGCTCAGCCTGATTTTAGTGCTAATTGAGCTATGATGTGTCCACTGTATGAGACTTTAGGACAGAAAATACAGACTTGAGGCATCTTGTTTTTCAAGAAGTGCTGGATTGCTAGCTTTCAGTCATGGAATACAGCTGCATGCTACTGATGGTGGACCTCTTCCACTTAAAAAAGGTGTTAACTGCTCGCTGCTTTGGTCTGTGGCTAACAATTGTCAGGCAAATCGTAGTATCCACCTACTTTTGTTCCTCACAAATAAAATGGAAATGACAAGGTCAAACTTCCTGAGAACATGGCTTTCTGCAGTGTGTAAGGATGTTGTCTGTGTTCTGATTTGTAACATCTTTTGTTGTAATAATAGGAAGTTAAGTGAATGACAGAAAAGCTCTCTGAAGGATGTATTGTGTCTCCTACCCACTGTCACAAGGCAATGCTTGCTCTGTTCCACCCTTTGCGCTGCCTCCAGTCTCTCCTCTCTGAGCCCTGGTGGTGTGTTGCAAACCTTCACTGATGTAAGGCAGCTAATAACAATGTCAATGCAACTTTCTCTTAAGCTAGCAGTTCTCAAACCCTTTTTTCCTTGAAGCTGCTGAGCTGTTTGCTGCAGGTTGAGAAACGCCAGGTTGCTGTACCTAGCCTTGTGTACACCCACAGAGCACAGCTGAGAGTGAGGAGTGTAGAGAGGCAATAGGTCACTATCCTCCCTCAGTGGAGAAAGGAAGATAGCTGAAACTATTCCTTTTTGAAAGGGCAGAGATGAGCTTCCCTTAAAGAATGCTGCCTAACACTTTTCTTCTCACCTCAGAACTTCACCATCCATGGTCACACCTGCCCCAAATGGGTCTAGATGGAGCCTTATCCCCTTTTACTATGCTTCAGGCCAACATTAAAAGCTCCTCAGATTGACAGCTGCTGTGAAGGAGATGTTGGCAGATGTTTCTTAAGAGCAGAAGAACCTTGAGCCACCTTAACATTCTGTTCTGCCATGCACATAATGGATAGCTCACAGAATTCCAAAGTCACTCTTTGTCAGAACATTTTGAACTTCAGGTATTAGAGCCTAATTGAAGTGAACGTTTCACTCCAGCCCTTGCTGACCTCTGCAGTCCACGTTAGGGCTTGGGATAGTGGTTGTGCTCACTTGGCCATTAAACAACTTCTAAAGCTCAGCTCTCTGATCTCAAGAGCATAGTGTTCTTAATGGGATTTTTTTACTTTCTTCCTTTCTTTCTTCCTTTTTTTGAAGCTGGCCAGAAGAAAAAGACAGCAGCTGCTGTCAGAAGTATTGAGTAGTGTGCAATGTGAGCAGGCTAGTTTAACTTGCTCCCAAATATAGTTCTTCCAGATTCTTCTGAAAATAACTCTCCTCCAAACAATAAAAATTGACATGGATTGACAGCATATTTTAAAATGCAGCTTTCTGCTTTTTGAGCTTTTAGTTAAAAAAAAAAACCAACAGAGTAAGCAAACCATGATGGGGTCAGTGTCCCTGGAAGTGTTCAAGAAATGGGTGCACATGGCACTTTGGGATGTGGTTTAATGGCTGTGGTGATGTTAGGGTGATGGTTGGACTTGATGATCCAGCTGTGATTCAGTGGAGAAGAGGAGGCTCAGGGCAGACCTTATTGCTCTCTACAACTACCTGAAGGGAGGTTGTAGCCAGGTGGGGGTTGGTCTCTTCTCCCAGGCACCCAGCACCAAAACAAGAGGACACACTCTCAAGCTGCACCAAGGAAAGTTTAGGCTGGAGGTGAGGAGAAAGTTGTTCCTAGAAAGAGTAATTGGCCATTGGGATGTGCTGCCCAGGGAGGTGGTGGAGTCACCATCCCTGGAGGTGCCCAAGAGGGGATTGGATGTGGCACTTGAAGCCATGGTTTAGTTAGTCCTGAGGTGTTGGGTGATAGGTTGGACTTGATGATCTCTGAGGCCTTTTCCAACCTTATTGATTCTATGATTCAATGATAATTTAAACTCTTCCTAAGTACATGATGTTGTGTATTACCCTGTCCTTGTTTGATTCTCGTGTCAAACACACACAACAAATAGGCATTTCATTTGACCTCTGGTATTTTTCCTCATCCCACCATTAATTTCTCCTTTTTTCTATGGGATTGTGATGTTTTACTTGCTGAGGTGGTGTCTAGGTTGAACAAGAGACACCATCCTCAGTTGTGCAAACAAGCTACTGTTCACAGTTCTTGCCTTTGTTCCTTGTTTAGTGAACCGGTAACTAGAATGCTTTGTTCTCTCCTGGTGGTGGAGGTAAGTCTTCTCTGCATGATAAAGCAGAGTGATGACATGCAGGACTTGTTTTAATGTGTAGGTGTCATACACAAGGCTGGCAGGTAAATGTATTACAGACTTTTACAGCAGGTATCAAGCTATGCTTATTCATATTGGCAGGTCACTTTAATGGGAGCATGTGGAAGGCTTAGTCATGTTTACAGCCTAATTAATGAGTTGTATATTAAAGATACTGCTTGAGGGGTTTTTTCCCCCTAATTGCTGTAAATTGTAATACCTAATTTTCCTTCTATTGTTGTTCTAGTTGTAAGGCTTAATCACCTTTTCAAATATTGTAAAGGTAGGAGTGCTAATAGGATGTGTAATGGGCTTATTTTTGTAAGCAGGAGTTCATCATTATGTACCTAAGCCAAAAACTGCATTGAATAGCAATTAAATTTTAAAGTAAAAGACAGAAATGTGTTGCAAAATCAAGGGGATAGTACAGTAATCTTGGTTTGACCAGTACAGAATGTAAAGACAATAAACATTAGGTTTATCTGTAATAACTAGTATCATTTCAAGAGCTAGGGATATGAGGAGAAGGTAAAATTTACTGTGGGAGTTTTGAATTCCTTAGAATAGAATAGAATTGACCAGGTTGGAAAAGAGCTTTGAGATCATCAAGTCCAACCTGTCACCCAACACCATCTAATCAACTAAACCATGGCACCAAGTGCTTCATCCAGGCTCTTCTTAAACACCTCCAGTGATGGTGACTCCACCACCTCCCAGGGCAGCACATTCCAATGGCCAATCTCTTCCTAACATCCAGTCTAAACCTCTTACATCACATATTAAAAACTTAATTGCTAACAACTTCCATACATATGGAGGTTTTTTTAGCATTGTTTTTACATTATGTAAAGCTTCCTCAGGAGAGAATTTTTCTTTCAAGTCACTCAAAGCATTTGTGTGTACCTGGGACTTCAGAGAACACCTTTCTAAACAAAACTTTGTAGCTGACTGCTAAACATTTTTTGCTTGTGCCTTCATTGTGATTCAAGGCAGAACTGTATGGAGAACAAAATAAACCCATAATCCTGAGTGGTTTCTGTGCTTTTTTTATTGTACCTTTTTATTAAAGCCAAAGAAACATGCCCAAGTTCAGAGAAGAGAGTCATCTTTGGTGACAGGAGGTGTGTGTGTGGAATCCTAAAGGATTTCTCTGTGAACATTGACAGCTCTGCTAAGCATAAATATCATGTGGTTGTAGCCAGGAGGGGGTTGGTCTCTTCTCCCAGGCAACCAGCACCAGAACAAGAGGACACAGTCTCAAGCTGTGCCAGGGGAAGTTTAGGCTCCAGGTGAGGAGAAAGTTCTTCACTTGAGAGAGCTGTTAGCTGTTGGAATGTGCTGCCCAGGGAGGTGGTGGGGTCACCATCCCTGGAGGTGCTCAAGAGGGGATTGGATGTGGCACTTGAAGCCATGGTTTAGTAGTCATAAGGTATTGGGTGACAGGTTGGACTTTGATGATCTTTGAGGTCTCTTCCAACCTTATTGATTCTATGATTCTGTGTAACAGCCTATGATGTTTAGAGTTCTGATAATGAAAACCAAACAGAATTCTTAGAGCTTCTCTCCTCTCCTCCAAGCCTGGGCAGCAGCGTTGCTAAGGAAGAAAACTGTTTGGGTTCACCCTATTATTGCCTCAAAACCTGAAGAAAGCAATAACTAGAAATGAGGTTTAACAGGTGAAAAAGGCATGAACAGAGAGCAGTTCCAGCATCACCTGTGGCAGTTCCATTCTGAAAGGAATCTGCTCAGCCTCCCAACTGAGTCCTAAAAACTCTGCCACCAGATTAGAGGAAACCTTGAGCATAGCAATAAGACTGTTATTGCTGGGAATTGCTAAACCACTGTTGTGACACATAATTTATGTAGGCATCTTGGGAAAACCATTTGTGAAGTACTACAGCTTCTTGGAAGCAGCCAGGTTTAGCAAAGTAAAATATGCTCTTGAAATCCACTAAGATGATGTCCCAAATAAGCTCTTTACTCATGATTTGTTCCACCTTTGTATGTCAGGTGCTGTGTTCACATGAAATCTCCTCTGTCCTGGGTGTTCTACAAAGAATGCATTCATTTTCCAATAAAATGCAGCTTAACACTTTCTTGCTGGCCCAGGGTAGTTTTGGGGTTATCTTTTGTTTCTTCCCCCCCATGGTAGGTACTAGAAAATGTCTAAGTGGAAAGTGAGGCTTTAAATCTTGTCAGCTTCCTCTTCTTTCCAACTGCAGGCTGTGGATGCAGCAGTTGTGTCACAAGCTTGAAAAAAACTCCAAAACTGAATATTAAGAGCTCCTACTGCAGTCACCACCACTTAGCTTTCCAGCATAGATGGGGATGGAGAGGGGGGGGAGTTCACAGCTCTTTCCACGTGCCTGCTGTGATAGGGCTGTGGGAAGAAGTCCGATGGCTACAAAACAAACCAAGAGGCAAGTGAGAATGTGTGGCTAGAAAAACCCAACAACAATGGTGCAGTCACATTATGGCTGCAGTAAAACCTGGCTTTTGCTCACATACTTCAAATACAATTGTTGACAGAACTTCAATTTAAAACACAAAGTGTTGTCAAAGGTGGACAGTTAATATTGTGGTTTAGTTGATTAGGTGGTGTTGGATGCGATGATCTTGAAGGTCTCTTCCAACCTGGTTTATTCTTTTCTATTCTATTGGGATTCTTTTTGGTTAACACAGTTAATATTTGGATTATTTATTACTCATACAGTTAATACTGGGAGCCTTTTTGATTCATACAGTTTAGGAAGGAGGATGACTTGCTGGAACGGGTCCAGAGAAGGGCAACAAAGCTGGGGAGGGGGTTGGAACACAAGCCCCATGAGGAGAGGGTGAGGGAACTAGGGTTGCTTAGCCTGTAGAAGAGAAGGCTCAGAGGTGACCTTATTGCTCTCTACAACTACCTGAAGGGAGGTTGTAGACAGACGGAGGTTGGTCTCTTCTCCCAGGCAATCAGCACCAGAACAAGAGGACACAGTCTCAAGCTGTGCCAGGGGAGGTTTAGGCTGGAGGTTAGGAAGAAATTCCACACAGAGGGAGTGATTGTCCATTGGAATGGGCTGCCTGGGGAGGTGGTGGAGTCATTGGAGGTATTTAGGAGGAGACCTGATAGGGTGCTTGGTTGCATGGTTTAGTTGATTAGGTGGTGTTGGATGATAGGTTGGACTCAATGATCTCGAAGGTCTCTTCCAACCTGGTTTATTCTATTGTAATACTGGGGTTCTTTCTACACAAATGAGGTCAAACTAAGCCTCTTCCTACTTTTCTATTTAGCTGTTTCTTTTGAAGATACAATTTGAACATGAAGTGGAGGAATGAGGTCTGACAGATTTGTGTGTGAAGAAATTGATTTCTGTTAATCTGTTCATTAAAAATGATAACAATAAAAAACCAACTTCAAAGTTTTCCAGCCAACCTAACCTAGTGGTTTTAATTTCAGATGTAATATTAAAAGAAGAAAAGAAAGGAAAGCATCCATAGTGGTGTGGATAAAGGAAAATATTCCTCCCAGAGCTGTTATTACAGGCTAATGTTCATCCAGGAGTAACACAGTTAATAGAGTTAATAGCAAGTAAGTTGACTAATGAGTGCACAGAAAGTTCAAGTGCCTGGGATGAAGAATGCAAGAATGTTTCTGTATGGAAAACAGATTCTCAGAGGTCCACAAAGAGAACTTTCTTGTGATTCTGATGCTTTTGTTGCTGTTTGCCAATTAAGACTGCAAGATGAAGACCTCAAGTGCTTATGTTCACTAGACGCATGACAAGCAGTGGTAGTAGTAATGCAAGCCTCCTGCCCACACACCAAATGCTATTCCTTGCTTTCAATTCATATTTAACACAGTTGCTTTAAGGATGTGAAAAGAAGCTGGGTGTTTCTTGCCTTCTTGAAGCTTAAAGGTTATTTTCCCCCTTTGAGTGCACTTTATTTTGTGTTTTAAATGGGAATTGCAGAGGTGTGAGTGGTCTCTTGCATTCTGAAACACTGCCTTTCTGAATTGGTAATACATGTAATAAATGCCCATGGCAGAGGGGTTGGAACTAGATGATCTTTAAGGTCCCTTCCAACCCAAACCATTCTATGAATCCATGTGAACTGGAAGAGAGAGAGGCCTCCTGTGATTGCTCTGCACTTCTGCTGGAAATCTGCCGTGGGTTTTAGGTCTCTGCTTTGCAACAGTAGTAGCGCCAGAAGACTAGGAAGTGTGGGGTTTGCGTTTTCTGGGCAAGAGGCTTTTTTGATTGATGCTGAAGGTTGGTTTGGTTTTTCTCAGCTGGCAATGCAGTGTCCACACGTACGAAGGCGCAGAATGGAGTGCCGAGTTCCCAGTATGCCAGCAGATCTCAAACAGAGAGCCCCAGGTGGAGTTGCTTATCCATCTCAGTTTTGTCTTGCCTGTTAATTTGCCATGAGCTGGCTAATTTAGGGCAAAACTGTAATCCCTGTAGGTATCATGACAATGCAGACAATAGTGACTCTGGAAATAGATTGTAGGACATTGTGTGCTTTTTATTTCCTTGGGTTTACTGCAAGGCAAGCAAATGCATATTCTTTTGGTCACAGTCAGTACACCTGCTGAAGTGCAGGTCCTTTCCTCAACACTATTGCTCTGTGACAAGAGCATTATTATTATGACTGGGTATTTTTTCAGTCAGAAGAGCAGTAGGAGGAATAATGCAGTGAAATATACCAAATTATATTTAATTTGTTGCTTAGCAGCCAAAGCAAATTATGGAAATCTGGGATAGATATTGCTGTAGTAAAGGGCTTTCAGATCAGCTTGTCTGGTTTTGTTGTTACTCAGTATTACACCAAAGTTCAGCTTTTGGGGGAGGGAGGAGTCTTTTCCCAGTTACTGATGCCTTCATCAGCCAAAATCATTTTAATTAAACCTGGAAGGCTATCAGGAGAAAACTGGGGAGGAGGGAAATGAGCTACAAAGGAAAACAGCTCTACCTTTTGGAATCTTAGCAGATGAGCACTTGAGTTAGGTACCTAAATGAGAAGATGTAAGATATCCCCAGCCTGGGTGTTCAGGAAGTTCTCTGGATCCTAAAGCCATCGAGGTCATCTCCTTGTGTAGTCTTGGGCACAGCTGCACAAGGCTATTTACTTATTTACTGTATACTATATTTACTATTTACTTGTTTACTGTATTTACTTATTTACTCTAATAAATGTATTATAGCAGTTTATATGATTTGGAAGTAAAAGATGGATTTATTTATTTTTTTTTTTCACATTTACAACCAGGTAGCTGAGTACACTTCAGTTGCAGACATCTATTCTCAGTGGCTTGATTGGAAACCTGAAAAGCAAAGTTTCTATGTGTTAGCAGGTATTCCTCTAAATATAGTCAGTAAGTCTGTCTGCCCATTTGCTGTATTTTTGTGCAGTGGCAGTGAATGGAATGGAGTGGAATGGAATGGAATAGAATAGAATTAACCAGACTGGAAGATCATTGAGTCCAACCTATCACCCAACATTATCTAATCAACTAAGCCATGGCACCAAGCACCCCATCAAGTCTCTTCCTAAACACCTCCAGGGATGGTGACTCCACCACCTCCCTGGGCAGCACATTCCAATGGCCAATTACTCTTTCTGTGAAGAACTTTCTCCTCACCTCCAGCCTAAGCCTCCCCTGGCACAGCTTGGGACTGTGTCCTCTTGTTCTGGTGCTGGTTGCCTGGGAGAAGAGACCAACCCCCACCTGGCTACAACCTCCCTTCAGGTAGTTGTAGAGAGCAATAAGGTCTCCCCTGAGCCTCCTCCTCTCCAGGCTAAGCAGCCCCAGCTCCCTCAGCCTCTCCTCATAGGGTTTGTTAAAATGCATTTGAAATATCAGTAGTTTTGTAGCATTCTGTCAAACTATGTAAATTCAAGACATAATTCCCCCCATACCCCCACCCCCCCCCCCCCAGTTTCTTAGTGAAGAACTCAGGAGTTGCTCATCTTTTTATTTCCACAAACAAAAAAGGTATCAAACTATATTCAGTACAGGAAAGATGAACATTTAAATATCCAGTTCTTCAGTAAGTGTGACTTTAGGCAACTTACATTGTGCACAATGTTTGTTAGTCTTAAGATTATCAAAGTAAATGGATACAGGGCATGAGAAAAAAAGGGGCTTAGAGAGTTTGGATCTGTGGATATACAGAGAATTGTGGCAGCAACAGGTGTCTTCAAAAGCACGAGCCTGTTTTCCTCTCCACTTTTTGTATTGGTCCTAAAGATGACTGCAGAAGCTCTGGCAACAGATCTCAGCCCTAAGCCTCTTTTCTGTTCCTTTGGCACTCTGGGTGAGGTAATGCATTCTCTTCACCCAGCAACATGTAGCTTTTCGGTGACGGGAAGAAGGAACATTCTGCCAGAACAGAACTGGAATGCAGAGGAGAGACAGTTACAATGATAACAAGTGTGAGAATGCATGAGGAGATAAGATTCAGAGAGAAATTTAGTATGAGGGTGTGGATGAAGGAGAAGTAAATAAATTGATCTCAGATCAGGTTCATCGTTCTCCAGACAGGCGAACACATGACATGCATCTGGGGCGAGGCAATCCCAGGCACAAATCCAGGCTGGGCAGGGACTGGCTGGAAAGCAGCCCTGAGGAGAGGGACTTGGGGGTGCTGATGGAGGAGAAGCTCAACATGAGCTCTCAATGTGCACTTGCAGCCCGGAAAGCCAACCAGATCCTGGGCTGCATCAAGAGAAGTGTGGCCAGCAGGTCAAGGGAGGTGATTCTCCCCCTCTGCTCAGCTCTGGTGAGACCCCACCTGGAGTACTGCCTCCAGTTCTGGAGCCCCTATTATAAGAGGGATATGGACGTGCTGGAAGGTGTCCAGAGAAGGGCCACGAGGATGAGCAGAGAGCTGGAGCACCTCTCCTATGAGGGCGGACTGAAGGAGTTGGGGCTGTTCAGTCTGCTAGAAGAGAAGGCTCCGAGGTGACCTAATTGTGGCCTTCCAGTATCTGAAGGGGGCCTACAAGAAGGCTGGGGAGGGACTTCTCAGGCTCTCAGGTAGTGATAGGACAAGAGGGAATGGAATGAAGCTGGAGGTGGGAAGATTCAGGCTGGACATGAGGAGGAAATTCTTTACCATGAGAGTGGTGAAGCCCTGGAATGGATTGTCCAGGGAGGTGGTTGAGGCCCCATCCCTGGAGGTTTTTAAGACCAGGCTGGATGAGGCTCTGGCCAGCCTGATCTAGTGTGGGGCAGGGGGGGTTGAAACTAGATGATCTTCAAGGTCCCTTCCAACCCAAACCATTCTGTGAAAATCAGCAAATAGTTGCATAGTTGAAGACCTGAAGCATGCAAAATTGCCTGTACAAGGGAACCATTGTTTTGAGTTGCACAAAGCGCTTCAGTCACATTTATGTGCAGTGTTAGATTTGGAAAGCAGAGGAAGAGTAGGACTTAAATGCCTCAGCACACCCAAATGTGAATGGTGGTATGGAATTTACATTCAGCTCTGTAATCAGATTTTCAAAATAGACACAAACAGAGAAACTAAGAATATTTATAGTGCCCATGTACTGGCAAGGTTTGTGGGTTTTAAGGAGAGGTAACCTGCTACAAACAAAAAAGAAAAAGCTGAATACTGTGCAGACCAAAGGTGACAGTTGTACTCCTGGTTTTGATGCTCACAACATAGTAGACACCATTAATGAAAGGCCATGCTGTTCAGCCTGAATTAGCTACTGAATTCTGGGTGAATGGCTGGGTTTTTATTTGCTTGACAGTCCTTTGAGAAGCGGAGGGATTTGAAATAGATGGGGTTTGTCTCTCTTCACAGAGAGGTGTCTCATTTGTGGGGTGGTCGTGGTTTGCTTTCAGTTCTGATTTTCAACTGACTGTGCTCCAAGACTGGAAGAAGCAGGGAGAGATGAGCAGCTGGGAGCTATGCATAGCAGGAAGAAGATGGCATTGTTCCCTGTAAGAAATGCCCGTGATTCAGTTTGGACCGCTTGTGGGAAAGACAGCGTGCTTCCATTTGATCCTGCTTCTGGTGCTTTAATACAGTTATGTGTTATGTACAGAAATACACAGGCTCACTGAGGCATAATGGAGTAAAGAAGCAAAGATGGCCCATTAAGCACCTTCCCTCCCCTACAGCCATCAGTATTTTAGTGAAAAGAGTAAAAGCAAACCAGATTTCAGACTGAACGTGTCTTCCAGCTACAAGGCTGGTGAGAGGTCTTGAGCACAAGCCCTGTGAGGAGAGGCTGAGGGAGCTGGGGGTGTTTAGCCTGGAGAAGAGGAGGCTCAGGGGAGACCTTATTGCTGTCTACAACTACCTGAAGGGAGGTTGTAGACACGTGGAGGTTTGTCTCTTCTTCCAGGCAACCGGCAACAGAACAAGAGGACACAGTTTCAAGCTGTGCCAGGGAAAGTTTCGGCTCGAGGTGAGGAGAAAGTTCTTCCTAGAAAGAGTAATTGGCCATTGGAATGTGCTGCCCAGGGAGGTGGTGGAGTCACCGTCCCTGGAGGTGTCCAAGAGGGAATTGGATGTGGCACTTGAAGCCATGGTTTAATTAGTCCTGAGGTGTTGGGTGATAGGTTGGGTTGATGACCTCTGAGGTCTTTTCCAACCTTGTTGATTCTATGGTTCTAGGGAAGCAGAGCTTCCTAGTTTCTCCTTTCTTTTCTCCTCAAAGCCAGCTTGCATTTCTTTGCCAGAACTCTTAGGAAAGTTGTTCCACAGAAGGCTGCCAGGATGTTTATGGATGGAGCAGCACCACTTCCTGAAGAAATGTTATCTTTATCCCTGGAAGCAGCTTATCAGATGCAAATATTTATTCCTTTTTCATTAACCTAGTCGATATATGCAGTGAATATATAAGACAGGTTGGTTGAAGTTTTCATTCACTGCTAATGCCTATCAAAGGGCAACTGCATTTTTGAAGTGCCTGAAAAGAACTTCCAGATTTTTTGCAGTCAAGAGGATTAAGTCAGATTTATTTTCACAGGGTATGTCCGTGCAAGTCACAAGTCAAAACTATTTATGCCTTGATCTGCACCTGCTTGGTGTTCTGTTTTCCTTCCAAATCTACTACTGCCACCAAGAAATGGTGTTTATAGATGGAGTGTTAAAAGTGAGTGATAGAAGCCAGTTTTTAATAGGAAACAAAGTGCACTGGCAATCACCTGGAAAAAAAACCATCCAAACACTAACAGAACTGCACTTGGAGAAGTGAAGAATAATTTGTGGTTTGCTTGTTTCAGGTGGTGTGGTTTTTAAGGTTCAAATGGTTCTAGAAATTTGTGTAAGTATAAGTGTCCCACAATTGCCTGGAAAGACTCACCAAACCATTGTTAAGGGCTTCAGTTCACAAGCACAGTGTTGTGTTGTGATGAGAAATCTCTCCGAGGTTGGGTATCAGGAAGAATATCTTTACAGGAAGAGTGGTCAGGCATTGAAACAGGCTGCCCAGGGAGGTGGTAGGGTCACCAACCCTGGAGGTGTTCATAAAACAAGTAGATCATAGAGTCATAGAATCAATAAGGTTGGAAAAGACCTCAAAGATCATCAAGTCCAACCTGTCACCCAACACCTCATGACTATTAAAACCGTGGCACCAAGTGCCGCATCCAATCCCCTCTTGAGCACCTTCAGGGATGGTGACTCCACCACCTCCCTGGGCAGCACATTCCAATAGCTTACAACTCTCTCTGTGAAGAACTTTCTCCATGGTCTAGTGGTCATGGAGGTGCTGGATAAAAGGTTGAAGTTGGTGATCTTAGAGGTCTTTTCCAACCTCATTTTTTCTTGGGATTCAGCCCTTTGCTTGGGTTTTAGCGCACAGTGTCTTGCAAAATGCACTGTGGGTATGTGAAGAAAACTTGCCAGGTGCAATTTGCATGCACAGTCATACAAAACTACTGCTTGTCATTCTCATGGTATTCATTATTTAATAGATGTAAAATAATTAATTATAGCCCATCAAAACCCTCCTTATAATTTGTTGTCAGATACCTCCCCAAACAGGCGTAGGCGATACTAAAGCCAGTGTTTGTCTGTGGTGTTCTGTCTCTTCTTTTCTTGTCTCCCATTGCAAGTCTCTCAGAGATACCAAGCTCAGTCAGTACAGAGGAGGTGGGAAAATGAAATCTGTAGATGAGATGGGGAAAAGCCCCATTAAATAGTGAAAGATCATGATACTACAGAGGAAAGCTTGAACAGTTCTGAAGACTGAACTGCTGAGGGTGAAAAGTCGTAGAAAGTGCCAATGTTTATGGGTAGAAGAGTGCATGAGAAAACCTGAGAAGTGCTGGCTGCCCCAGATGGTGATTGCCAAGCAAAAATGAATCTGAATCCTGTAAAAGGCACATTTGATGGTAGGCTGCATTAGGGTAAGTATTTCTGAAATAGCTAGAAATAAAATAGTGCTGCTTTACAAAGCACTGGGAAGCTCTAATGGGAAATGTTGTACTCAGGTATGATATA
Source organism: Dryobates pubescens (assembly GCF_014839835.1). Lineage (NCBI taxonomy): Eukaryota > Metazoa > Chordata > Aves > Piciformes > Picidae > Dryobates > Dryobates pubescens. The sequence goes on from NC_071639.1 coordinate 10,679,752, forward strand.
GAATGATTGTAATGCATGCAGCTGGGGACTAGGAGAGTGATTTAGTTGATTAACAGAGTTAAAGTTTAAAGGAGTTGTGACAAAACTCCCTCTCCTTGTGTAAGTACATCAGAGGCAAACACTAAAGGAAACTAAAGATACTAATGATGGTTCTGGTAGAAGAAGGTTAGGCATGAATTACATTTAAGTTGGAAATTAGGAGGAGTGTTTAATCATTCAGAGTTGTGTGTTCTGAAATAGCTTTCAATTCAAGTTTTATCCTTTATAGCCCTGCAGGAGATATCAACTGGAACCTGGTTAACAAAAACATCTTATGGCAGGATTGGCCACGTTGGACTTCCTTACCTAAATCTGGCTGTATGCTGCTGTTTGAGCAGCACTGTAGAGCCTTGGTCTGCAGCTGTGGCTCTGAAGCACTGCAGTTAACAGAAGGAATGATGCACATCATCCATGTTCTATAAATTCTTCCATCTGAGAGGTTTATTCTAAGCTGACTTTGTGTATAACCTGAAGAAGTTCAAGTCCTGGTTAAAATGTTCCCTTCTGCAGAGTGGTATGTCAAGGTTTGCAGTCCCAGTGTCACGCTTTGGGCCTCAGTGCTTTCTTTAACAACAAACAAATAGGCCCAAACCCAAGCAACCTTTTCTGCTTTGACCACTGGCTATTAACTTGGAAAATACAAACATTCAATGCAGCTGTTTCAAGTGGACTGGGCTTTCAGAGCAGAGAGCAGGAATTTCATCTGCTTAATTGTGTAGTGCAGGGAAAGAAAAGGAGAGGAGAGAACTGCAGCCGTGACCTGACAAATGAATGTGCTGTGGTAACATGCAGGAAATGCTTAGAAATTACAGTTCTGTTGATTTAAAAACAAAAAGGGAGAATAAATGTTCATTCTGTAAAAAGGAAGCAAGAAAACCAGAACCAAAATCCAGAGGAAAGACCATTTCAAATAAATGATTGCAGAGAAGCTATTTACTGATCTTGCCTAACTACTTAGGTTTAGTAGCTAAGCTTCAAGAGGGAAGGTCTGCATGAATGTGAGTTCAAGGACAGTGGAATGCAGTTGGAGTGCTTATCTTTTAAATATTTAAATTTATGTAGGCTTATGAGGTAGAATTGCACACACACACACACACACACACACACACACACTTATCACAGCCTTCCTGCAGTGCATTTTGCCTTAATACTCTGCAGAAAATGGTTCATCCAAACAGCCAAATAATGAAATCTGCACCACACTGTCTTGCTCAGTATTCTTCCTTCAACAGTAGCCACCAGCAGATGCCTGGAGAGCAGTGACAGTAGAAATAGCCACAGGTGATACTTCCTAATATTCTTTCAGCTTCTGAACATTTTCATCTTGAAGGTTTTATAAACTTTAAGGGATTGGTCTGTTTAGGTACCTGCAATGAATCTTTCTCACAAGTGCTTGTCAGGTTTTCCCTTGACCTCATCACATGAAGCTTCTTGCATTCAGTGCTCTGGCAGAGTCCAGGGGGCTGCAGCTCATTGTTTGAAGTCCTACCACATTTCCTACCTTTATATGATAGCCATTTGTTTGTTCTGTTGGAAGAAACCGTGAATACTTAATCTCCAAGGCGTTGCCACTACGGATTTTGCAGATCTCTGTCACAGCAGCTCCCAAACTCACATTTGTTTGCAAACAGAAGAGTCCAAATCTATTTGAGCCTCCTTGTGAGGAGGCAATTCATACTGTAGGTTGCTCTTGCCCTCTCAGAACCCTTTCCACGTCTACTATGTCCTCTGGTGAGAGCAACAGGCAAAAGGCTTTGTGCAGTGTTTACGGTCTGGAACAAACATAAGTTGATAGAATTATCTAGAATGACCTCTTCCTGATTGGTACTCGAATTTTCCTTTCCTGGTATTTACTTATTTTCATAATGCCTCTTGATTTTCCTGATTTGCCTTTTTATGGCCAAGCACCAAGCTGCTGCTTTGATGGAGTTACCTAGCATCACCCCACTCTTCTGCTCCTTAGTGTTGCTGGTCTGCTCAGAGCCTCTTGTATTATATATGAAGCTAGGATTAGTTTTCCATAGGTGTATCATTTTACATGAATCTAAATTGAATTTCACCAGCCATTTTATTACCTGATCACTGATAAGGTGGTTTTGCTGGTCTTTAAGGCACTCATCCTTACTACCTTTTAATAAGGACATACCATCAGTATGTCCTGATGTACTGCCATCCCCTTCTCCTTCCTTCTCCCTTGCCATGTTGCTTATGCATGTGTTAAACAGGACAGTTCCCAGTACAACCCCCTGTGCAAGTGTCTTCCCACCCTTGTGAGAGCTGATCCAGTATCAAAGCAATGAGAAAGGAGATGTTTCAAAATTTATATCCCAATCATACATTCAACCCACTCTCCTACAGAGAGCCAATAACCCTGGTTCCTCTATTGTAATCAGTTATTTTTCCATACCACAAGCTTTGCTTGTAAAAGCAGCAGGTTAATTTCCTGAGAGGCTTTCACTGAGGAGTTTTGTTCAAAGCCTTTTAAAAATGAGTAGGCTTTGTGTGCTTGGTCACCCCTGGGTACAAGGTTGTAACCTCTGCAGAGGGCTTCAGCAGGTAAGGTAAGACTTGCCTTTACAGAAGCTGTATTGGCTCTTCACTGATGGCTTGTAATTAGTGAGATGTTTGCCAGTTCTGTTCTTTATTGTACTTTCTATTACCAAATCTTAAGTCTTTCCACACATGCATTCACCAGAACTTTTGTTTCTCAGGCTTGGCATTGCATTTGACAGCTCCTGTGCCAAAGCAGTTTAGTCATTTGGTTACTTCATCCTGTATTTCATTAGAACTCTTGGTTGAATACCACAGAGCCTAGGCAGTATGTTAATGTGTGTGTTTGTACCACAGCTTCCTGTTGTTTTCCTCTTAGTGAATTCCTCTCTGATTGGCTCTCAGTAGGAGAGTGGGTTGAATGTATGATTGGGATATGAATTTTGAAACATCTCCTTTCTCATTGCTTTGATACTGGGATTGCTGTGCCAGCCTCTCCCACTGACTGTTGGATTGGATCATCTCAACACTAACAGAGTAACTCCAAGCAGGTGAGTTAAACCTTAGTTCATCTAAACACATCTGTGGCAAGGACCATCTCAGTCCTAACAGAATCACTCCAAGCATGTAGGAGTTGCCACGTTGAGTTAAATACTAATTAAGTAAGCTGGCATTAGTCTTTAATGATAGCCAGGAACTTAAATTGGAAAGGAAAATACAGATGACATAACCAGAAGAGGTTTATCTATGGTTATTTTTTGGCCTTTTGAAAAAGGTTTTGATTGAAAATCTTGCAGAAGAGCCAAGCAGTTGGGTTATTTTTCAGTGCATCTGTCCTTGTGGTATATAGGGTAATGCAAGGAAGTTATTTACAGCTTATTTCTTGTGTTTGCTGGGAAAACCAGGCATATTTAACTTCTTTTCAGATCATTTCAAATTAGGCAGCTTAGTGGTATAGAATTACTACCTCACTGAAATCAAGAATTTACTGCAGAGAAATATTGTTTGAATTCATTTCAGTTTGTTAGTTTTTACTGACAACAAGGCAGAAGGGTGCCTCAATTTGCTGTATGAATATCCTCACTAAGCTTTGAATGCATCATAGAACCCATGTGTTGGTTGGAAAAGGTCTTGAAGAACATCAAGTCCAGCCACTGACCCAGCCCTGCCAAGTCCCCCACTAACCCATGTCACTAAGCAGCACGTTTGTGCATCTCCTAAATACCTGCAGGGGTGGCCACTCAACCACTTCCGTGGGCAGCCTGGTATGATGCTAGACAATGGTTGTGATGATCTTATGTTTAATAATAACATGTTTTAATTATGTCAAATTGGGAAGATAGTGAAGGAAAGAAGTACAGCTGGACAGACAACTTTCTAAGAACCATGGGCAGTGAGGAGCATCTTTGTATAATGAGAAAAAGTAAAACTCACTGGAAATGCAGGGTGAGATTGCCATATTGTCTCCTGTCATCTAAGGAGGGAATTGTGCTTAAACTTAGTATTGAGGCAAGGATTTAACTAGATTTAAGATGGAGCTTGGTTAGTTTAGGTCATTAATAGGATTTTACAGCGTTGCCTTCTGCAATGCATAGGATTGGATTTGTGGTTTAAGGATGACATATCCCACCCAAAGTGCAGTTTAGCTACTTAAAATGTATACATCTCAGATGGTCAAATCTATTTATTTTCCAAGGCTGCTGAGCACCATGTGTATAAATACATTAAACCCCACCCTGCCTAGCTGAGACATTTAGCTTGAGTCACCCACACATGATTAGAGGTGCTTAATTTATCTAGGTGTCTGGACAGCCTCCTCAATTCTCTATCGTTCCCAGGAGAAACTTGAGAAGATGAGCTGAGGGTTAGATCTATGACTGATTTCATCTCATGTCAGAGTGGTCATTACTGTTCCTGACTGATGGAGCATTCAGTTTGTTATGCCATATTGCAGCACTGAGAAATATGAGTGCAGCGCTCGAGCTGGGTGATGTAAACCCATGTCTTCCCATTTCTAGGGGAGGAAGGGCTAGGCAGTAGAGGAAAAAGGCCTTCTAAGTAACCAGCACATTAAGCTGGAAGGATGCATATCAAATTTCCTAATCACTAATTCTGGAGATGGTTTTATCTAATGACAATTTTAATGTTTTTATTAACACATAATTATTTTCTTAGATGAAGAGCTGGAAACTTACTTATGCCACTGGCAGCTCATTTCTGGATAAGATTTGGCTTCTTTATTTGCTTGCTCAGTTTCAAGGGCTTTCAGATGAAAGCATTAAACCACAGAACATTTTGATTGCTGCAGTAAGGGAGGCATGAATTCATTCCTCTTAATCTGGCTTCAATCCTTTGATCGGTCTTTCTGTTCCTGAAGTGGGTTCTCCAAACAGCAGGCTGTTGTTCTGGAGGCAAGGACCATCCTTCCTTTGGCTCCTGTACTTTGAATGAAAGGCTTAATCTGAAATACATGGAGGCCTTTTAGGTTTCTTGTTGGTTTCACACATCCTTAGTAGGGAAAAAAACCCCACAACCAGGAATTGGAGTGGGTTGCTCTTGATAGGCACCTGTGATTTCTGTGGAAGTGCAGACATGGAGCCCAGGTCTGGTGAATTGCCACTACCTGTCCTCAGAGACTGCTCAAGTGACTGTCGCTGTCTTCCCAGCCATGTCCACTCCCTGCCTTGTTCTGTGCTTGAAACCAGCATTTAATAATGAGGTTTCTGCACAGTTTTATTCCAATAGTGTGTCCTAAATTCTCCAATTATCTGCAGCTGGCAAATCTTAAATGCAGAAGGAATTACTGAGTTCCTTGGTTCTTACATTGCACACCTCAGAGGCAAACAAGTATCTTTATTACTCCATAATTGTATGTACTAGTTCAAAGTCTACCAATTCTAAAGCTATCTTTTCAGAGCTCCCTGTAGAGACAGCTAAAGATAATCTCATTTCTCCATCCCGATTCAATCGTTATCAGCCCTTTGCCTATAGAGAGAAGCAGCCAAGTTTATTAACTCTTTTACAAGGTCTGCCCTTCCTCTTGGCTGACTGAGCTGACTTTTTTGCTTTATCATAGACAATAAGCAGATTCACTTGCTTTCATTTTCTTTTTCGTGTCTGCAGTCCTTTGACTCCTTCAAAGGAGTTGGCAGAGGTCTGTGTTGACTCAGTGTTTCCTTTGTCACAGAAGATGCTATGGTTGTCTCATGTCGTGGTCCTCAAGGCCATGGATGTTTTCCCTGCAGTCTGAGAACCCCTTTTTTTCACTTACAAATATTCACATGCAGGTTGGTTGGTAATAGAGGTTCAATAATGTCGATGCCATGTGTACATTTACTGTCTCTGTATGAAGAACTCTGATGTTAAGAGGAACAAGAGTCTTGAAAACAGTATTCTGGTCCCTTGAAGATGACTTCCCTCACAGAGCTTCCAAATATGTCTAGTTTGTCTCACCTTAAAACTGAAATGGCATCTCCAGTTTAGTGTCTGTAGTTCTCATTCCCATGGATTTTGTGTTTTCCTAGCCCAGATCAGAAGCTACAGGAATGTGTGGATTTCAGAATGCTCTTATTTCATCTTTGTGCCTCCAGTTACTTGAGCTGCTAGCTTGAAACAGTTGCTGCTTGAAGCATAGCACAAACCCAAGGTATTTTAAAATCAAGCTTCTAAACCTAGGGTCCAGAAGGTGAATGCAGTCACTCTTTGTTCATTTGTCTGTGATTTCTGTTTCATCCCAACAATTTCTAAACTGCTGCCTGATTTGGAGCAGTTTTCATAGGGGCACAGGTATTTGGAGCATTTTTGAAGTTGCTGCCCATATGAAAATGTATGTCTTGTGCAAATGTTATGGGCAATGGAAAGGTGAGAGGTGTTAGTTTACATGTAAACAGACACGGGAAACCAGAGAGGAGAGGCATCTTACAGCTATCCCAATTATGGGAACAGCTTTAGTTAAAGCTCACAGTAAAGCATGACACAAAAGCCTTGGGAGGAAGTGTGGGGAAGGCTGTGGATGTAGTCTACTTGGACTTCAGCAGGGCCTTTGACACTGACCACCACAGCAAACTCCTGGCCAAGCTGTCAGCCCCTGGCTTGGACAACAGCACTCTGTACTGGGATAGGAGCTGGCTGGCAGGCTCAGCCCAGAGAGTGGTGGTGAATGGTGCCACATCCAGCTGGCAGCCAGAACTAGTGGTGTTCCCCAGGGATCAGTGCTGGGTCCCATGCTCTTTAATATCTTCACTGATGATCTGGATGAGGGGATTGAGTCCATCATCAATAAATTTGTGACAGAATGAGAGGACACAGTCTCAAGCTGCACCAGGGGAGGTTTAGGCTGGATGTTAGGAAGAAGTTCTTCACAGAAAGAGAGATTGGAATGTGCTGCCCAGGGAGGTGCTGGAGTCACCATCACTGGAAGGGTTTAAAAGGAGACTGGATGAGGCACTTAATGCCATGGTTTAGTTGAGTAGATGGTGTTGGGTGATAGGTTGGACTCAGTGATCTCAAAGGTCTTTTCCAACCTGGTTAATTCTGTATTCTGTATTTAATTAGTTCCAGTGTTCACCTTATATCTTCCCTGGCAAGAGTATTTCTCAAACAAAGGCATACACAATAAAATTGAATTCTGGCCAGAATTAATCATAGTATTTAATGTCAGGGAAGAATACATGCATAAATATGAGGTCTTTCAATGCTGCTTGTGAAATGACAAGGAAGCAGAATTTTGTCTGAGAAGTAAGTTTTTCTTCACAACTTTATTTTAAGGTGTCTGAAGTTATGGCTTACAGAAATGATGAAACACTAGAACTCATTCATTAAAATAATAGCAAGTTTTAAAACTTTCTTGCAAGTAATCCCCACTTGCTCCAGAAGTTTGCTAAATGAATATTGATTCTTTTTATGAGCCAAGGGCTGCAGCCTTATTAGTCTTTTATCAGAGTGTAATGGCAGAAGGGTAATTCTTAATAAATATTGGCATGAGTAGTTTCTTCTGTGTAAAAGTTGATTTGTTCTTTGGAACTGGTAGAAATTAGGCTAATAGAAAAGAACTCCTATTGCAAGTTCTTTAATGTGGTCTTGAAAAGAATCTAATTTCAGAATACCTACTTAAGGGACCAAGAGTTTCAGAGTCTGGACTTCAGAGCTCAACCTTCAAAGGTCATCCAAACTAGAAACTTAATCGGGGGGGGGGGAAACAGAAAAACCCCCAACTCCAACTTGCAAAATTGAGTTTGTGCAGGTCCAGATTTAGAGTAGGTGATAGCAATGAATAATGATATAAATGTGCCTGAGATGTACCCTCCCCTGTGAGACTGAGGGAGTTGTGGTTGTTCAACCTGGGGAAGAGAAGGCTCAGAGGACACCTAATAGCAGCCTTCCAGTACCTGAAGGGGGTTACAAGAAAGATGGGGAGGGACTGGGACCCCTGACATCCTGTGAAGGTCTTGTAGTGCTAGGACGAGAGGGAAAGGATTGAAGCTTGAGAAGGAGAGATTTAGACTGGAGATTAGGGAGAAATTCTTTACAGTGAGGGTGGTGAGACACTGGAACAGGCTGCCCAGGTTGGTTGTGAATGCCCTCTCCCTGGAGGCGTTCAAGGCCAGGTTTCATGAGGCCTTGAGCAGCCTGGGCTGGTGGAAGGTGTCATTGCCCACGGCAGGGAGGTTGGAACTAGATGATGTTTAAGGTCCCTGCCAACCCAAACCATTCTGTAATTGAAGAGTTTATCCAAGAAACTACTGTAAAGCCTCTACCTAAAATAAAATAATGAAAATTGAATGGGAAAAATTCCTTTCCCCAACAGCACTGCAGTGGGTAGCAACTAGGCACAGCTAAGTCCTCCAGCCTTTGCTTAGCAAAGCTTTCATTCTCTCCAGTTGGGGAGTTTCTGACATAGTGAGTGAAGAATTGAAATGATCAGTTTCTAGCCTTCAACAATATAAATCATCAGTGGTTCTGGAGTGTTGAATATTTAATAACATCTCTGTTCCAAAGCAAACAGCTTTCCTGTGAATGTTAATACCTTTTTCCCCACAGCATGTCTGTTCAAACATGGTAAGTAGCATAAATGTTGTTCAGCCAGGGTTGGTGGGGTTGTTTGGTTTTTTTGCAACAAATCTTCTGAGGAATTTTATTGCTCACAAGAGGGAAAAGTTCTTCCACACAGTAGCTCAGCTAGTGATGGTGAGGTGGTGGTTACACAGCTGTACGTACCACTTGAAAGTTGGTCTGTCTTAATTCTTCTTTTAAAACTGTGAAAAAGTAAAATCAAACCCAAGAATCCTATTGTTCAGGGGTTTGGTATCCTAGCATAAAGTGCTTTTAGGTATTTGGAATCATAAAGTGCAGTGAAAATGTCATTTTTAAATGCATGGCTTCTCTCTGGCTCTTCCAGCGCTAACATCGCCTCTTCAAACACCCAGTCATGTTTTGAGAGCTACAAAAAGCTGCTGTTGACACCTGTTGGTTTACTGAGTACTAGTTAGTATGGTGTGGGTCACAGGGGGATGACTGTATGGGAGCTGCATAAGTAACTCTGCACTGTATGAGGTCTCTTAGTCACAGCCCCTCTGTGCGTTGGTCTCTTTACCAGCGCAGGTTCCCAACATACATTGCAATAGCATCCAGTGCCCTTCCCAAATTCAGGAGGGCAAGGAAAGGCTCAGCCTGTCGTATCCCCCTTCCTTCCTTTCCTCACCCCTGCACAGCCCCTCATTTCTTTCATTTTTGGCACACCATGATTCAGTATTTACCAGTTGTGGCTTAGTACCAAAGGAATAATTCTTCCTTAATCGCTCTGCCTTCAGGGGTTCTCCACTTGTGTCTGGGGAAAAAGGGCAGGCTTTGGTCACCAGGGGTGAGCGCTTGTGTGTGTTGCCTTTGTAAGGACAGCTCTGTTGTTAAGGCCAGGCACTGTGTGTTGAATTCTAATGCCTCTGTGCCAGGGCCAGCCCGTGTGGGAGCTGGCTGGCCTGGGAGGTGTTGGCTGCCATTGCTTAGTGCTGCGGCCTGGAGCTCCCTCGGCGTGGGGACTCCTGGAAGTTGGCACCGACCCACCGCTGATGGGGAACGTGGCAGCTCAGTGCCCCAGCCAGCACTTCTTCCCACTACCCACTAGGTTACTTAGCATCTGCAAAGTCCAGGTGCCTTTTCTTCAAGTATTTATCATTTACTGCCATGAGACAGTGTCCTTTCAACAGCAGCTTGTACCCCTGCAGTAGGGAGGAGTGTGTTGGCATTCACTGCACATGCGTTTGGTAAGTCTTATAAAATTCAGTTATTAAAGTGATTTGCATTTAATAGAATCATAGAATCAATAAGCTTGGAAAAGGCCTCAAAGATCATCAAGTCCAACCTGTACAGGTCTTATCCTGACCTGGTAAAGGGCCATGTAACAAAGGTAACTTCATAGAGAGGATACACAAGAAAAAAAGTGCAGAAAGCTTCCAAAGGTAGTGTGTTATGATAGCTAAAACATCAGAAGATGTACCCTTAGTTCTGGTACTAAGGTTTGGATTTTAAATTAGCACTGGATTAGTTATCTGTCTCTGTCAAGGCTATAATAGAGAGCTTTTGTTGCAATCCATCATAGGGCTTTTGTGTTCCACACTGTACGTAGGAACTGTTAACAGGCAGACTAGATTAATGCTGGGAGGAAAAAAAATGTCATCAGATAAAGCATAGGTCTCAAAAAGCAATTTCAAATCACATAGTGTGTTATGCATTGATACAGTTTTATAGCTGTGGGGGAACAGAGGAAAACTTGTAATCAAAAATTAATTTGAGCATTCTTGGCTGTACCTAAATTAGAACCCAGGATACTTCCCAAATTGTTTTTTAATCAAGTGACCTGGCAGCAGCTCGCTAAGAGAAAACTAATGAGCACAGGGTAATCTGAATAATATTTAGTGAAGATGAGCAGAAATATTGCAGCTCTCTTTTTTATGGGAAACCTTCCATGTAAAAGATTGTGTGTGTGTGCATGTATATAATGCAAATCCATTGTGCATATGGTTTATACCTTTTTTAATGAGCTTCTTCAGAAAGCTGAAGAGAAAAAAACCAGTCCAAGCAGCCCCTTTAAACTGATTAATACCCCAACAAATTGCAGTGGGGTTCCACATGACTTAAAGCTTTCTCCATTAATGCATTTAGAATAGAACAGAATAAACCAGGTTGGAAGAGACCTTCAAGATCATCGTGTCCAACCTATCACCCAACACAACCTAATCAACTAAACCATGCAACCAAGCACCCTATCAAGTCTCCTCCTAAACACTTCCAATGATGGTGACTCCACCACCTCCCCAGGCAGCCCATTCCAATGGGCAATCACTCTCTCTGTGTAGAATTTCCTCCTAACATCCAGTCTGAACCTCCCCTGGTGCAGCCTGAGACTGTGTCCTCTTGTGCTGGTGGTGGTTGCCTGAGAGAAGAGACCAACCCCTGCCTGTCTACAACCTCCCTTCAGGTAGTTGTAGAGAGGAATAAGGTCTCCCCTGAGCCTCCTCTTCTCCAGGCTAAGCAACCCCAGCTCCCTCAGCCTCTCCTCACAGGGCTGTGCTCCAGACCCCTCCCCAGCTTTGTTGCCCTTCTCTGGACAGCTTCCAGCAAGTCAGCATCCTCCCTGAGCTGAGGGGCCCAGAACTGGGCATGGACATATATCATGAATTTCATTAATCATTTTGTTGCTGTTGTTAGATGTCATTAGAGCTGATGCTTCTTTGGGCAACAAGTCTCATCTTTTCTGTGAAGTAGTCACAATGGTCTTGGTGAGGCTTCACTGTAGCTTAATCCTGTAGTTTAAACAGCTCTGTATCTTCCAGAGTTCTGATGTCCCCAGCATAAGGACACAGCTGTTGGAGCCAGTCCAGAGAACAGCCAAAGATGATCCGAGGGCTGGAGCACCTCTGCTGTGGGGATAGGCTGAGGGAGCTGGGGTTGTGGAGCTTGGAGAAGAAAAGGGAAGTCTCCTGGGGGAGGATCTTAGAGCTTCTTTCCAATACCTGAAAGGGTCCTATAGGAAGGAGGGACTTTCCGTAAGGGTGTCTAGCAGTAGGACAAGAGGGAATGGCTTGAAGCTGGGAGGAATTTCAGACAAGTGGTGAGGACCCTGAGGAAGCTCAGAGGTATGCAGTGGGTTGTAGCTGGAGTCAAACTTTAAAAGCTCTTCCCCAACAGAAGTGGAAGTGGTGTGGGATTCCCAAGCACAGGACTCAGTGGGCGCTGCATGCTGCTGTGCTTTGTTACATGCAGCTCGTTGGCTCTTCCCAGACTGCAGCGTTCCACTCACTGAAAATAGGCTGTTGCCAACTCCAAAACTTGAGGTAGCCCCTGTACTTAGGAGCTGGTGTGTCAGCTTTCTCCCCTGAAATGCTGCTGCTGGGTCCATTAATGGTGTTCTGCTTGCAGCTCTGATGCCAAGGGGCCATATTCTGCAGCGTTACCCATGTTGAGAATTCTGGAGTCATCTCTGTGACAGCAGCTATTTAAGATCTTTTTGGGAAAGCTAATTTATCACAGATAAAGCTCTTAAAAAGTCAGCATATGAATAATTAATCTTTCCATTTCTTCCCCCTCATAGCTTCCCAAAATTGTCTTCATTTTCACTCTATTATTTCATGGCAGGCACCACCAATACAAGGCTGAAAATACCAATATTCTTCCCATTGCTGCCCTTTTTGTTTAGCTGAATAAAGGTGACACTCAGACATTTTGGCAGTTGGTATTCTATAATCAAACCCATCACTTTCACATGTTTTTTTCCATGTGTTTTCAGGGTGAGTGTGCCTGTGTATGTGCATGCACAGGGGACAGGTTGTTGTCTTATGATACACATCTGGGGGAAAAGCTGGGTGGTGGAAGCTGCAAAGTCCTTTTTTTGGGCCTGCCTGTAATTATGCCTTAGAGATAGACTAGAACTAAGTCCTACCTATTTTTGTTGCTGTGTTATCTGTTTTCAGCTTATCTGATGTGACAGATGTGCTGAGGTGGTTACAGATTGTTCTATAGCAAGGGGATAATAATTGTCACAGACAATTAATACAGAAGTCAGTCAGTACCAAATGCAGGATAAAAATTTCAACTGTATTTTAAACACATTTTGTAATGGTAGGGGGCACATTGGGGGTTACAATCTGTTCATTATTACCTTGCAAATCAAAGACTTTCCTCTGCAATGATACTAAGGTGGAGACTCCACCTGACATAATAAATCCATGCCTGCATAATCTTCAGCAATCTAGGCAACATTTGAGAGACTGTTACTGGTATTGCTTCAGGAACACTGTTGCACATCTGTGACTGCAAAGAAGTATTTTATTAATGACTCTGTAGTTCAATAAACAATTAATTGGCATCTTCCAACCCCTGACATCCTGTGAACTTTGTTTATATATAATGTACATACAATAGGATAGGATAGGATAGGATAGGATAGGATAGGATAGGATAGGATAGGATAGGATAGGATAGGATAGAATAGAATAGAATAGACCAGGTTGGAAAAGACCTTTGAGGTCATCAAGTCCAACCTATCATCCAACATCATCTAATCAACTAAACCATGGCACCAAGTGCTTCATCCAGGCTCTTCTTAAACACCTCCAGTGACGGTGACTCCACCACCTCCCAGGGCAGCACATTCCAATGGCCAATCTCTCTTTCTATGAAGAACTTCTTCCTAACATCCAGCCTAAACCTCCCCTGGCACAGCTTGAGACTGTGTCCTCTTGTTCTGGTGCTGGTTGCCTGGGAGAAGAGACTGGATGGTGTGCTGGTGCTTGGTGCCATGGTTTAGTTGATCAGATGGTGTTGGGTGATAGGTTGGACTTGATGATCTCAAAGGTCTCTTCCAACCTGGTTTATTCTAGTCTATTCTGTTCTGTTCTATTCTATTCTATTCTATTCCTACTCTACTCTACTCTACTCTACTCTACTCTACTCTACTCTACTCTACTCTACTCTACTCTATTCTATTAGCACAGAATCATAGAATGGTGTGGGTTGGAAGAGACCTTAAAGATCATCTAGTTTCAGCATGTCTGAGGATTTCTCTTAGCTGCTTTCATTCTAACCCAAAGTCCATACAGTGGAGATGCACTTAGTCCATGCTTATGTAAGCAAATATAAAGCTATTGTATATTCTATTTCTGTTTCTCAGGGTGGGTGGGGGGAAGTGTTAAATTGATTGTTGCTTTTCAAACTGTGGTCTGTTCTGCCAGCAGCTAGAACATGATCAATTAAATGAGGCATATGAAAGGCATTGCTGTTGGATGTTGCTAAAGGAAAATTACAAGGAGCAGGGTAATATTAAGGCGTAAAGATGTGCTGTGGTTGGAATGAAATTTAACTCCATTTCAGCAAGGGCATTCACTTATGCTGTATTTGTACTTTATATAGAAGTTATAAATGAATGTCTTTGATGTTAAGAAAATAATGTCAAGTTTAGTAAGGGTGAAGTGGAAGGGTGGAAATAGTAAGGGTGAGAAGCATGAGATAGACTGAAGTGTGTCACCTGTAAGGTCCCTGCTAGCTGCAGAGGGCTGTGCAGCACACTCAACAACTGGCCTGTTGAAAAAGAGGTGCAGGCAGATGTCTTCTGAAAAGACATTAATTATCTTGCATTAATGCCATTGTTCTGCAGTTTTTGAAGTGACAGGAATCAAGTGAAAAAGCAACTGAAGCATCTTAGCTAGTTCCTAAGAAAGCCTGTATCAAAGCTGGGTAGATTGGTAACAGCATCCACAGCCCTCATGTAAATGTATTTGTATGCTGCACTCACAGCCTGTGTGTGTGGGATGAGGTTGTGCCAGCCTTTCTGCAACTGAAGGAGCAGAGGGGTTGGTAAAGAAGATTAGAGTTGGCTTCTCAAGTGGATTCAGAGTACTTCAAAGGATGCCTAGGAAGTGAGGGAGAAGAGTTTTCAGTGCAGCTCTCGAGTTTGAGTTTAAGATGGCTACAGAATAAAGCATTTCAAGTGTAAACTAGTGCCACTTTCTAACAGTTGCCTCAAAGATGGGTGTGGGACAGAAGGGAAGAGAAGATCTTGGTGTTTGAGCCTTGCCTTCCCTGAGTTTTGAACTGGGCAGCAGTGTGGCTGAGAGTAGGGAGAGCTCGAAGGCTGCGTGACAGGGGAACTGAAAGCCTCTGAGGAGGTGTCATGTAACCCCTCAGCCTAATGAGCTGCTTCTCTCTTCGAGCTGCTTGGGGTTATGAACAGTTTCCAGGGCTTACTTGGGAGCAGCACAGTGCCAGGATTTTATCGTCTAGGAATGCATTTTTCCTTTGCTGCCCGAGTGGCTTGGGTAATGTATAGTTTGGGGGCAGAGGGTGGGGGGTTGTGTGTTTACTTACTTTTAACCTAAAGGATATAGCAGATTATAACAATGCCTTCTTCCCTCCCCCCCACCCCCCACCCTTCCACAGCTCTAGAGCTGCACAATAAATACAGTGAGTGCAGAATTATTTTTCCAGCTTTCTTGATAAGAACTGCATGAGGAAAGACATCTTTACAAGGAGTGGAGAAATTATTTGGTGAAGTTCTGTTGGCTGATCACACCTGTGGCTCCCTGTGTTGGGATCACTAAATACAGCTGGGGAGGAATCATCTGGTGGTTTCAACAAACTACAATGGATATGTGGTCTGTAGTGGACAAATTACCAGCAGGTACTCTTGTGCTGTGCAGCAGCTTGTGGCAAAGAGTCCCACAATTAGACAGTGTGTGAAATGCCTTTCCTGTGTCTTAAGCATGTTTGGGTGCTGTTTCCCTTCATTCCTTGCTCTTGTTTCTGTGGGAAGTGGGGAAATGGTCTCTCTTCAGGCTTTGCAGAGTTTTCAAACACCATGTGTAAATTAGAAGGTGTCAGTTGCATCTTTTGTCATTTGTCTGCCTTCCAAGTTTATTCTCATTTTAAAACTATACTTTTTACCATTCTTACTGTTCCCTCTGCTGCCTCTTTGTGTGACACTGTATCTTGGGCAAGACAGTCACAACTGTGTTATTTGGATCTTGGGAAGTGGTATGTGTGGGGTTTGGGGGGCAGAACCAAGTCAAAGAGTAGATTTTCTGTGAATTCTAGGGAGGTCAAAGCCATAAAATTCCCATTGTCTTGAACAGCCTTATTCAAGTTGTACATTCTGCTGTTTGTGCTGGGCTTGGTTGAGCTGGAGTTAATTCTCCTCAAAGCATCCTTCTATTGCTGTGTTTTGCAGCAGTAGTTGGTAACACAGCAGTGTTTTGGCTACTGTTGAAGAAGTATCCAGGCTGAAGAAGTATCCAGGTACCTGAAGAACCTGTCACTTGAACATCTGAAGCATTATGATCTATGCATGCTGTAAATTGGCCAAGTTTTCTTCCTGAGTGAGTCAAAGAGGGAGAGCAATATATCATCACTTATTAACACCTTGGTTATATGAAATAAAAGCAGTGCCCTGGACACAGCAAGCTTGTATGGTTTTTATTTGCAGGTTTTAATCTTTACAACAGAGGTCTACATCTGAAAGACAGAAATAGGGATTATGTGGAATTTGCTTCAAAATGTGTTTTGTGGAAACATACCTTGACATACTTGTTTGGACCTCTTTATGAAAGACTTAACCTACTGTGCTGTTTCTACAATGGTATCATTAAAGCAGTAATCAAGAAAGGGCTTAACTCTGGGATTAATATTTAATTGCTTCTGTAGAACATTGCTCACGTATCACTTGTGTTTCTTTGACAGTGACAGAATGGTTCCTTTATTTTCTGTTGGGGAACTGTGATCATGAACCTGTAGTTAAGGGTTTCTTCAGGGTCTTGTCAGTGTGGGGAGAGGGGCTGTGCACTCCTGTGACAGCAGGAGCTCTGCTGGTAGGGCCCCGTCTGATGTTCCTTGCTTTTCGGTGCACCTGTGTCTTGTACCAGCAGGTGTAATTTAAATGACAAACACTTTGTCATTGCTTCTGCCTAACTTGGAAGATTGGGGATATTCCTAGAAAATCAGTTTCACTGAATCAACCAGGTTGGAAAAGACCTCAGAGATCATCAAGTCCAACCTATGACCTAATTTACCTCTGCCCCATGAACGCTTCCATCATTTTTTAGAGTTAATATTGAGAAAGTAAATGCCAGTGTTTTAAGAAGTGTATAATCTTTCTTCCTTAGCACAGTGACTGGAGGAATTATTTTAATAGGATTTTATCCAGCAAAACCAAAAAATACTTTAGCTTATTCTCCAGAAAATAAGGGCAGTAGGCATGCTGTTAAAATGCAATGAAGGAAGTCTCATCAGATCCTGGAAGCAGAGGTGTTCCTCAGGATCCTGCCTCAGCAATGAGCCCTGGCTTCAGTGAAAGATTATACTCCCAGGAAAAATGGCAAGGGGAAATCTAAGCAGTCTGAGAGAGGAAAATACCCCATTGCAATCATCTTTGACTCCTTTAATTGCCTGTGCCATTCTAGGTCAGCTAAATTTCAGCTCTGCCACCATGCCCTTAGTTATCCTTATCCAAAAGACATCTCTGTTTTAAGCAAGTGAAGAAAGAGTGGCTGAATGCATGCAGTAGGGAAGATGCATTCTGTGGTGCAGTATGAAGGCCTAGCTGCATCCTGGGAACATTCTGGGATAGAGCTTCTAGGCAGAGGGCAAATAAAGCTGTGACAGGCTGCTCTGGTTGAGGGGTTAGGACTGCAGATTGTGCTGGGGAAAACTGTCTGGAGAAGGTATAATCTCTTCTGCAGTGGGCAAGGAGACAAAGTTAAACCAGTACCAAGGGTATCCATTCTGTGTGTATCAGAGGGCAGTTTTGTATTGGTCATTCAGAGCTTTACATGGCATGATAATTACAGAATGTTAGGGAATCCATTTTTCATGAAGAACAGTTTTAGTAGACAGATCTTAATAAGCAGCACTAATAAGATGAAAGGCGTAAGTTGCCCCCTGGGAAACTTTCCAGTCAGTGCTGTGGGTGTGCAGAACATTAGAAGCCTTGGATTTACAGCTTGAGATTATTCTTATTTTGTCTGCAGAGCTAGGAAAGACTTCTGATTAATGGAATGTGGATTTGGGAAGGTGCAGAGGGTTAGGAGTTCTGAGTCATGGAGGTCTTTGCAATAGAAGTTTACAGAGGAGGCTTTTGCATTTGGAAGATGCCTTCTTAGCTGAACTTATTGCTAGTAATGATGTAGGTGGAAGTGAAACATCTTCTCTTACCTTGATTAGGTGTGATTTAGAAGTGACATTTAGACTAGAAGTGTGACTCCTGCTGGGAACATGACATATCATATCTGCCTTTCAGGTGGAATAGGCAACTAGTTTGACTTTGACCTCATAATGAAGGGAATTTTCTGTTGGACTTTGCCTAGCCTGAAGAAGGAAGTAGTCCATCAAGAAGCAAATCATTCTCTAGCCATTTTGTACTGCAGAGATTTCCCTGTCCTATTTCACAGGGGAAAAAAGGCCAAAAAAAGCATGTAAAAAAGTTATTTGTCACTTCACCAGCATCTTGAGTCAGGTAAAGGTTTAAAGAGAGAATTGAAATAGTCTTTCATTGGGCAAAGAAGAAGAGATTTAAGTACTCCTAGAGCAATGAATTCCATCAGCACTGGGGAGGTATTTTTATCTCGTGAGGATTAGCCAATTTAACTTCAGCCATAATCCCAGTTTGAAATATAATTACATTTCTGACAATATTTTGTCTTCTTTCTTTGCAGGTTTGCTGGTCCTCTGACATTTCAGGATGCCACTGGTAAAAAGGAACATAGACCCCAGGCACCTGTGCCACACAGCTCTGCCCCGAGGTATCAAGAATGAACTGGAATGCGTCACCAATATCTCCTTGGCAAATATCATCAGACAACTGAGTAGCCTAAGTAAGTACATTGTCCTGAGAGCTGTAGTTAGAACTAATGTATTTCACAGTCACAGCTTCTGTGGTGGAGGGAGGCAGCAACAGCTTTTCACATCCTCAGGAGAGAACTGCAGCTGAGCCTTGAATCTGCTCCTTCTGTGGTTAGTGCCTAGCATGGATTTCTGTGGAAGAAAGATAGGAGTTGTTCTAGCAGCACATCTGAAAACTCTCCAGCCATGTGTTTCTGTTACCAGTGGAATGTGACAGAAAAGGCTCTCTGGTAGTTAATGAAGTCAGTAATTGCTGACCTTAGAGCAACTCTTGAGTAGGGAATAAGATATAATGAGGAACATAGCAGTGCTTGCTTCACTCCCTTAACTCAAACCTTTGGTCATGTTGTGGTCATTCATTAAAAAATAAAGTGGTTGCCTTTATAAGTAATAACCCCAGACATTTATTTATTGCATAGTGTTTCAAGCAGCTCAAGATTTTTCTTCTTCCTTCTCCCTTCTGTCAACAATCTTTCCTTTGGTGCATTTGAGGGGAGTGAATGCTGCTCAGACTCTAGGATTCTGAAGGTGGCTTTCTGAAAAGCCTGCTTTCTGGGTGGGTTTGAGTTACAGCAACTTTAAGAAGTTGTGAGATGAATCAGCATGATAGCATTTTGAATTCCCAATGCTACAGGTGCTTTCTAACCACTAGGGCATTGTTAAGACTACCAACACATTAAATATTAAAATGTGCATCTATATACATCCACAAGGTGAAAAGTCTTTCAGCTCTGCCAGTGTAGTAGCTGATGTAGCCTAATTTGTTAATTAGATTGATTTACCTATTGGTTTGATGGTGTACTGTATGGTGACCCTCTTTTGTCAGCCTTTCAAAGCTCTTAGGATGCTATTAGGTAGAAAACTCCAACTGAGGACACTGAACTGTGTAGTTGAGACAGGAATGCTTACAACACATAAATATGAACATTAATAGGTAGAGCTGCTGCAACAGCCAGGAAAATAATTTAACTATTTAAATTCTTTTCAGTGAACCAAGAGCATATCAGATTTGGATGCAGAATAGGATCACCATCTGTGATCATTCTGCCACATATAGCACGGTTAGAAAGGTACTTTCAAGGGAATGTAACCCTAATTATATAAAATGTGATGCCTGCAGTCATAGGGATGAGCCCTGAATTAGGTGGTGTCACTTGAGAGGAGTTTCTGTCATGAACTTGTGACTCACTAGTGGCCAAGAAGGTGTTCAGTGTTGGAAATGAGAGGGAAGGGGAAAGAGGAGGGGAAATGCACTCCTTTGCTCTGCCACAGCAAGCCCAGAATGGGTAATTCAGGATTTTTGATGAGCAACTTTAACACTAATGAGCAAGACTTGTTACTTCAGTCTCTTGTTCTTCCCTCCAAATAGCATCTTAGTCTTGTAGGTTTTCTACCTGCAGTCTTTGTACTGACTGAAGTCAGTTTTTTGGTGTTTTCAGCAACATAAAACCCCCACCATTTTTTCCTCCTTTCAAAACCACTCTGAGTTCTCAGCAGCGTTAAGGATTGCTCTGCAAAAACTGAGATCCTGTGAATTATTTTTGCTTTTCTGCCTCCTTGTGCTAGCAGCAATGCAAATTCAGGCCAGAGTTAGGAGTTCTGCCATAGGAATTTTGTCTCTCCCATGCTCAACCCCAAATAACCAGCCCTCACTTCACGTGTTACCAGCCCTCTCGCTGTTACAGGTGCACAGCGAGGTCTGCTGGCGTGCAGACAGATCTTGGTAGCTGCCTGTGAGTCACAGCCAGCAGGCAGGGTTTCACAGTGGTCCCCTGGCAACCAGCTTCTCCCTAGGCCTTCCCTTTTTGTTCTCTGTGGATAATGTCTATGATTGAGAAGCAGCCTTTAAGCTGTAGACGAAACGAGGCTTCACTCAGAGTGGAAACAGAGTTCTGGTAGGGTTTAATTTCCTTTACGGTAAAGCTGCTTTGGCTTTTGACCAGAAAATGATGCAAATTTAAATGAATGGTCTTGGACCTGGTTAGCACTTTGTCATTTCTGCCTCTAAGATTTTTCAATTACAAGCCCTCAAATAGAGGGTTTAGCAGGGGGTGCTAAAGTAGGTGATCTTCAGAGGGCTTTTCCAGCCCCTGCCATTCTGTGAGCAGAGCATGTGTGCAGAAGCAATACCTACTAAATGACAGGAATTCTCCTTTCCTCTGTTTTAATAGAAAATGAAAGGAGCTTTACATCAGCTTGTCAGCAATAGCTATGTGCCTCTGTACAAATTCTCAACCCTCTCACATTTCATTTGATGTGTTCCTTTTAATTGTTCAGTTTGAAAAAAAAGTTGACCTTTAAAAGGAGTAAAGATGAAAGGGTGAAATACTTACCTCTGCTTTGAGTGATAGTCATTGCCTTTCTCCCTGGAGCATGAAAACACATCAGTCTGTCTTGATAAAACATCAAAAATTGCAAGTAAGTAATTTTTTGCACCCCCCCCATCTATTCCCAGTCTTGCCTAACATCATAAAAGGATCTGCCTTTTGACAGCTTTTCTCAGCACTGTGGCAACAGAAACTCTCTGGACAGCAGCAGCAGCTGGTTTGGTTTCCCAGCCATTCCTCCCTGTATCTCTTGCCTTCTGACTGCTTTGGAGAAGTGCTTACATTTATTTATTTTTTCCAGCAACACTGCTGATAAATTCATGCTCCAGGTCTGCCTGAGTTGGTTTATGTTATTGTATGGCAGGCTGGAGCATTCCAGCATATGTGAAGCACAACTGCTAGCACTGTGCAGCTGTGCCATTGTTAGAAGATGGATAAATAGTTCTCTTGTGTGCGTGGAGCCTCCTCACTTTGTTCACAGCTATTGACCAATCTTGGTTTTTCCTTTCATTCAGCTGTTCCCTGGGCACAGAATCTCAGTGCCACACAAGAAACCTAAGTGATGGGGTTTGTTCTTGGCCCCAGTGTCTGACACCTCCATCTGGGGAGGAGAACATTTCTCATTTTGAGTGTGTTCCTTTAATGAATATTTATGTTGCAAGGATTCAGAACAGGGCTTTTATTCAGTCATAGCAAGATGTCATCTCCCTACTTTTCCCTTCTACCTCTGGATATATATATAGAGAGAATGCTACACAACTGTTTGCTAAGCTCCAGTGCCTTTTGTGTTGGTGAAAACAGTTTTCCATTAACATTCAACCTTCAGTAGCCTTTCCCCTCTCTCTATCTTTCCTTTGTATTCTTTCCTATTCTTACCCTTTTCTCCTAGTTAGTTACTACTTCTCCTCACCCCTTACTATTTAAGTTTTCAGGAGTGAAGCCCTGGCTTTCAAGCTTATTAATTCTCCCCCTGTTTCCCCCCCCCACCTCAGATGCTTTTAACTTTTCCTTCTGTACTTTTGGCTTACCATGCCATCCCCAAAGAGGCTTTTAAACACTGCTCCTCATGTGAGTGACATTTTCACAGCTCAGGAAAACCTTGTTTGCCATGTCTTGAGGTGTTAACATTCAATAAGTGGGAAATGTTTCTCCAGCAATACTCAGCAGCAAGGTGTCTGGGCTGCAGCTAATCTTTAGAACCAGGCCTCTTCATCCTGTCTGGAGATCCTCAACACATGTGAGGCCCCGCTTAGTGAATGTGGGGCTGTCTTGTGGCCTGCTTGAATGATCTTTTAATTTACTCTATTTTATTTTCCTGTTTCAGGTAAATATGCTGAAGATATCTTTGGGGAACTTTTCAATGAAGCACACAGTTTCTCATTTAGAGTCAACTCCTTACAGGAACGTGTAGATCGCTTGTCCGTCAGCGTTACGCAGCTCGATCCAAAGGAAGAGGAATGTAAGTGACCTCCTTGCACTGAAGAGCTCTTCTTTTGGCACTCAGGCAACAGTGACCCCTGACATGGAAATAATAATAGTGTCAATTGTATTTCATAGAATCAACAAGGTTGGAAAAGACCTCAGAGATCATCAAGTCCAACCTGTCACCCAACACCTCATGACTACTAGACCATGGCACCAAGTGCCACGTCCAATCCCCTCTTGAACACCTCCAGGGATGGTGACTCCACCACTTCCTTGGGCAACACATCCCAATGGCCAATTACTCTTTCTGTGACAAACTTTCTCCTCACCTCCAGCCTAAACTTCCCCTGGCACAGCTTAAGACTGTGTCCTCTTGTTCTGGTGCTGGTTGCCTGGGAGAAGAGGCCAACCCCCACCTGGCTACGCCCTCCCTTCAGGTAGTTGTAGAGAGCAATAAGGTCTCCCCTGAGCCTCCTCTTCTCCAGGCTAAACACCCCCAGCTCCCTCAGCCTCTCCTCACAGGGCTGTGCTCCAGACCTCTCCCCAGCTTTGTTGCCCTTCTCTGGACATGTTCAAGTGTCTCAATGTCCTTAAACTGAGGGGCCCAGAACTGGGCACACAGAGCAGAGCACAGAGGGAATGGCCTGTTTCTATTTCTGCTGCTCTTTATAGCTTTGAGCAGCTTCCTGCGCTCAACCTCTTCAGGGTTGCTCCATGAATTTGCATAAAAACTACTACAGGGCTCTCAGTCACTTCAGTAGTGTTAAGTATTAGTGTTACCAACATTAATACTATATGAATGCTTGGAAATAAGT